>NC_045781.1:6800150-7103180 GCF_008692025.1 Phocoena sinus
CTCGCCCGCTCCTTAGTTGTGGCATGCAAACTCTCAGTTGCGACATGCATGTGGGATCTAGTTCCCTGACCAGGGATCAAACCTGAGCCCCCTGCATTGGGAGTGTGGAGTCTTAACCACTGCACCACCAGGGAAGTCCCTGATGATCCACCCTTAAATCTCATGTTTGGTCTTTACCTACTGACCAGCCATCTTCAATGCCAAGTCCAGAGTTCAAGAATACCAATGGTGGGCTTCCCCGGTGGCGCAGTGGTTGAGAGTCTGCCTGCCGATGTAGGGGACACGGGTTCGTGCCCCGGTCCGGGAAGATCCCACATGCCGCGGAGCGGCTGGGCCCGTGAGCCATGGCCACTGAGCCTGAGCGTCTGGAGCCTGTGCTCCGCAACGGGAGAGGCCACAACAGTGAGAGGCCCGAGTACCGCAAAAAAAGAATACTAATGGTCTATCTTTGAGGATGTGTCCAGACTCTAGAACAACGGCTTACTCACTACCTTATAGGCTGGGTTCTAGTAGACTGCCAGTTGACCTCCACACTTTTTTTTTTGACTCCACTGTGTAGCTTGAGGATCTTAGTTTCCCAACCAGGGATTGAACCCAGGCCGCTGCAGTGAAAGCACCGAGTCCTAACCACTGGACCACCAGGTAATTCCCAACCTCCAAATTTTTAACACCCTTATTCTAGAGCATTGTTCCTCAAACTTGAATGTATGGTAGAATCCTCCCAGGGTTTTATTAAAAAATGGGTTCTGATTCAATAGAGCTGAGAAACAGCCCATGAGTCTACATCTCCACAAGCTCTTCAAGGACTCTAAGAAGGCATGAGAAGACAGAAATCCACATTCAACTCTGCAGGCTGACCTCTAAAATGCCAATCCACTCGTGACCTTGTAGTTTCACGGTTTGAGAACAGAGACCCACCCTCAAGCTTATCTCAGGGAGCCAAGAGAAAGCTGCTTAACTCCCAACACCCATCACTGCCTGTGCTGGTTTTAAAATACACCCCAAAATTCATATTCTTTTCCCTTCACAAAGCAGACCTTGATTCCCCTCGAGTGTATGCTGGGCTTAACGACCCTCCTCTAATGAAGAGTATGGCAGAAGCAATGGTGTACAATGGCCGAGATTAGGACACAAAGATTGAGCGGCTTCCTCCTTGCTCTCTCCCCTCACTCACTCACTCTGGGGGAAGCAGCTGCCATGTCTGGAAGACCCTCAAGCCACCGCCACCCTATGGCGCGGTCCACATGGCAAGGAACTGAGGCCTCCAGCCAACAGCCACATGAGTGAGCCACCTTAAAAGTACATCCTTCAACCCCAGTCAAATCCATGATGACTGCACCCTCACGACTGACCTCAGGCCAGTACCACCCAGCTAACCTGCTCCCAAATTCCTGAGCCTCAGAAACCCGATGATGGTAAATGTTTGTTGTTTTCAAGTTATTAAGTTTTGGGGTGGGCTGATTTGTTACACAGCAAGACATAATGGATACAATGACCCCAGCCCAACCACATCCCAGGGCTCCAGAAAAGCCACATGCCAGATCCAGACCTTCTGCCCATGCCACCCCCTGGGCCCCCAACATGCCGCAGGACAGAGGCACTCCAGCCAGCCGATAAAGTGTTTGCCGTCGGGTTTTCGTTTGGCTGGTTGTGTGTACACAGTGTATACAAGTTGAGTTGTACAGAAGCCCAAGAAAGAGCAAGAGACAAAGGGTGGTGGGGAGATGGGAGCAGAGGGGTTAGAGAGAGGGAGGAGGGGGAGAAGAGACCGATAAAAAATAGAACCACATCCAGATGACAATGGGATGGGGGCGGGGGGGGGCAGACACAGACAAATCGCAGTAGAAAAGGAGTGGGAGGGGCAAAGAGAGGGGACCCTTCTTCCCCCTCCACCTCCCCAGCCCCCTGCCCTAGGTATCTACAATAAATAAGATTAAAAATAATTAACAAGATGTGTTTTCCCCCTCCCACCCGACACCAAATGCCCTGGGGAGGGAATGGCCTTTAGCAAAGATCTTGGCCTGTGAGGGGGGGATTGGGGGGAAGGGGTCCCCCAGCTCTCCGAAGCCGCCCCGCCCCCCTCAACCATACATAGACTTTTCCTATACATTATGTACAAGGTGGAGGGGGCTGGGGCTATGCCATGGAGGGGGGATTGGGGCAAGGTGGGGGAGGGAAACCGTTACTAAATAGACATTTATACATATATATAAATAATTTCTCTGTACACCGGACAGTGGGAGGAATGGGAGGGAGTGGAGAGGGCTTGGGAGATGGGGGGAGTCGAACTTTGAACCCTGTCCTGTGGGGGCAGCATGGACACACCCTGACCAATGACCCCCCCACCCCACCCCAGCGATGGGGCCCAGGGGTTAGCTCCTGAGGGCACAGTTCTGTCCCAATTCTCGGTTTATGGAGGAGGTGGCCCCCCCAAGCCAGGGTGGGGTCACCCACAGCGGCTGTGGGCCTGTGCTTGGGCCAGCAGGTCGCTGAAGGAGTCAAAGAGCTGTTCCAGCCATGGCTGGTTCCGCATGCACTGCTGGACCACCTCCTCTTGGCCCAGGTCCTCAGCGCCGCCCTCGATGGCCAGGGTCTGCAGGGGGGTTAAACACGGAGCTGGGGTGGGAGGAGGCTGGGGGCCTAGGGATCAGTGTCCCAGGGAGAGGGGGGCTGGGAACTGGACTCCTGGGTCCAGGGGGGAGCCTGCGATGGCTTGAATCCCAGGGTGACCCGTGCGGGGCGTGGGTGGGCTCACCTGGTCCCGGCAGCGCAGGAAGGTGTGGTACTTATAGTGGTGGAGTGAATGGTAGAGCGTGTAGTATCCCGACTTGTCCAGCTCAACCTTGAACTCCTGGGCAGGTGAAGCGGAGAAGCCTCAGCCTCCCCGCTCAGCGCCGGGCGGCCCCTCCCCCGCGCCCCGCCCCCGGCCCCGCCCCTCCCGGGCTCCGCCGCACCTGGGCTCTGACCACGCTCCTCTTGAGCTTGCTGAGCGTCTTGCGGTTGTAGGGCTCCCCGGCCGGCCGCAGACGCACGGCCCCCTCCTCTGGGGAACCCTCCCCACTCTGCTCCACTTGCAGCTGGGGGAACGTGTGCAGGGCGTCCTGCGGGAATCCGAGGGGTCAGGGGGACCTCCCTGGACCCGCACACCCCAGACCCACCCCCCAGTTCTCAGATCCCATGTGATCAGACGCCTCAGTTTCCCCCAGGAAACTGCAGATCAGGAAAGACACTTGGGAGTCTCGGTTTCCTCAAAGGCCAGGGGAAGCCTAGGCCTGTCTGGTGACTCTTATAATGTGTTTTGTGGCCCGGCCCAAGATTCTCCGAGACACCTAACATCCTGCCCAGGATTCTAGAGCCACCATCACCTCCTACAAAAATTCTAAGAGTCAGCCTGAAATCCAGAATCCCTAGAGCCAGGCTAACGTCCATCCCAGAATTACAATACCAGACTCATATTCCACCCCATAATGCTCAAACCTATCCTAATGTTCTACAGTGGAATTCTTTTTTTTTTTTTTTTTTTTGGGGGGGGGCGGTTGGCGCACGACGCGGCTTGTGGGATCCTAGTTCGCCGACCAGGGATCAAACCCGCGCCCTCGGCATTGAAAGTGCGGAGTCCTAACCACTGGACCACCAGGTAATTCCCATTACAGTGGAATTCCTAACTCCAGCGTAATATCCTACCCCCCTTCTCAGAGCCAGATGAACAGTCAATCCCAAGATTCTCAGAGGCATCCTAACATCCCACGAAGAATTCCAGAACCAGATTAACGTTTTATCCCATGTTTTCATAGTCAGACTAACATCCCAGCAAGAATTTTCAGAGCTGGCCTAAAATCCGTTCCAGAATTCTGAGCCATCCTAACATTTTACCCCCCCTTGCGCCCCGGTTCTCAGCACCACATTAACATCCCCATCAGAATTCTCAAAACCAAATTAATGTTCTCTCCCAGAATTCTCGGAGCCACCGTGATATCCCATCCCAGAAGGGAAGTTACATAGATGACTTCGGATTCGAGCCTGAGATTCGAAGAGCCTGAATTACGTCGACAGAGAAGCCATCAGAATCCACTCAACGGGGACTTCCCTGGTGGCGCAGTGGTTAAGAATCCACCTGCCAATGCAGGGGACACGGGTTTGAGCCCTGGTCCGGGAAGATCCCACATGCCGCAGAGCAACTAAGCCCGTGCGCCACAACTACTGAGCCTGCGCTCTAGAGCCCATGAACCACAACTACCGAGCCCGCGCATCACAACTATTGAAGCCCGCACACCTAGAGCCCGTGCTCTGCAACAAGAAGCCACCGCAATGAGAAGCTCGCGAGCCACAACGAAGAGTAGCCCCAGCTCGCCGCAACTAGAGAAAGCCCACGTGCAGCAACGAAGACCCAACACAGCCAAAAATAAATAAATAAAATAAATAAATTTATTAAAAAAATTAAAACTCTATTCTAAAAAAAAAAAAAAAATCCACTCAACGCTCTGCCCCAGAGCGAGCCCTGGGTCCAGGCCCTAGTCCACCTTTTGTCCCCAAACTTGTACTCCACAACCACGCTCTGCTGGGCCTGCCTAGCAGCCCATCCCAGACCTTGACAATGACCCCGCCACGCGATCCCAGCTCGCCTCCATCTGTGCTTGCAGGACTGCTGGGAACCCAGAGACTCCCTCCAGACAGCCCGGCCTCCACTCCTCTCCTGGCCAAGCCCGACCCTTCCAACGATCGCCCTTCCAGGGCCTGATACTCTGGGGACCAGCGCAGTGGCTGACATGCACATGTCTCCTCTGTGCCTGAGCTCTGGGCCCCAGATGCCGCAGGCCAAGCCCCCCCAAGCACCTGCAGGGCTGGGCTCAGCGACAGCCGCTTTAGGACTTTCTTCTTGTGCTCATTCAGGAGGCCATCGATCTTCCGCATGGGTGGGAGGTACAGCTCGTCTGAAAGGCGAGACAGGGTGTCAGAAGAGATGCAGCCTCACGATGTATGGGAGGCAAAGGAGGGGTAGGGGGCTCTGGGCCCCCAAGCCTCTGCTCACCATGTGTGTCCTCCAGGGCCTGGATCATATCCGGGTCGAGTGCCGTGCTCACCAGCATCTCCACATAGCTCCGGTACATCTCCCGCATCGCCCTGGTCTTCAGCAGACGCCCAGGTACTGCCCGCTCTGGGGGAAGAAAGGGAGACATGGCCCATCATTCCAACTTTCTCCAAGGCCGCCTGTGTGGCAGACAGTATTCTAAGCTCCAGGGACCAGGAGAGAAATCCCTACCCTCAGTGAGGTCCACGTCCACTGGGGAAGACTCCCCAACACCAGGACAATATACTCTAACGGTGAATCGCAGGTACCGTAATGAGCTCAGCCTGGCAAGTCAGGGAAGGCTATTAAAGGTCACACACACGCTGAGCCTTGAGTGATAGGAAAGCGTATTCCAGGCCAGTGACCACTGTATTTGACTAGTTTAGTGTAGCTTCAGTGAAGTCTAAAGAAGCAGCAGAGTTGGTTTCCAAACCAGTGAATCAGGTCTGAGAGATCAGGTCACAAAAGGCAAGACTGAGGAAGGAGATGGGAGCTGAGACTGCACAAGTCAGGGCAGGCCAGACCATGTGAGGCCTCTGAGATGAGGTAGAAAGGGGAGGGCCTTTTTTAGGGAGGGGTACTAGGGAGCCATGGGAGAGCTATGAGCAGGGATGGGCGAAGGTAAGTGGAGAGAGACCACTCCAAGGCCAGGGGATGGATCAGAGGGATGAGACCAGAGGCCAGGGCAATGGACCAGATGAGAAAGGATGAGGCTGGGCCAGGGCTGGAGGATCAGGATACATAGATTGAGGGGCAGGAGGGCCAGCATCTGAGCTAGGGCTGTGGGAAGGAGCAGAGGGGATGGGAGCAGTCAGGGCCGGAGGAGTAGGGCTGGGGGCTTCCTTGCAGCAGAGGTGAGGGAGGGTCTGGCCTGGTGACTTGGTTGCCAGTGGGGCTGTGTCCGAGATAGAGAAGCTAGGACCAGCTCGGTAGGTCTGGAAGGAGGAAGTTGCTGGGGCGTAGGCCTGGAAGGTAGCAGGGAGAAGAAATGAGTCTGAGGCTCACGGAATTTGTGGGAGCTTGCCAAGTGAGAGATATGGAACGCCAAGCAATGCAATGAGGCCAAGGATGGGACTCTTTTTTTTTTTTTTTTTTGGTCCGTGCCACGTGGCTTGGGGGATCGTAGTACCCTGACCAGGGATCAAACACAGGCCCTGGCAGTGAAAGTGCTGAGTTCTAACTACTGGACCACCAGGGAATTCTCCAAGGATGGGACTGGAGGGACAGCCACCAGAAACTCAAGAAGGAGCACCAGGGAGAAAAGAGAAGCAGGAGGGCCACGTGTGGGAAGACCCCAAAACATCCTTTAGGAAAAGGCACGAGAAATGTCCACTTGATTTACCCACATGGACGGTCCTTGCTGACAGCTGTTTCAAGAGGCCAGAGTGACCATTTAGCCGTGGGAGTCAGACCCCATCAAGCCTCTGCCTGAACCCTCCTAAGGCTCCTGTCTCACTCGTGATAAAATCCTGCCAGTGAGGCCACAAAGCCCCAGGACCCTTGTCTCTCGAAGCTGTGCTCCTGTTCCTTCTCTAGCCTCACTTCCTCCAGCTGCTGGCCTCTTTCCTGATCCTCAGACATACCCAGTCCATAATGTTCTCTCTCCCAAAGTCACACCACCCCAACCCTGTTGCATTCGGACCTCTGCTCCAATGTCACTTCCAGAAGCCTTCTGCAACTCCCCCTTCCCCCGCAAATATCACCCAGGATCCCGCCTGGATCCTCTTTACCGGATTTATTTTTCTCTACTGCCTTTAATCCGACCCAGCCTTACACTGATGACTTTTCATATTGTTTTGTGTTCTATTACGTAACATATTTATCTGATTAACTCCCCCGCTGAGACTGTAAGCTCCCACAAGGATACATGTTTTTGTCTTTTCTGTTTACTGCTGGAACCCTCAGTTCATGGCACATAGTATGTGCTCAATTAACACCTGCAGAAAGGGGCTGAGGAAGCCAGATGAGAGTGGGCTAAAGGAAGGGGGAGAGGGAACATCACTGCAGCCTCTTTCTAGAACTTTCATTGTGCATCTAAGAAAGGAGAGACATCAGGTTCCAGCACATGGAGGATCATCAGTCTTGGACCAGCAGGAGGGCTGGTTCTGAGACCTCCTGGTCTGGGCAGAACCTTCAGGGCATCCAGACGTTGAGTCAGGCTCATCCTGCCCAGGAGGGGCTCCTGGTCAAATGGGGTGAACAGAGAGAGACCCAGGACCAAAGAAAGATACAAGCAATTCCCTTGGCGGGGGAATTGCTTCCCTATGAGTGCAGAGTTTAGTTTCTCCCATTTCATAGGCTCAGAAAATTCTGGGCTGTCCACATATGTTCATAGCAGCATCAGCCAAAAAAGTGGAGACAACCCAAATGTCCATCAAGCTAGTCCATGGATAAACAAAATGTGGCATATCCAAGCAATGGAATAGTATTCAGCCATAAAAAGGAATGAAGTACTGCAAACAACTATGTATAATAATAAGTAAGCTACAAGGACATATTGTACAGCATAGGAAACATAGCTAATATTTTATAAGAACCTTAAATGGAGTATAATCTATAAATATACTGAATCACTATGGTGTACACCTGAAACTAATATATTATAAATCAACTATACTTCAATTAGAAAAAAAAAAAAGAATGAAGTACTGATACACACCACAACATGGATGAACCTCAAAAACATTACGCTAAGCAAAGATGCCAGTCCCAAAGGACTGCACACTGTACGTATGATATCCCTTAGGTGAAATGTCCAAAATGGTCAAATCTATAGAAATAGTAAATCACTGGTTGCTTAGGGATGAGGGTGGGGAGAAAGGGGAGTGATGGCCAAAGGAAGCAGGGTCTCCTTTTGGGGTGATGAAAATGTTCTAAACTTGACTGCCACGTAGATGCACAACTTTGACTATACTAAAAGCCAGAGGACTATGGGTTTTAATTAGGTGAGCTACGTGGTATGCGAATTAGAGCTATAAACTTGTTGAAGAAAAAGGAAAAGAACCTGCAAACCTGGGCCTTTTGTAAAGCTCCTCCCTTGCCAGCACCTTCCCCTGACTCAGCATTAACTGCTTCCACCTGGCCAGATTGAGCCAACTGCCCAGTTAAAAGACTACATTTCCCAGGCTCCCTTGCAGTTAGCTGTGGCCAGGTGACTAGTTCTGGCCAATGGGATAAGAGAAGATAGGATGTGGGCCATTCCCAGATCTGACACTTAATCAGAACTTCCCAACTTCATCAGGGCTTTGATGAAAAGATAATTCCGACTCTCTCATTTGACTAGCCTCTGTTACAACAGCTATCCCTGCACTACACCTGAAAGAGTATGTGACCTTGAGCAAGTCATGTCACTTCCCAGGGCCTCAGATTTCTCATCTTTAGAATGAGGATTAAAAAAATAAATAAAATTAAAAAAAAAACAAAAAAACCCGAAAAATATAATAAAAAAATGAGGATCATTTTACAGCACCTACCTCACAGGGTTTATGTAAAGATAAAATAAGCCAATGTGTAACACGCTTCAAATGATGCCTGGTACTTAGTAAGCACTCAATCAAAGTCAGCTGTTATATTTATTTTACATATGTGTACATGTATTGCTGTTGTCGTTACTGTCACCATAAACCAGACATCATTCTAAGCAATGGAGCTCCCACCTGGTGCCCACTACAGGCTAGTACCCTCCTATGTGCTTTTCTGTGAATACCCATTTTTACTTTATTATACAGGTGAGGTCGCTGAGGTGTAAAGAGGTGTTGCCCCTTTCCTGGAGTCACCCAAGGAGTCACAGGGAACACCACTATGTCTGGGTCCCCACAATAGATGCCGGTCCCCAATCCTCCTCAGCCCTCAGACACTGCCTATTCTGAGACAGAACCGTGCAGTGTTGACGAACAGAGCGCGGTGCTCCACCGGCTGCATTCCCACTCAGGTGGGATGTCACATCCCAGCTGTGCTGCATTCTCTTGGTGTCTCAGTCTCCTCACCTGGATTTGAGGATAATATTGGTATCTACTTCCTAGGACCACAGTGAAAACTCAAACAAGTTAACATCCGTGAAGAACTTACAAGACAGCCTGTCACGTGGTTAGGTGCCATACAGCTGTTAGCTACTGCTATTACTTTTAACTTACTTATTACTACTGTGACTGTTTGCTGATGCTACCTGGAGCCCTCTGGATAGCCCCCATCCATGCCTCCTTCTGAAAGCCACAGAGTCGCCTCCCTACCACCAGCCCTACGGCTGCCGATGGCCTTACCATCCTCACTGGGAGCCCCGGGAGATGACTCTGAGTCCGAGGAGCTGCCTGGTGGGCCCCCGCCCACCGAGGCGTTGCCTGCTGCCTCCTTCAGCCACTTCTTCCTCTTCTTGGGGGGCGGCTCAGCCTTCACCTTGGTGGGCCGGGACTTGGGTAGCCGGGAGGTGGCGGGCTGTCCTGTGGTGAGGCTCCGATCTGGCCGAATCTGCCGGCCACCCGTGCCCCGCTCACCCCGCAGTGGCCGTTCCCCACGCGTTGCCCTCTCTTTCTCCTTCTCTTTCTCCTTCTCCATGGGCCGAGGCAGGGATGGCTTCTCAGAGGCAGGGGGCTCAGGCACGGCCGTCTCAGGTGTCTGCTCTGGGGGCTTCTCGGATGTCGTCTTGTCAGGGGTCTCGGGCTTAGGAGGTGGTGCCAGGGCCTTAGGGGGAGGTGCAGAGCTGCCCCCAGCAGATGCGGGGCCCTTGGCCTGACCAGAGCGTCTGGAAGGGGACATAGATGGGACTGCAGTCAGCACCCCCTGAAACCCAAATTCTCCTCCTTGGGGTACCCCCGCCCCCACCGCCTAGCCCACAGCTCTAAGCACAGAATTTTGCTGAGCTGGTCTCTGTCCCCCTCTCTCTGGGGGCCCCACTCTCTGGGTCTCTGCACCCCTTCCCCGACTCTGTTTCTAAGCATTGTGTACTTTAAAATGGTTAATTTTATGTTATGTAAATTTCCTTGTATGATTCACCCCATGCCTGTTGGCCCTGCCCACCACCTGGCCCCCAGCCCCCATGGTACCTGACAGGCACTGGGGGCCGGTGCCAGGGTTTCCGAGCACAGACCCTCACGTAATCCTTCTTGTTGACGTTTTCCAGAAACTTGACGTAAAGGCGCTGGTACCGGTTTTTGGCGTCCCCAAAATACCCCAAATACTACGGAGGAAAAGAAGCACATGAGGAACTCCTTCCTCCGCCCCAGCTAGGCAGCCCAACACCCAAGACTCCCACCCCTGCCCTGGCCCACCATGGCAACCACCCAGAGCCTGCCGGGAGGTGGAGACACCCCCCCCGGACACATCTTGGACCCAAGGTGAATCCGAATCGTGTGAGGGGGACAGCGGCTTCCACGCACTCCACCCACCCAGGGCCCCTCAAGCCCTCGCTCCCCTCTGCAGGCTCACATTACTGGTGGCACAAAACTGCCGCTGCCCGTCCTTGATCTCCGGAGTGAATTTCTGCAGCAGTGCCTTCTGGACTCGCCAGATGGGTGGAGGCTCACGCCCCGTCTGCAACGCCAGCTGAGGAGGGGCACAGTAAGGCCCGCAGGGTCAACCCCCATGCCTGCCCTTCCCAACCCCAATTCCTGGCCCTCTGTCCTCCCTCTACACCCCCTTAGAGAAAAGGCATCATCATTAACAAGCATCAGCGAACTTCCAGCTGACAGGTATCTTCTGGCTGTCTGAGGTTCTTAGATTTGGGGATGCAAAGCTTCCTCAACTTACCATGGGGTTCCATCCCAATAAACCCATCGTAAGTTGAACATATCCTAAATCAAAAATGCACTGAATACCCCTGAAGACATCATAGCTTAGCCCAGCCTACCTTAAACATGCTCAGAACACTTACATTAGCCTGCAGTTGGGCAAAGTCATCTAAAACAAAGCCCATCTTTAAAATAAAGTATGGAGTATCTCATGTAATTTATTGAATACTGTACTGAAAGTAAAAAACAGAACGGTTGTCTGGGGACAGGAGGGTTGTAAGTGTATCAGTTGTTTACCCTTGCGATTAACTGCGTGGCTGACCAGGAGCTGGTGGCTTGCTGCTCGCTGCCAGTGCCCAGCATCACAAGAGAGTATCGTAGCGCATATCACTAGCCCAGGAAAAGAACAAAACTCAAATTTCAAATGCGTATCGCTTTTGCACCATCATAAAGTTTAAAAATCCTAAACTGAACCATCAGGGAACCGTCTATACTCTCAATCAGGCTGTTCATGCTGTTGGTTTTTTGTTTTTTTTTTTAAATTTTACTGAAGTATAGTTGATTTACAATGTTGTGTTAATTTCTGCTGTGTAGCAAAATGACTCAGTTATACATATATATATTCTTTTTCATATTCTTTTCCAGTGTTGTTTATCACAGGATATTGACTATATCTATATCTGACTATATAGACTATAGACTATATCTATACCTGACTATATTGACTATATCTATATCTGTTTATCACAGGATATTGACTATATCACAGTTCACTGTGCTATATAGTATAGTATAGTATAGTATGTATAGTATAGTATACAGTATAGACCTTGCTGTTTATCCATCCTATATATACTAATTTGCATCTGCTAATCCCAAACTCCCAATCCTTCCCTCCCCACCGGCTCCTCGCCCTTGGCAACCACAAGTCTGTTCTCTATGTCTGTGAGTCTGTTCCTGTTTTGTGGATACGTTCATTTGTGTCATATTTTAGAATCCTGATATAAGTGACATCACGTGGCATTTATCTTTCTCTTTCTGACTTACTTTGCTTAGTATGATAATCTCTAGGTCCATCCATGTTGCTGCAAATAGGCCATTCATTCTGGGCTACAAGGTTTTAGTTATTATAGCTATACAGTGTGATGGTACAAGCCATCCGCATGACTCGAAGAAATGACAAAATCTGAGCACTCATCCACCCACCATCTTCTAGATACAGTGTTGGGCCCCACAGTTTGGCGGTGAACGAGATCGACAAAGCCTTTCTTGGGGTCTTCATTACAGGGGTAATAAGACAGACAAGCAAATAAACAGAACAGGGTGAGGTTGTGGCTTGTGCTAAGAATAAACAGGTGATGGGTTACCTGAGACCATTTATTTCATCAGCCTGTCCACAGCAGGGCAGGACAGTGACACAAAGGCTCCCCAATCTCAACTTCCCTCAGCACACTCAGACCCCCATCCCCATCCCAAGGCTTGTGTGCCCCAGCTGGGCACCGGGAACCAAAGGATGTCAGACCCAGCATCTGATCTCAGGGAGTAAGGGGACTAGCAGGGGACCAGACACAGGCACAAAAAAATAACAGCACAAGTAATAAATGTGCTAACAGCAGGTGCCCCAGAAGCCTAGAAGAAGGACTCTGGACTCAATCTGAATCCAAGAATGCTTCCTCGAAGAAGTGATACCTAAATGAGTCCAGGAAGGAATGTATCTTCCGTGAGGGGGTTGGGTGATGACCAGGGACTGCCAGGTAAAGTGTGTGACAGCTGTGGCTCTAGAAAAAAGCAGCTGACAGGCACAGATAAGTAAATAATAAGAACATAGTGGGAAATATGCACTGAGCTTTGTGATAACCCAGAGATGAATGAGGGACAAGCCCTTGCATTTAAAGAATCCATAGTTGGGACTTCCCTGGTGGTCCAGTGGTTAAGAATCTGCCTTCCAGTGCAGGGGATGCAGGTTCGATCCCTGGTAGAGGAATTAAGATCCCACATGCCGCGGGGCAACTAAGCCCGCATGCCCCAACTACTGAGCCTGCACGCCACAACTAGAGAGGAGCCTGAGCGCAGTAACGAAAGATCCTACATGCTGCAACTAAGACCCGAGGCAGCCAAAAGTAAATTAACTATTTAAAAAAATAAATAAGTAAAATAAAGAATCCACAGTCAAGTGATAAACAGGATTCAGGTAACTCCAACTAACTGATCATGGCTGCCCTGGGCACTAGGCTCAGCAGGAGCAAGTGCTGGGATCAATTAGTGATGTCTGCCACTGGCAGCAGCTGCAGCACTGGAGCCTGAGTGCCAAGTACTGGCTATCTATTCTTGGTTTTTGGTCAAATGCTTCTATATCCACAATTTTTCATATCCTGCAGATCAGCCAGGGGAACAGAAAGGAGTTAGGATAACCTGATGAAAATGAGGTCCAGAAAGGTTCTTGGCTGAAATTTCACTGGACAAGAGTGAGGCAGGATGAGACAGGGATATGGGCATGTCAATCCCAAGTGCCTTGCTCCAGGATACCATGGTTCTCAATCCTCCCTCCTGGCTCCTCAGGGAACCAGGTCAGAGGCCCAAGGATTGAAAAGTCCGTTTCAAACCCTTTTCAAGGACTGAAAAGCTCATTTACACATCCTGCCCTGCTCCAAAACCTTCCAGGGCCCCCAGTGCAGATTCCACAGCCTGGCACAGAGACTTTGCCTCAGTCTCCTTTCCTTTCTCCTACCCCTGCCCAGCAGGTCATCCAGACCCTCAAAGCTCAGACTTTCTGACCTCCAGGTTTCTGCACATGCAGGGCCCCCCACTAGGGGTGTCTTTTTCCCTCTCACTGTGGATATAATGTTCCCTGTTCCAGCTCTCAGAAGTTTCTGAAAAATCCATCAGAGCACCCCCTCCCCCAGCCAGGGGAGGGCACCCCCTCCTCTGTCTCTTCCCACTGCCGATCTTCCTCCTCTAAGGATCCAGCTGTTTCTCCAGCTGGACGTGGGGCCCTTGACTCACCACATCTCAATTGGGCTTGGCTTCTTTCCCCAAACCACTCTTCCTCCCAGGATCCCCACTATCCACCAGTCATCAGGCCCTGGCATCATCATCCTTGCCTGCTCCCCAACCAGGGTCACTTAGTCCCAAAGCCACGTCTTTCCTGCCTCTCCTCATGTCAATCATGTCACTGACCACACCCACTTCCACTTGGTGGGAAGTTGCCCCACCCATAACACCCATTCAGTGGAAGCCACAGCTGATTGGAGGAGACCTGACAAGGGGTAGCCAATCAACAGGCATAACACGAACCCCATCCTGACCCAAATGCTGTGCTGGGCCAATCAGATTCTCTTCTGGGAATCTGAATTGTGACAAGCCGAGACAAGGGCAGTAAGTAGCAGGATGTGAGTAAATAAGCTAGAAGCACCCAGCCTGGTGTTAAGGAGCAGGCTGCAGGATCGGACACAGGGGAGTCAGTGTAACAGAACTAAGGCAGTGGACAGACTGTCATCAGGACTGAGAACTTCCCCAGCCACCTCCCTGCTGGCCAGGGCCCTCGAAGCAGCCAGATAACCCAGAGCAGATTCTCAAGCAGGCACCCACTCATCTCACCACAGAATGGTCTGGACCCTGCCCACCTGCCCAGGCTCGGCGCTCACTGTCCAGTCACTCAACCCCTTGCATCTCTCCCTACCCATCACATAAACATGCCTCACCACAGGGCTTTTGCACAGACTGTTCTCTCTGCATGACCCGCTCTCCCCATACTTTTCTCCATCCAACAAACTTATATGCTCAGAATTTACATCCTGATAAACGTTCCACATCTCCAAGGACTGGGAGTTAATATTATCACTCCCATTTTCCAGGTGGGGAGGCTGAAGCAGAGAGGGGGCTAACCCTACACTGTCCAGTTCAGCAGCCCCTCCCCATATGTGCCTCTTGAGCATTTAAAATGAGCTCATTTGCATCAACATGTTCTATGAGTGTAAAATACACACTGGATTTCAAAGACTTGGTAGGCAAGAGAGAAGATAAAACACCTCATTAACTTTTTCTATATTGACCACATGTTAAAATGACATTTTAGACGTGCTGAGTTAAAGAAAATACATCCCTACAACTAACCTCACTCATCTTTTAATTTTTCAAAAGTGTGGATGCAAGAACGTTTAAAATGCTGTACATGGCTCATATGATGTTTCTATCGGGCTGCCACTGTTCTAGAACAAACTATGACCTGTGGCCCATTTTTATAGAGCTATGAGCTAAGAATGGTTTCTACATTTCTAAAGGAGGGTGAAAAAGCAAAACAAAACAAAAAACAAAAACCCAAGATGACATGATAGAGACCGTACGTAGCTTGCAAAGCCTAAAATATTTACCACCTGGCCCTTTACAAAAAAAAAAAAGTTTGCCAAACTCTGCGCTAGAGATCTGCCCAAGATCACTGAATAATAGAAACAAAGTTTATAGAGCACTTTCTGCGTGCCACCCACACTCAGAGTACTGGACAAGCCGTAAAGCCTGAGTGCCCACGTCGTACGAAGGGGGTACTAACAGCATCAGCCCCCATTCTACAGATGAGGAAACTGAGGCTCAGGAAGGGTCAACACTAGTCCAGCTCGGAAGTGGCAGAGATTCAAGCCAATCAGATTAACGCCAAAGCTGGGCCCATAATAACCATGCTGCCAGCCTGCCCTGACTCCTGACACACGAATGAGTCCTCATCTGCCTGAGTGGCTCAATCCTGGGGCTGTGAGTCCCCCATCAGAACACATACTCGTGTTGTATTTTAAGCATCTGAGTCCTTGCCTGGCCCCCTCCCCTGCCCCATGCCAGCTGGGAGGTGGTATCAGATGGCCCTGGCTCTAATCCCGGCTTGGCACCCATCAGCCAAATGATTCCCTCTCCCTGAACGTGAACTTCCTCATCTGTAAACTGGGGACGGTCAGGGTCCCCACCCCAGAGCCCCGTTCGTTTGGCCCAGTGCTGGGCGCCCAGCAGCACTACCAATGTTTGGTGGAATATACACAGAGAGTGGCTGACTCTGGTGCTGAGAGCGTGGGCTCCCAGGGCCAGTAGAACTGGGTGTGGGTCCCAAGCTGTGGAAAGCCTGGAAAGCCCACTTTAATCCTCTGAGCCTCAGTTCCCTTCTCTGTAAAAGGGGGATAGTAATCCCTATAAAGAAAGGAGATTACAAAGATAAAACCTACAGGTGGTGGCGAAGGTTTGCACAATGAAGTGAATATACTTAACGCCACTGACCTGTACACTTAAAAATAGTTAAAATGATAAACTTCGTGACATGTATCGGTCACCATGATTAAGCTAAATTCTGAATACGATGTGCCCCAAATCCTATCCCCTGAGAGCTGGTAGCCGTTCCTGTCACTGCTGTTCGTTTGACACCTCCCTCGCCTGTTCCAGACTGATGGCCAAAGAGCCTCAGAAGTCTTGAAGTTAAAATGAAATAATGTACACAGGGCACTAGTAGAGTGAGTACAACTACGAGGGAGAAGGGAGGGTTAGCCAGGGAGGGATACTGAGACTCAAGGCATTGGGATTGTTCTGGTAGCTGGCTGAGGAGTGGAGAAGTAAGCCTTCACTCTACCATTCTGCTTTGACAACTTACATTATCTCTTGTGAATGTTCTCTTCTATCATATCATACTGCGAAGATGACAAAGTAACAATGAAAAGATACAGTCTGGGATTGGTGAGCTGGGGCGGACAGCACAGAATGTGACAGGGTGGAAAGCAAGCAGAACCAACCAGGAGGTGATAATGGTGAAAGCTGAGTGATGGATACACACAGCCCCGTTACTGTATTTGCTCTACTTTTCCCACAATAAAACAGATTGAAGGGACTTCCCAGGTGGTCCAGTGGTTAAGACTCCGTGCTCCCAACGCAGGGGGCCCAGGTTCGATCTCTGGTCGGGGAACTAGATCCCACATGCCGCAACTAAGAGCTCACATGCCGCAACTAAAAAAAAAGATCCCGCATGCCACAACGAAGTTCCTGCGTGCCGCAACTAAGACCTGGCGCAGCCAAATAATAAATAAATAAAATATTTTTTAAAAAATAGATTGAAAACAACATAAGAAAAAGCACACTAAGTTCCTCTCGCAAAACACACTTAATAATGAAGTATAATAGGGAATTTCCTGGCGGTCCAGTGGTTAGGACTTGGCACTCTCACTGCCACGGTCCTGGGTTCAATCCCTGATTGGAGAACTAAGATCCCACGAGCTGCGAGCTACGGCCAAGATAAAAGTATAATAATATGCACTATCTTTATAATGAATTCACCCCACAATTTTTTCATCTGTAACTTAGAAGAAACAACACCCAAGATGAAATTAAACACGTTAGGGCTTCCCTGGTGGCGCAATGGTTAAGAATCTGCCTGCCAATGCAGGGGACACGGGTTTGAGCCCTGGTCCAGGAAGATCCCACATGCCGCAGAGCAACTAAGCCTGTGCGCCACAACTGTTGAGCCTGTGCTCTAGAGCCTGTGCTCCGCAACAAGAGAAGCCACCGCAATGAGAAGCCCGCGCACCGCAACGAAGAGCAGCCCCCGCTCACCACAACTAGAGAAAGCCCGCACGCAGCAACAAAGACCCAACGCAGCCAAAAATAAATAAAATAAATTTTAAAATGGTCCACATCAAAAAAGAAAAAAAAATCTTTAAAAAAAAGAAAGAAATTAAACGTGTTAACATACATCCAAGACCAAACATGGTTCCTGCCCCCTAGTTGCTACCCAGTCAGTGACAGTAACTAACACGAAGAATGGCCTTAGCCCTTGGCGTCACCATCAAGGTGATAATGGCTTGCTGACCTCCTGAGTACTCGCTCTACCTCATGCCCTGTGAGCCCTACCGAGTACTCGCTCTACCTCATGCCCTGTGAGAAACACTACACGGGCGTAGTCACCTACCCTTGTCAAGCACTTATATCAATCCTCTGATCCAACTACCTGTCCAATGAACAAAGTACAGCAAAGGTCAGTACACTTTTTCCGTAACAGGACAGACAAGAAATATTTTTGGCTTTGTGGATCAGCTAAGCTCTGTTGCAACTACCCCACTCTGCTAGTGGACGGGGAAAGCAGCCATAGCTGATATGTAAATGAGTGGGTGGGGCAATGTGCCAATAAAACTTTATTTATAAGAACAGGCAGGGGGCTGGAGGGGGGCGGGGGGGGCATAGTGTACCCACCCCTGTGTAGAATAACTGGAAGTAGTAAATGCACTGGTGCACATAAAGTGTTTGTTTTTTTTTGGCCACACCGCATGGCATGAAGGATCTTAGTTCCCTGACCAGGGATCGAACCCGTGTCCCCTGCAGTGGAAGCGTGGATTCTTAACCACTGGACCGCTAGGGAGGTTCCAACATAAAGTGTTTAAGATGTGGCCTGACACACAAGCATTCCCAAACCACTGGCTACTACATCTGCACGTTGTATGTGTGCCTTTTCATAGGTATGTCACGTCAATACCTCAGCTTTCCACCTACAAGGCACAAGTTGCCTTTAAAGCACCCCCTGGCTTGTATTAGAAGTTCCCTAAGATCAGGCCCTCCTCATCAGCTTTGTCCCTTAGTATAACCCTAGCACCCACAGCAAAAATACCTGCAATAAATGCTAACAATGGGTTTACCTTATTTATCGGTGACACACACACACACACCCAAATAACATCTCAGAAGCGTGCAAGTCCTCTGCGGGGGTCCAGCTGGCCTCCTCTATCAGCCCCATGACTGTCAACTCAGGAGGATCAGATGGGCTGCCTCAGCCATCACTGTACCTGCGGCCCCCAGCACCGGGCCTGTCATCCAACAGGCGCTCGATAAACGCTCCAGTGACCAAAGCATTGGGCCCAGTTGTCCGACACGACAGGAGACTCACCTTGAGGGAAGGGATGTCCTCGGCGCGGATGACGAACTCGTCGCGCTCCCGGAAGATGCCCTCCCCGCCGCTCTCGCCAGCCTCCTCGTCCGTTTCCCCGCACACGGCCGCGGTCTCCTGCTTCTTGGCCAGGTGCAGGGGCCGGGCGTCCGGCGGCTCGGGGTCGTCGGGGGACGGGGCGGCAGGCTCCTCCGGAGGCGGGGCAGGGGTTGCGGTGGGCAGGGGCGGCGGGGCAGGCGGCGAGGGCAGGGCCGGTGGGACTGGCACGGGCGGTGGGGGCGGCGAGCTGGGCGTGGGGGCCACCAGAGGGGGTGGCGAGGGCAGGGCCGGCGGTGGGGGCGGCGGCTGGGGTGTCGGGGCAGGGGGCGGCGAGGGTGGGGGCTTCTCCTCCAGCAGCGGGGGCTCTGGGGGCGAGACGGGCATCAGGGCTGGAGCCCCGCTCAACCCCGAGCCCCCAGACCTGTTTATCTGCTTCCAGTGAAAGGCCTCCCGGTCTATTCTGGGGGGTCTCAACACAGCCCTCTTCCCGTCCTGCACCCCAACATCCCTCCTGACCAAACTGAGCTCTTCACCTAGCATCCATTTCTGCCCCCAATCCCCCTCCATCTCCACTTTTTATTCCTCTTCTGCTGACCTTCCTCCTCCTGCAAAGCTCCTGTCTGACCCCTCCCTGACCTTCAATACCCACCCCTGTCCCCAGACACCTACCAGAAACCCAGGACCCTTTAACTTCTCTCTCCAAGGTCCTAATAAACTTTCCTACCCAGACATGCCGCTCTGGTCCTCCCCATCTTTCCCCAGCCTCCAAAGACCCCCTTTGTGTCTCAGTGCAGCTCTGCATCCCAGTACCATTGCTCAGTGTCCCCACCGCAATGGCCAGGAGGCCTCTCTGGTCCCATCAACAACCCCCTCTGCCCCCCAGTCTAGTGCCTACAAAGCTCCTGGCCCTGCCCTACCTCCTAGTCCCCAGATACCATTCACCATCCCATCACCTCTTCTCTTGTCCCTGAATGTCCCTCCCTGTGCCAACAGCCCCTCTGCCCCTTATTGCCACTCAGCTCCCCAGTCACCACTGTACCACACCTGACTCCCTCCCTGAGACCCCTTCCCAGCCCCAGTGGCTACTCTAAGCCCCTGAAACTGTCTCCCAACCACAATGTCCATTTTAGTCCTGAAATGTCTCTTTGCTGCTTTGGAGCCCCAGTCTGACGCTTACCTCCCATTCCTCAATGTTCCTCCCAATTCCTCAACCACTCCTGTGCTTCTACCTCCTCTTTTCCCGCTCAGAGGTCTCAAACTCCTCCACCCAAGCTCTCCCCTTTCCTTTCCTCAGCCTGCTCTCCACTCTCGGGATCGGCAACACCCTCTCCTTCCTGCTATGCTAACTCCCCGTGAGATTTTGTAACGTTCCTCCTCTAACGCCTTGAGATCTTCTGACTCCCCAGACTGATTTTGCTCCATCCCTGGGTCTTTCCAAGCTATGAGCCTTCCTGACCCTTCCAAGGCTCCCTCGCCCCCCCCATGCTCTCTCCCGTTACGGCAGATCCAGGCACTCTGCTTAGGACCCTCCACTGTTTCTCACCTCTTCCCTGGTGCTTCCCTTCCGCCTCTCATTGTCTCACTGCCCACTGCCCATCTTTCTACCACCTTCCAGAAGACTTCATTCCTTAAGCCTCCTGTGAGCTCCCAAGCCTCCTCATTAACTGTTCCAAATGCCTTCCTCCAAATGCCACCTCTTTCTTCCCCCAATGCCTCTGTTCCCCCCCATCAAAGCCCCTCAAATTTTGTCCAACCCTCCTCTCAGAACAGAACACCATCCAGACCTGACTGTACCCCCAGCCTTTCCCGATGGCCCCCCACGAGATCTGACTAGTCATTGCTGAAACTAGTCACGTTTCTCTTTAAACAACCCTCCCAAGTCTCTCTCTGCCCCCCAGACCCTTTTCTGTCCTTTACTACACATCCCTAACTCCTAGAGCCCTTCTCAGGTCCCATGTCCCCCATCAGTTTTAAAAGCTCTCTCCATCCCTGTCACCCACCTGTCCCCATCACTTATAGCCTGCCCTGTCCCCCAGTGTTCTCCACTGCCCACCTTCGGGCCCCCACCAGTCCACTTAGCACCTGTGGGCGGATTAGAAAAAGATGCCCCTTTCTCAAAAGGCTTGCCCTCAAGTAACAGGTTACCCTCCATAAACAGGCATATCTCTATCAATCATCTGCACTGTGAACAGTGCCTGATCTACACAACCAGACCTGGTGACCTGAATGTCGGGAAACCCCTGCCCCGCCCCCAGACCATCTTCCCAGAGCTCACCAGGTGTGCCACTGCTGCTGGCACTGGGGAGCCCCGGGAGAGGGGGTGGCCCGGGGACTGCAGCCTCAGTAGCCAGGGGGGGCCCGTCCGCAGCGGAGGTGTCCTTAGGCCCAGCCAGTGGCGGGTCATCGAGGGCGGAGATGGCCGAGGAGATGCTCTCCTGCAGGTCCCGGTTCTTGGCGACAGAGTCTTCCTCGTCCGACGAGAAGGAGGGCAGGGTCTCGAGGTTCCGTTTCAGCTCCTCGTCCAGCCGTTTGCAGGGCGAAGGGCAGCCGAGCCCCAACCCCTCACTCTCGGCGGCCTCCAGCGCACCCCCCAGCCCGAAGGCGCCGGCGGGTGGGGGCTGTGGCACGGCAGGCGCGGCGGGGGGCTGGGGAGGCAAGCCCCGGGCCGGCACGGAGGGCGGCACACTCTTGGGGGGGCTGAGCGGGGGTGTCAGGCCAGCCTGGTAGAGTGGTGGATGGCGCTTGCCTGACTTGAGAAAGTCCAGGAACGAGGCCATGAAGCCGGACTTCATCTCGGGCTGCTTCTCCTCCACCTCCTTGATCTTGGCCTCGATCTTCTCCCGAGTGAGGCTGGAGTCCAGGCTGTTGTGGTCAACTCCTGACACGGCATCGCCCGATGACGCTCCCAGACCCTCGCCGGCCTTGGGCACAGACAGCTTGATCTAGATATGGGGGCAGTGGGGAGTCAGGGCCCACAAGCCCAGGGCCCCAAGCCCCCTCCTCCCTCAGACCCAGGGGTCTGGGGCCCCAGCCCTCTCCCCAGTTAAGACCCTAAAGTTCAAATTCTCAGAGTGTCAGCCTGTAAAATCCTAGAATTCATGCCTGCGGACCCCTCTGCTCAGATTCCATAATGACAGGACTGGGGTCCCTCCCTCATTACTCACGGACCCTCCTCCCACAAGACCCAGGAATCCAGGACCCCTGATGAATAGTCCTGCAGGATCTAGAACCTAAGAATACAAGCGCTAACCCCCGCCTCCCTGTAGACACAAGTTTCAATTCTCAGACCTCTGCAACAGTGGAACCCTGAAATTCCAGCCCTCGTATTCATTTCCTCGTGGGTGCTAGGAAAATAAACCACATCCCCTACCGTGCCCAAGAACCTCAAATGTGGTCCCAACCCTCCAGCGTCAGGGTTTCGCTCCACCTCACCTTCAGTGGTTTCAGGGGCTCCAGCCGAGAGCCCCCGGCCTCCTCGGCCTTCCTGCCTCGACCCCGGCCCCGGCCCCGGGGTTTCTTGGCCCCATCAGTAGGTGTGGAGGCCAAGGCTGGCCCAGCGGTGGTGGGGACCTCCAGTGGGCGAATCCGGGGTCTCCCCCGGGGCCGGGGAGGCCCATCACGCTTGGCCTTGGTGGGCTTGCGGCCACGGCGCCGGGGGCCATCGGGGCCAGGGTTGGGTGGACAGAAGTCAATGTCGCCCAGCGGTGAGAGCGCCGGACGGGAGCGGCAGCTGGACACCAGATCAGGCAGGCGCCGGGGGTTGAGGCGGATGTCAGCAGGCACATCGGCCTTGTCCTCGTCGGCCTCGAACTCGTACTCCTGGGCGTACAGCTTTTTGGGCGTCTGGAAAGGCGGGTCACGGCGCCGCAGCAGGTGGAAGGAGGACGTCTTAAGCAGCTTCTTTGGCTTGGTAGAGCAGAAGATGGGCGAGGTCAGGCCTCCCTTGGGCTCCGAGGCAGGGGGTGGCGGCGGTGGGGGGGGAGGCGGGGGCGGGGGGGCCGCCTGGTGGGGCCCACTCTGGATCAGGCCCAGAGGCTCGGCGTTGACGGTGGAGGGCAGCTCAGGCGGCTTGCTGGGGTCCAGGCCCAGGCCTGGAGTCTCGGGACCGGCTCCGGACGCCCGACTAGGGCAGTAGGGCCCATAGGGATCATAGGCAGGGGGGCCCGGAGGCGGCCCAGGCCCCGCCTTGGGATCGCCCTCGTCCTCGGGTGGCCCAGCCTTTCCATAGTCATCTGCGGGGCCGCCGCCAAACATCTCCTCCATGGTGGGGAAGAAGCTGCGCTCCTCGTCTTGCAGCAGGGAGTCAGGGAAGCAGATGGAGGTGAGTGGCACAAAGCGGGGGGCCTTGGTGCCTTGTGGGCTAGGGCTGCGGTAGGCCCCCGAGGGATCCTTGCCCTCGGTGTTAGGTGGGCCCACACCAGTGTCACCAGGCCCAGGTGGCAGCGGCTCCAGGGCCCCAAGCAATTCTTGCATGGTGCCGGGTGGCTCCAGGCTCTCCTCAGGTCGCAGGCGGGGGCTGGGGGCACCCGGCTCCAGGCCATGGCCGCGGAGGTGGGCCTCGAGCTGGAGGGGCATGGGTGGTGGAGGTGGGGGGGGCGGAGGGGGAGGCTGGGGTGCCCCATCACGGGCGGCCGGCTCAAGGAGATGGACGCCAACTTTGGGAGCACTGGAAGAGGGGCTGGGAGCGTGGCTGAGGACCGAGGGGAGCAGCTGGGGGGGAGGGGGAGGCAGCACCAGTGGGAGGTCAGGGCCCCCGGCCTCTAGGAGGAGGCCGTGGGGGGCAGGCTGGGCAGACTGGGCCGTGGGAGTTGGGGGTGGAGGGCTCTTTTGGAGGAAGGCCCCCAGCTCCTTGGCACCTGCCCCATAGTGGACAACTGAGGTGGCCAGCCCCTCGGGGGTCTCGCCACCCCGTTCTGGCCCTTTCTTCTTCTCCTTCAGCCTCCCCAGGCCCAGCTCCAGGGCCGCCGTGGCACCCTCATCAAGGCTGGCGCTGGTACGGATGACGCTCTGCAGATGGTACCTCTGTGGGTCTTCCTTGGCCAGCTCGTAGGGTGTGCCCGGGGGACCCCCAGCCCCGCCACTCCCAAGTCCCTTGGAGGCATCCGCTGCCCCATCTTCGCCCACCAGGCCATCTGCCCCTGAGGTCCTCGGGGGGCTGGGCGCCTGCAGGAGGTGCTGGATGAGGAATTCTTCATCCTCGGTGCGCTCAGCGGGAGGCCCGCCGGGGCCCGCCAGCAGCTCTGAGCCATCCCCCTTGCCCTTGTAGCCACCTGCTCCGGCGGCATAGCTGCCGGCTCCTGGGGGTGCCAGGAATGGGGCTGAGGCCAGGACAGAGCTCAGGTATTTGCCAGGAGCTCCTGGAGAGCCAACTCCAGGCGGGCGGCCGGGGGCCGGAGGCGACTGCAGCGGGCGGATGATGTGAGAAGGGCTGGCCTCTCCGCCGCCCCCCAGGGAGCTGGGCCCCCAACCACCTCCATGGCCCGAGAGTGCTGGGGAATGGCCAGTACTGTAGCTGAGCGAGGGGCTGGCTGTGGGCAGCCCCTGGGAGTGGGCAGCTGGCCCTGGGTACGGCTCACCCTGCACCCCATATAGCTGCCCCTGCAGCTGGTCTGGGGAATAGCTCTGACATGTGGCTAGGCCAGGAGGTGGGGGACCACTAGGGGGCTGCTGGGGCCCACTTGAGTAGCTAGGGCCTTTGCTCAAGTCCTGCGCTTGACCCCCTCCAAACCCTTGCCCATAGGCCTGGGGTCCTAGAAGCCCTTGGGGCTGACCAGGGGAATAGGCCTGGCCTCCCGCCCCCCCAGCCCCAGAGGCCTTGCCAGTGGCGTAGGCTGCTGCTGGCCCACCCAGGCTCTGGCATTTGGGCGTGGCAGTCGAACGGGGTGGTGGGGGCCTGTTGGCACCGCCCGCAGCTGCCCCATAACCACCTTTGCCTGTCTTGTAACCAGGCGACTGAATGATGGGGCGGTAACCTCCACCGCCACCTGCCGCCCCACCTCCTCCAGCTGCCTCAGGGCCCGCAGCCCGGCCCGATGCCCCGGCCGTGGCTCCACTGGGCCCAGCCTTGCTAGGCTCGCCAGCGCCCGGGGAGGGTTCCCCACCGCCCAGGGGGCTGCAGGCCAAGTTGGCCCGGTGGCCCATGGAGGCGTAGCTGCCTCCGCAGCTCAGGTAGTGCTGGAGGGCATGGGCTGGTGGTGGGGGGGGCTGGGCACTGGCTGGCCGCTGGTAGTGCTTGATGACGGTGTCCTGGCGGGGCAGGGCCCGCTCGGGTGGCGGCGGGCCGGGGGCAGCACCCGAGAAGTTGTAGAGCTGGGGAGAGGACTGCTCGGCAGCAGCGGCAGCAGCAGCGGAAGAGGAAGCCAGCAGGTTGAACTGAGTTGGGAGGTGGCGGGGAGGTGGGGGTGGATCTGGGGGGCCTGGGCGGTAAGGAGGGGTTTGGGCTGGGCCGAGACCAGCGGGCCCCAGGACACCACCCCCCGCCAGGCGCTCAAAGCCTAGCGAGGAGGGCACCGTGGGTGCCTGCGAGGGCTTCAGGTGCAGCACGTCATGAGGGGACAAGAGCCCATTAGCTGGGGGACTAAATGGGGGGTCCTGGAGGCTGAGGGAAGAGGGTACTGGGAAGGGGCGGCTGCCAAAGGAAGCCGGGTGCTGATAGGCCGACAGGGCAGAGGAGGGCGGAAAGGTGCTGGAACCCGGCAGGGCGCCTGAGATGAAGAGCTCCGTGGGGCCTGGCGTGTGCATGGCTGGGGATGAGGGAGGAGACCACAGGTCAGAGCTGACCACAAGCCAGCCCCACCCTGGCCCTCCTGGACTGGCAATGGCCTTACCTGTTTGCCAGGAAGGACTGCGGAATTGGGAGAGGAGAGAAGAGGCAGAGGGACCAGGCTGGGGGCCCCGGGACTCCAGGGCCGAGATGAGGTTCATGACGGAGGCGTCGGGCCCTGCTGAGCCTGCGTGATGGAGGCCGGTGTCGAAGAGTCCAGAGAGGCCTGGTGAGGGTTGGGGGGGGTAGAGTCAGCTAGGTGGGGGACAGGGCAAGGTTGAAAAGGAAAAGGAGCAAGCCAAAGGCAAGTTGGGTCAGGAAAAGGGGTTGGAGAGAAGGGGCAGATTCAAAGAGAAGAAAGGAGGCAGAAACAAGTTAAGGAAACAATAAGCAGGATAGGGTACGATGCAATCATAAGGGCAGGGAGCCCAGGAGGGAAAAAGTAGACAAAGGAGTAGAAAAATCCATACATGAAAAAAATGGGAGCAAAACACAGAGCGTCCTTATGGTCCAAGGGAGGCCAAAGGATTAGGCAATTCTAGCAAGGAAGGGGAAGGGATGGGATGACTGGAGCCACTGAGAAGAACCAGAGAACAAGTCAAAAGGGGTTGAGTCAAAGTGAGAGGATCCAGATTTAAAAAAAAAAGAGAGAGAGAGAGAGAGGAATAAAGGGAAGGAGCCAACCAAGAGGGTCAAGGGTCAAATTGGACAACAGCCCCGTTGCTGATCCATCTAGGAAGGACAGCGGCAGGATCAAAGGAAGGGAACCAATCCGAGGCACTAGAGGCAGGGCCACAGGAAAAGAATAAGGCAGTGGGCAAATCTAAGGAAGAAAGGGGAGGTCCAAAGAATCGGAGCCAATCAGGAAGAAAGGGAATCAGGAAGAAAGAGTTCTGAGAACCAAGAAGAAGAGCAGACCCAGAGGTAAGGGATTGGGGTGGGCTGGAGAGGCGGAAAAGCCTGGAAGAGAAGGTGGGATTTGGGGGCTGAGACGACGGGACCAATTGGAACAAAAGAGGCGGGGCCAGAAACAGGGGCAGACGAATCCGGCGTGAAATTAAGCAGCCTCAGAACAACCAATCAGAGGAGAAGTAGCAAGAGGCGGGCCAGGACGGAGAGCACGGCCAATTAGGAAGGTTGTAACTTTCAGCAGCCAATCATTTGCTTCGGAGGGAGGGCCAGGCGGGGCGGGACAGGGGCCGTACCTGCCGGGTGGTGGTTGGTGGCATAGCTTTGCAGTGGGTGGGGGGCCGCGTAGGCCTGGCGGTGTAAGATGTCCGTCTCGGGGTGCGAGGTCCTGGAGCTGCCATAGACCAAGCTGGGAGGAAGAAGGAGATGTTAGGGTATCCTCCGAAGCTACCCTCGGAGAAGGGAACTCAGCAAATCCCCTGGGGAGTTGGGGGGAATCTTCCAGCTGACTGGGGGCTATCCTAAGGAACCTTGGGCCCTAAAGGAAAGAAGACAAGGGAATCGGAGTGTCCAACTAAAGAGCCATAGAAATGGCCCCCACTCGAGCCCCAGTAAGTACAGCCCAGATAGCCTCACATTTACAAACACAGACATGCACAGGGAGGACACAGAGAGGGTGAAGAGCCAGAGAAAGTGCCTTAAGTTGAAAATGTGGACCTGCTTCCACAGCCCCCACCCCGCAGGTGACACAAGGCCCTGGGGCCAAGGGATGCCCCCTCTTCTTCAGACACATGGGAACACAGAGGCCCTGAACCTCAGTGGTGGTGCAAACCGAGTCAGGAGCAGGAGGCAGACTGTTCCCCAAAGGGCAGGGATGGGAGGTGGGCAGAGGATAGGACTCCTGCAAAGTACGAGGCACAAGTGTGCACATGAACACCGTCCATCCCCCCGGGTTGAGGTTCAAATGCATGGGGGCATGCAAAGCCAGGTCTGTGTGCAAACCAGTATGCAACTCACTGTGTGGAAAGATACAGAGCGAGGAGTCCCACATGGAGAATACTAACACACGTGGGGTCATGCCCAGCCAAGCTGGGAAACCCAGGTGTATAGGGGGAGGGAGATTCGGGGGCAGGTGAAGAGTGAGGGTGTGACACAAACAGCAGGAAAGGGGCAGGTTCGCAGGTGAAAAGGCTGCCAGCTACATAACGCACTGGGCCCACGCTCACACACACAACCACACACCCGGGAAACAGCCTAATCTTCCTATGCAACGGCCCCAATCCATGGCCCAGACTCAAGAGGTCAAACACTCCACTCCTCGCCATCAACTAGGATTCTGTCTTTGAGGGGGGGGGAGCTCAAGGGGGCGTGTCTCAGATGCCAGGACCCCCACCTTACACAAAACCCCAGCTTAGGAAGGGGGCGGGGCCCCGTGCCCACTCAGCGCGCGGAATTTCTGGGGGGGCCCCCCGAGTAGCGCGGCCTCGCGCAGTCCCGGAACAATAGGACCTGAGGGGGGGCCGCGCCCCCCAGGTCTGCGTTCTAATTCTCTTTTCCTTCCCACCTTTGCAAGAGCAGAACCTAGGGCGCGAGGGGGAGGGGTCAGCAAACCGGGAATCCAAGGATGGGGGGAAATCCAGGCCTTGCTTCGCCAGTCCCTCCCACCTTCCCAAGGCCTTTCCGTCTGAAATTGTTTTGCACCCTCATTTTTCCGCGGCATCTCTCCCTTTGCATGCCGGAGCTGGCTTTGGCGGAGTTTGCAATTTGCAAACTGGGGCGGCGGCGTTGTTGCAAACCGAGGAAGGCCGCTCCCTTGCAAGCCGGAGGGGAGTTTGCGATGCACGCGTAGCCGGGCGGGCCCGGCCGGGCTGGGCCCCCACCTCTTGGCCCCTTCCTCCAGGCCACCCCCGGCTCCTTACCTAGCTTTCGCTGACCTCTCGTAACTCCATCCCGCCCCGGCGCCGAGCGGGTCCCCGAAGCCGGCGCTGGGGTAGTTCCTGTCCATGAATTGGCCGCGGTGGAAATTGGGGGGAGGGGGAGGGAGGGAGGGAGGGAGGGGGGCGCGCGCGCGCTCTCCTCCGCCGCCGCTCCCTCCGCTGTTGCTTTTTTTTCCCTTCCCTCTCTCCCTCTCTCCCTCTCTCCCTCTCTCTTTCTCTTTGCAGCCGCCGAAGGCCCGGGAAGGCCCCGGGCGGGGGAGGGAGGGGACGGGGCGGAGGGGCGGAGGGGCGGAGGGGCGGGCAAGGGAGGGGGTGCAGCCGACGAGCCAACGAAGGGGGAAGGGGGGTTCCCCCTGGAGGGAAAGAGGGGGGAGGAGGGACCCCGCTGTCTCCGCCTTTGCCCCGGCGCTTGCAGGAGAGAAGGGGGGACGCGCGCTCCGGAGGGGGCGTCCCGGGCGGCCCCGGGGTGGGTGCGGGCCCTGGGTGCTCGCTCTATCGCCGCCGCCGCCGCCGCCTCCTCCTCCTCTGCGCTCACGGTGCAGCCATCTTTGCACAAGGCGGCTGGGGGAGGGGGGAGGGGAAGGGGGGGCGGGCGGCGGGGTGTCTGGCTGCGCTCCGCTTCCTCCCACAATCCCGTGCAAATGAAAAAAAAAAAAAAAAGAGAGAGAGAGAGGCAGACACAGAGCGTTAGCAGGGCCTGAGGGTGTAGGGCGCAGCGTTTGTACAGAAAGCCAGCTCTGCCGTGCGCAGACGCGCCCGGGAACGCGGTTCAGTTTGTTTTGGGTTTTTTTTGCATTATTTCACTCTTTTGGGTCTCTTTTCCAAAGGGTTTTTATTTAGGGAAAGAGCTCAACTCCAGTCCCCCAGGTGCAGTGTCCGCCTGCCCCCAACCAAGCACGCTTGCAAATATGCCCCCCACCCTTTCCCTGGATTGCAGAGTGCCCAGTGCGCGCACGGGGAGCACACGAAAACACGCGTGTACACAGGCGGGGCTCTGCCTGTCCGTGGCCCGTGACACTGAGGGAGATGGCCGTCTCACACCCACTCACACGCGAGTCTGCGAAGCACTGCGCGCCTGAGTCGGAGTTTCCACGCACGCCTATCCCGGGGGCGGGGCTGGTGGGTACCCCCACCATTAGGAGAGCGTGGGGGCCTGCGAGGCGCCGGGACGCGGGAACACGTTGCCCGGGAACTTGCGTGTATCCGTAGACGGCGGAAACACGTGTGTTAGGGTAGGCCTCGGGCCGGACGATCCCTACTGCCATCACCCCTCCAAGCTCAGCTCCGGAGTTTAAGAGGCCAGGGGGTTTCCGGAATCCGGTGTGAATCTGGGGCACGGTTCGGAGAACCCCGACTCCGAAACAGCTCGAAACAGCTCTTCAGCGCGGCCTCCAGAGGCTGCAAGGAGAGGGGCACAGTGGGGAGTCAAAGGGCCGGCTATTTTTGACCCCTCAACCAAGACCACTCCGACCCACCCTGGGTGTCTCAGCCTATCCTCGGGGTACAAGACCCACCCCCCTATAATACTACACACACACACCCCTACCCCTATAATACTACACACACACACACCTATAATACTACACACACACAAACACACCTGTAATACTACACACACACACACACACACGCACACACGCACACTTCAGGCCACGCCCCCGCCCTCCAAGCCTCGCCCTGGATAATAAGCTCAAAATTCCAAATCCCGCCCCTAAGCCCGCGCCCCTCCTCCGGCAGTGCCCTCCCCTCTGCGCCCCGCCCCCAGGCAGAAGCCCAGCCCCATACCTGGCGTAGGGGGGCGGTGGTGCGTCGTGCACCCCAGAGGCCGCCAGCGCCTGCTCGTAGGTGGGGAGGCCTGGGGGTGGGGGTGGAGGCAGGGGCGTCGGCGGACTCAGAGAGCTCAGGGGACTGATGAGCTCGGCCCTGGGGACAAGAAGGTGCACTGTTATCAGGATAGAGAGCCTTGGGAGAAGGAGGAAAGAGGTAGGGAGACAGAGACACTGAGGGTGGTGAGGAGACAGAGGTGGAAGGGAGATGGACCAAGGAAAAAGAGTCACCTTCAACCTGACTCTACACACAGAAAAGCACCTCGAAGTGACAGGCAGATAGATGCACAGGGACAGGCAGCCACAGAAATCAACAACTGCTGAGACAGACTCGTTCACAGACACATGTGCTCCAGATACAAGCAGGCAGTCGTGGAGAAAGAGGCAGCCCTGCAGAGAGGCAGGCAGACACACACAAGAAACAGACAGACACAACAGAGATACACTCAGCCACAAATTTCCCAGATCCACTCTTAACAATAAACTCTTCCTAGAAACCTTTAGACCCACTATACTTCAAGACTAATGCTCAAGCCCTCTCTTCGACCCTGCCACTGAGAGAGACACACCTAGACAACTGACACAGGCACACACAAACACAGCTACACCTTGTCACCACGGAAACTGACATCCCACAGACACCCACAGACCACAGGCTGCAGCCTCACCAGATATAATACCCACAGAATGATAATCACACATACAACTGGTACTGCAAAGACAGCCAGGGCAAATATTGAATGAGTTCCTGCTTTGTGCCAGGTGCTGTGGATATAGTCAGAGAGATGCCACAACTGGACACCGAATCTCGCAGACTCACTCTCCACATGACGGTCTCCTCAGGTCTTTCAGCAGCACCCAACCGCCCCCAATCTGGCCCATCTCCTTAGGTTGACCCTTCCTCCCTTCCCTGCTCCCCAGCCCCTCCTCCCCAAAGCCCCCTTACTCTTGAGGACTGGGCTGCTGGCCTCGTTTCTGACGGCAATGCAGATACCAAAAGGCTCCCAGGCTGGCCAGGACCATGAGCAGGATGCCCACTGTCAGCCCCACAGCCATGCTTGCTACGTCCCCTCGTCCACGTCCTGTGGGGGGGGGAGGGCACAGCGTCAGGGGCTGTCACCCTCTCCAACATCCAGATACCTTCCCCTGAGGTAGGGAAAACCTTTCCAGATCTCCCCTGAGGGAAGACGACTGGCCAAGAAGGCAGAGCTGGGGCCACTTCCTAGCTGTGTGAGCTCAGGTAACTCACCTCGCTCATTTCTGTGAGCCTCCATTTCCTGCTCTGTAAAGTGGGAATAATAACCCCTCCCTAATAGGTTGCAAAAATGCAATGAATTAAATGCAGAAAGGGCCTGGGATAACCTCATCTGAGACTAGAAAATAGGGCAGTCGTCTCTCTAAGAGGAGAGAGAACCCTCCTAAGATTGCAGGTGACATGCTTACTTAGGGTAGGGAGTTCAGACAGCCAACTCTCTGAACCCCCATACTGAGCACTGTCAGATTTAGCAAATAATAATGAGGATACCCAGTTAAATGTGAATTTTACATAAACAGTGAATTTCTTTTTTTTTTGGCCACCGCAGACGTCATGCAGGATCTTAGTTCCCCGACCAGGGATCGAACCCGTCCATGCCCCCTGCAGTGGAAGCACGGAGTCCTAACCACTGGACTGCCAGGGAATTCTAATTTTTTAGTATAAGTATGTCCCATGGAATATATGAGATATACTAAAAAATTATTCCTGTGTATTTGAAATTCACATTTAACTGGGCTGTGGGGGGAGCTGTCTTGTATTTTATCTGGCAACCCCATCCCCTCTGGAATGCAATACCTTTTACCAACCAGGCTAAGGAGGGGCAAGGCCTTACCAGAAGGCTAGGAACAATTTATCTATCAAGGAGGAATGCAGGGACATCCCCTCAAAAACAGGCTGCTAGTGTTTAGAACTCATGTGGACCCTTGGCTAAGGTGAAGCGCCTTTAGCAATCAAAGCTTCATGTCTGAGGAAAAGGGGGGTGGGGAACAGGGAGGACCCTGGCTTTGTGAGGCCTTGCTAGGTCTTGCTGCTGGGGAAACTTCCTTTAGCACTGGGTAGGGGGGACTTTCCTCAAACAGTAAACCTCAGGCTTTTAGCCCTCTTAGCAAAAAAGCTGCACTAAGAAGCGGGGGGTGGGGGACGGCCTTCCTGATTCTGACATGTTTCAGGTGGACTCGAGAAGCCAACAGGCCTTGATATGCCTGTAATGCCTGTAGCAAAGCAGTTACCTCCCCTAGCAACCAATGTGAGGACTTCAGCCCAGACTTAGGGCCTGTTGCTAAGGTAGAAACACCCCTAGCAACCAGGCCACTCAGGGGTGAGATGCTCTGTGCCTGGAGGGGGGTCCTCCTGTGGGCAGGAGGCCTTGGGTCCAGAGCTTGGCTAGGTGTGGTTGCTAGGAAGAAGGCCTCCTTAGCAACCAGGCTGAAGCCAGGATGGGGTTGTGGGGGAGGGGAAGCCAACCAGGTAGTGAGTGCTGCTGTCTTCCTTGGTCCAGCCTGGCCAGGCTTTGTTGCTAAGGAGCAGCCCCCTCTTAGCAACAAGGCTGCAGCCACGATGGGGCCTCAGAACTCAGAGGAGGGGTTGGGGCTGGGCTGATCGGGCAGGTGAGGACAGACAGGCTTCCACCAATTGGCCTAGCCCAGCCCCGTTGCTAGGGAGCAACCCCCCTAGCAACCAAGCTGCAGAAGGGGCTGGGGCTCTGGACTCCAAAGAGGGGCTCAGGTGGGCCAGGGCCTCTGAGCCTGAGGCTGTAACTTCTCCTTCCAACTGTCCTTCCTGGGGACATGGGACCTATTCCGAATAAGGTGTGGTGGGTTCCTCGGGCAAGGGCTCTAGTCTCGGAGGAGGGGATTTCTTTACCAACCCTGTCCAGGAACTCAGGAGCATGGAACATGGAGGGGGTGAGATCGGGCTGGGGGATGTTCGTTCAGCCTCCACAGAAAGGAGCTGCCTTAGTTGCACAGAATGAGAGGACTCCCCCGACTCACCTCCTTTGCCATTGTAGATGTAGTTCTCCCAAAAGCGCTCCTTGAATGGGCAGGAGGAGAGAAGGCAGAAAGGAGGCATCAACTGGGAGATTCTACACCCCGAAACCAGCCCGCCCTGATGATCTCTGAGGCACGAAGGGAGAGGGAGCTGAGGGGCAGGACCCTCCCCCCCAGCCCAGGTCCTGGAGAAGACAGAGGGACTCCGGGGACCCCAGGGCCTCACCGTCAGAGTATTGTCCTCAAAGTACTCCCGCGCCTCTTCCCAGGAACACCTCTCCTCTTGACACTCCCGTTCCAGGTTCCCTGGCGTGAACAGCTCCAGGTCCCAGTGATTGGCTCGTGGAATCCGCCTACGGCTGCCCAGGAAGCTCTGGGCCTCTGGGGAGTCCAGGAAGACTTCTGGACCCAAAAGACATAAGAGACAGAAAAATGGAGGGTTCCTAGGACTGGGGACATGAAGGAGCCAGAACTTAAGGGGATGAAGAGCTATGGGGTCCTGGGGGAGGAGGCAACTGCAGGCAGGGTTTTTCCTGGGCCAGAGGAAGGTGGATGTTTGTGCCTGGACTCCGGCTCTTCCCGCAAACGCTCACCTTGGTCTTGCTCCCCACTGGGTGAGGTGTCCAGGCAGGTGGTCAGTCCCAGGTACAGCAGCAGCACAGAGCGGTGGCTCCTCATATTTTGTGGACACTAATGTGGTTAGGGGAGAAGTGCCTCAGCTCCTGGAGAATGAGGCCAGGTCTCCCCGCCCAGACCCTGTGGTCCAGGAATGATAATAACAGCAGACACTTACGTGGCCTGTATCCTGGACCAGGCACTATTCAAGGTCATTTACCTCTATCAACTCAGTTTCATTTTCACCAGGGTGCTATTATTATCTCTGTTTGATACAGGAGGAAACTGAGACACAGAGAAGTAAAAGAACTTGCCCAAGTTCATACAATTTGCAAGATTCAGAGGCAGGATTTCAGCAAAGGCAGTGCTCCTCCAGAAACCAGAGCCAGGAGTTTATCTTTTTTTCTGCTGTGTCTGCAGCCCCCAGCATGGGTTTTGGCACAAAGTAGGAGCTCATAAACATGTCCATTGATAGGGATTCCTTCTTCCTGGTAATTTCCATGTATATCCACCTCTCTGTGCTCATTGCCACATTCAGCCACAGAATCAAAGATTACAGAAGAGGTAAAACCAGAGGCCTGTATCCTGGGGCCCAGGAGCTGGGGGAGGGGGCAGCGGTCCTGGACTCCTGGGTTTGGGGGCCCCAACTTCTGGGTCCCAGAAGAGCAGGGAGCCAGGTAGCCAGGGTCCCCAAGCCAAGCTCTGCCTCCAGGGACATTCACTTACCTGCCTAGACTTGTGAGCACTGTCCCCTCCTCCTTAATCAGGGCCTCCTCGGACAGCTGCAGCCAGCTGTGAAGGGGGACAGGGGAGAAGGGAGGGGAGAGGAAGGAGGGGTTACCTTGCTCACTATAGTCGGCAAAATCCCGGTTTCTGGCCAGAGGGGCGGGGTTTGCGATTACCTGCCCTGGGCGGGACTCAGGTAAGGGACAAAGTATTTAAAGGGACCTTATGATTAAGGGTCTAAGGTCCAGAGCCCCATAGAGAGGCCAGGGTCTCCGGCACCGTGGGGCACTTAGGGAGTTGGATAGGCGCCCCCTCCCCTCCTATCCAATTTCCCCCCAGAGAGCTCGACAGACAGAGCTAGGGAAATAAACAGCTAGGTCTCCAGATATCTAGGTATCCAGAAACTGGCAGGAAACTTGTGCCTTGGTCCCTGGGGGTAGGTGGGTATGCCGTAGTAAATTCCTGCTTCCTGAGAACGGCTCTGACTTCCGATTTCTCAACTGCTCCATTTATAAAGTGGGGACAGAGGAGTTGTCCCTTCTCTATTGTCTCTTATTTTGCAGCAGAAAAGTGGATGATATGCTTTGGTAAGCGGACTTTACAATCTCTGGGCGAAGTGATTAGTCCTTAAACACAGGCTTAGGGAGACGCAAAGCGCCCGCCCAGGGAAACGCCTAGTATATACTAAGCACGCCCTCTATTCACGCCAGTTTCACTGACCGGAACCTTCGACTTGCCACTCACGTTTCCGGAGGGAGGAAGAGAAGAAGGGAGCACTTACCAAGCCAGAAGAGATACCTCCGCAAATAGGGGCAGATCTACTTCCGGTCTCTTCTGCCGGGCGGAAGTGAGCGGAGCGGAGAGGGAAAACAGTGCTCCTTTCCGGTGTAGGGGTACAGTTGAAGTAGCTACCGACGAGGGAGGAGTCGTTCGTAAGGTGAGTTCCAGGCGGTGGAAGGATAGTGTTAGTGAGATCGCCTTCCGGTGGGCAAGAGTCTTGGGCTCCTGAGGGAGCTAGGACAGGATTTTGAATTCCTGACTTCCTGGCAATCCTTAATAGAGCACTCTAGGCGCCCCAAGTTTGAAGCCGGACTACCTCCCTGGAGGTAACCAAACCTTCAGCCGGCAGTTCTCAGTAGAGTTTTAGTTCCACTGTAGACGGATGGGCCGGGAATCCCAGGGGAAAGAGGAGACTGGGACTCCTAGGGGTCTAATGAGTGAGAGTTGAGAAAGAAGCACCCCTTTCCAGGCCTCCGTTTCCCAGACTGTGATGGGGAGGGCGGAGAAGGATTGTGCAGTCGCCTGCCGCGGCCTCCCTGCACCCTTTTGACAGCCGCTTCCCTCTCGGAGTAGCTGTTGGGTTAACGTTTTCCTCTGTGGAGCTTTGGGGTCAGGCAGTCCTGGGTTCACTTCCTGATGGTGTTGCTGATTCGGTGTGAACTCGGGTCTTGATGGGTCCTTAAAGCAGTTTCACTTTAATATTTTATTATGTTTTATTATGAAAATGTTCCAACTTATATAAAAGTGAGAGAATAATAGAAGAATCCCTATCGGGGCTTCCCTGGTGGCGCAGTGGTTGAGAGTCTGCCTGCCAAGGCAGGGGACACAGGTTCAAGCCCTGGTCTGGGAAGATCCCACGTGCCACGGAGCAGCTGGGCCCGTGAGCTATAAATACTGAGCTCTGCGCGTCTGGAGCCTGTGCTCCGCAGCAAGAGAGGCCGCGACAGTGAGAGGCCCGCGCACCGCGATGAAGAGTGGCCCCCGCTTGCCACAACTAGAGAAAGACCTCACACAGAAACGAAGACCCAACACAGCCAAAAATAAATAAATGAATAAATAAATTTATAAAAAAAAAAAAAAAAGAATCCCTATCGCCCAGAGTTACCAATTATTAATATTTTTTGACATATTGGCTGGGTATTTTTTAAGATTAAATATATAAGGCAAATCCTATCCATCGTGACATTTCAGGATACATGTGTAAAAAACAGGGACATTTTTACAACATTGTAAATTAACTATACTTAAACTTTTTAAAAAAATTTTAATTTTTAAAAAGCACACACGCACACAAAAAAGCAGGGACATTTTCCTCCATGACCACAATACTATTACACTTACAAAAGCAACCCTAATATTACCTATTACTTGGTCCATAATCAAATTCTCCTTCTGAAAAAATGCCTTTAAAAAAAAGAAGTTTCACTTTTTTGAATCAGAATCCATTCAAGTCATTGTTAATGTCTCTTAAGTTGCTCTTAACTTCAAACAGTCTCACCTCCACCCCACCCTGTTGTTTTCCTTGGCAATTGATTAATTGAAGAAACTGGATCAGTTATTCCGTTATCATCCCACCATCTGAACTTGTCTTTTTGCTTCTTTGAAATGGTGATGGCCTTTCACCTATTCCTCCATTATTCCCGCTGCACCCCCCTCCCCAATTGCCACACCCTCTCTCTATGGATTAACCTAATCTGGACTTTTCACATAAATGGAATCTTTTTCCTGTCTGGTTTCTTTCACTTAGCATAATGTTGTCAGGGTTCATCCATTTTGTAGCATGTACCAGTACTTCTTTTTAAAGCTACATAATATTCCTTTGTATGAGATATACCATATTTTGTTTATCCACGAGTCAGTCAATGGACGTTTGTGTTTTTTCCACTTTTTGGCTATTGTGAATATGCTGCTTGCACTTGTGTACAAGATTTAGTGTGGACATAAGTTTTCATTTCTTTTGGCGGTGGAATTGCTGAATCAAATGGTAACTCTGTGTTTAGCCTTCTGAGGAACTGCCAGACTTTTCCAAAGTGGCTGCTTCATTTTGCATTCCCACCCTCAGTGTCTGAGTGTTTCAATTTCTCCACACTTGTTATGATCCAACTTTTTCTTTTTGGCCATGCCGAGTGGCATGCGGGATCTTCCCCGACCGGGAATCGAACCTGTGTCCCCTGCAGTGGATGAGCGGAGTCTTAACCACCGGACTGCCAGGGAAGTACATCGTCTGACTTTTTGACTGTAGTTATCCTGTGGGTGTGAAGTAGTATCTCACTGCTGTTTCTTGTTTTTGTTTTTTTTTAAGATTTTTTCAATGGGGACCCTTTTTAAAGTCTTTATTTAATTTGTTACAGTATTGCTTCTTTTTTTTTCTTTTTCTTTTAAATTTATTTATTTATTTATTTATTTTTGGCTGTGTTGGGTCTTCATTGTTGTGCGCGGGCTTTCTCTGGTTGCTGGGAGCAGGGGCTACTCTTCATTGCGGTGTACGGGCTTCTCATTGTGGTGGCTTCTCTTGTTGCGGAGCACGGGCTCTAGGCATGTGGGCTTCATTAGTTGTGGCTCGCCGGCTCTAGAGCGTACACTCAGTGGTTGTGGCGCATGGGCTTAGTTGCTCCGTGGCATGTGGGATCTTCCTGGACCAGGGCTCGAACCCATGTCCACTGCAGTGGCAGGCGGATTCTTAACCACTGCGCCACTAGGGAAGCCCCGCTTCTGTTTTATGTTTTGTTTTTTTGGCCATGAGGCATGAGGCATGTGGGGTGCTCGCTCCTGGACCAGGGAACGAACCCGCACCCCTTGCATTGGAAGGCAAAGTCTTAATCGCTGGACCACCAAGGAAGTCCCTCACTGCTGTTTTGACTGCATTTCCTTCATGATTAATGATGTGGAACATTTTTTTCATGTGCTTATTGGCCATTTATATATCCTCTTTGGAGAAACGTCTGTTTTGATCCTTTGCCCATTTTTAAATTGGGTTATGTGTCTTTTTATTATTGGGTTGTAAATTTCTTATACATTCTAGATACAGTTCCTTTGTCAGACAGATGATTGGCTACCACCACCTGTTTTGGTACAGCTTGCAAACCAAGAATGGTTTTTAACATTTTTCAATAATTGGAAAAGACCGTAACCAACAAGGATCCACTGTATCTCACAGAGAACTATACTCAATATTTTGTAATACCCTATAAGGGAAAAGAATCTGAAAAAGAATATATATATGAATCACTTTGCTGTACACCTGAAACTAACACAATCCTGTAAATCAATTTTTTAAAAATTGGAAAAATTCAAAAGAAGAATAATATTTTGTGATATGTGATTCAGATACCGGTGTCCATAAAAGAAGTTTTATTGGAACACGGCCATGGCCATTGAGTTACATAGTGTCCACGGATGCTTTGCCATACAAGGGCAGAGCTGAGTAGTTGTGACAGGGGCAGGTGGCCCACAAAGGTGAAAATCTTTACTCTCTAGCCTTTTCTGGCGGATCCCTGCTATAGCCTCTGGCTTCCTGGAATCAGGAAATTAAATTGAAAGGCTTGAGTAATTTAGCTTCAGGCATCTTGGCATGGCTGCTTCAGCGCTGCTAGCTTCACACCTGGCTGTCCCACTTTTAGGGACGGTGAGATTGATCGGGGGCTTCAGGTAGTGTTTACAGACTTAACGTTTGTCCCCAACCCCACCCGAAATCTTATATCTCCAATATGACTATTTGGAGATAGGACCTTTCCCGAAGTAATTAGGGTTAAATGAGGTCATAAGAGTGGGGTCCTAATCCATGGGGTTGGTGTCCTTAGAAGAAAAGGAGATACCAGAGAGCAAGCACTCCGCCCTGTGAGGACACAGCCAGAAGGTGGCCAGCCATCTGCAAGCCAGGAGGAGAGGCCTCACCAAAACCCAACCATGGTGGCACCCTGATCTCAGACTCCTGGCCTCCAGAACTGTGAGAAAATCATCGTCTGTTGTGTAAGCCACCCAGCCTATGGCATTTTGTTTTGGCAGTCCTAGCTGACGAATACAGGTAGGAACAGCACAGACACGCCGTCGTAAAGCTATGTTTTTCTCCTTTCTACTAGCAAGTATCAGCACCCTGCGGATGTCCAGTTGCCATCAGGTGCCTTAGTGAATCAGTTACGTCATCAGGGGTTGCAAAATGGTGGCTTTCCAATTCTTTCATTCCTCCCACATTTCTTTATCCAAGCTGTTTTTCACCTTGAGCCACATCCAAGGAGCAGTAGAAGGGAGTGACGTGATCTAAGCTCCCTTTTGAAAAGCTCACCAGGGCTCCTCTGTCAAGGAACAGACTGAGGAAGAGACCAGTTAATCCCTCTGGGCCTCTGTTTTCTCACCTCTAAAATGGGGAGGTTATCCCCATTAACCTCGCAGGTTATCCCGAGGACTGAACGTGTTCAGAACTGTGAAGCGCTTCGCCCAGGGCCTGGTGCATAAGCGTTGGAAGGATGTGATGGTCATTTCTATTCCTGTAGTGCTTTTATATTGATTGGATGGATGATTCATTCGTTGATTACACACCTCTCCTGGCCCTAGGGTTGGAAGTGGTTAACATCTATCTGACATCTCTGTGCCCCCCAGGTGCCATGCAGTGCCAGGACCCATCCTGGAGTCCAACCCAGCCCCCGCCTCTAGGGGCTTCTAGTCTGGGGGGGAGAAATTCTGAGGGGTGGCAGCTATAATAGACGGAAATCAGGGCACTGTCAGAGCACCAGGAATGCCTAACTCAGGCTTCCCGGAAGAGGCGACTCCTGATGGAGCCTGGGAGGAGGAAGGGGACGGGATTTCCAGGGGGAAGGTCCAGGGTTACAGGAGCTGCCCCACTCCACGGTGAGAGTCAGCACAGTGCCTGAGGCTACAGCATCACGGGTGGTGAAGGCCACAGACTCATGCCTGGGTCAGACCCCGGCTGCATGACCTTGGGCACCTTCTCCCAGCCTCTGTTTCCTTGTTTGTAGCAACTGTTTGGGTTGTGGCGTCTGGTGGAGTTAATATGTATAAAATACTTAGAACAGGGCCAGGTGCACCAAACCTCTTAAATAAATACCAGTCATTATTAATAGAACATCTCAGACCCTCGCTTTTGCTCTTAGGGAGCTCCCTCTTTCCTGCTTCCAACACATCCTGTTTGTGTCTGTGATTTCCTTGAGTGTAATCGACCCTTTGGGTTCCTTTAACACAGGTCTCCGCCCGCCTGGGACGGCCTGCAGCATCCACGTGACCCACGCTACTAAAGGGAGGGGGCTCGTAGCATCCTTTAGTTCTCAGAGGGTTCTCTGACCCCAAGGGATTCAGGATTCAGACGAATCAACTGCAGAAAAAGACAGTCGGGAGAGAATAAGGGAGACTTGAATACCAGCTGGATAGTAAAGGATGTGAAGGGATTATTAATGCGTTAACGGTATTGTGGTCATGTTTTTTAAGCACGGTAGCCACGAGTCCCCAGAAGCTGTGGGGCACTTTGATATGTGGCTAGTGCCCCCAAGGGACTGTGTTTTTTAATCATTTCATTTTAATTAATTTAAATTCAAGCACCGATACTGGATTCAATTCCTGGAAAACTTTTAAGTACGTTTGGCACAAGCAGGGCGTGTGAATGTACATTTGCTCCTGTAAATTTTATGAACCCGAAATATAGGACAAGTTTCTGCAATGAAACTTTCGTGTCTGAATTGAGATGTGTTGAGAGAGTGGACTAGACTCTGGATTTTGAAGACTTTGTAAGAGAACGGGAATGAGTTGGCCTTTATTCTTGGATTGTAACCTCCCCAGGAGGACTGCAGCTGTCACATGGTTAAGGGTGAGGCTCCAGAGCCCGGCTGCCTGGGTTCGAGTCTGGCTCTGTTGCCGCTTCCCAGCTGGGGGACTTCATGGGCCTGTTTTCTCCTCTGTAAAATGGGAAGGAGGATATATAACACCTGATGTTACTTTGGACGTGGCCTCTCTGAAAAGCTAGTGACGTGAGATGGTAGTAGTTCTGTTTTCTCTTTTGAGGTTTTCCTCACTGAGGAGACAATAAAGCTGCTGACCCCGGGTCAACCCTAGTCAGCAGTTCTCAAGCTTTTTGGTCTCAGCACCTTAAAAATCATCGAGGACTCCGAAAAGCTTTTGTTTGTGGGAGTTCTGTCTATCAGGATTTGCCATATCAGGGGAATTCCCCCGGCAGTCCAGTGGTTAGGACTCGGCACTTTCACTGCTGAGGGCCTGGGTTCGATGCCTGGTCAGGGAAGTAAGATCCTGCAAGCCTCGCTGCATGGCCGAAAGGAAGAGCGATTTGCCATATGAGAAAGGAAAACAGGCATGAAACTGTCTTTATTGAGATATAATTCACATGACACAACCATTTAAAGTATACAATTCTTGGTTTTCCGTACAATCACTGTTTTTGCAACCATCACCATTTTCTGACTTCAGGACATTTTCATCACTGCAGAAAGAAACCCCATACCCCTTAGCAGCCACTGCACGCCCCCGCCCCCGGTCCCCCCTTCTCCCAGCCTGTGGCAACCACCAATCTGCTTTCTGTCTCTATGGGTCTGCCCATTCTGGACCTTTCATATAAATGGAATCAACAACACATGGCCTTTTGTCCCTGGCTCTGTTCACTCCGCATAATATAACAGACATTTTTAAAACCCGAGGATGCACAAGCACACGTCACACGGCCTCTGGAGACCCCACTAGACCCTTGAGAGAAGGAGAGGAACAAAGGCAAACTCACTTGTTTTATTTATTTATTTGGCTGCGCTGGGTCTTAGTTGGAGCACGTGGGATCTTCGTTGCGGCACGCAGGATCTTTAGTTGGAGCATGCGAACTCTTAGTTGCGGCATGCGTGCGGGATCTAGTTCCCTGACCGGGGATCGAACCCATGGCCCCTTCATCGAGAGCACAGAGTCTTAGCCACTGGACCACCAGGGAAGTCCCAAACATGATTTAGTATTACAAAAATAGTTTTGTGGACTCCCTGAAACTATCTTTGGGACCCCTGGGGTCCCTGGACCTTCCTTTGAGAACCACTGCCCTAGGCAAATGGCTTCACTTCTGTGCCTCAGTTTGCCCCTCTCCAAAGTGGAGATGGGGGTGGGACGGACCTCAGAGGGTGGCTGAGGTTGGATGATTGAGAGTTGGCCTGGGGGTCAGGGGGTCAAGCAGTGTCCCTTGGGATTATTCCCATGACCGCCTGGCAAAATAAAGAAATGCTCCATCTATAGCGGTTCCTCTCTCTCAGAGGGAAAATGTCCCGGTCCACAAAGCCAAAGAACTTGGCTACAAGACAAGCAGCCCAGTGCCAAATACCGCAGAGGGTCAAAGCAGTTGACAACTAAGAATAGAGTGGGGAATTTGTCCCTGAGGAGGTGAACTCGACCTTCATGAGTGCCAGTGGGGAGGGGGGAGCTGGGGTGGAAGCCATGGGGCCAGGGCGGAGGAGGGGGATGGCAGGCGAGCTGGGTGGCAGCAGGTGCTGGACTTGCTCCAAAGCTGGGGGTGAGGGGAAGCTGGAGGAGGGGCGGTGGGTGGAGTTGGGGTGTTTCACCAAGGTTACCTTCTGCAATCAGCACAGTGGCCGCGGCTAGGGTGATAGAAATGTTTCGCATCTCGATTGGGGGGGGGTAGTTACGAGGGTGTATGCAGTTGTCAAAACGTATCAAGCTGCATCCTTAAGGTCTGTGCATCTATTCTATGTAAATATACCTACAAAACAAAAAATGGGTTTCTGGGAGGAAGACGCCAGTAGGGGGCGTGCGAGATCTGTAGCTCAAGGAGAGAGGTGTTTGAGTTCTGAAAGTGAAAGGCAAGTTTCTGAAAGCACCCGGAACCGGGAAATAAGATGAAGTTGCCTTTTACATTGTGGGTGCTCCTGGTTGTGCCTCCCCCCCGCCACCTTCTGGATCCTCCTTTCAGCCACAGAGCCAGAGAGAGTATTTCCTGAACATTCCATATGCCATGCTCTGAGTATGACCTCATTTAGTCCACACAGCAATCCAGTCGTGTCAACTAGATCCTATGGTTCTCCCCACTTCTTACCAAAGGACTCAGAGAGGAAATTACGAGTCCAGAGTCACAGCCAGCAGGGGGCCAACCTTGGACTCAAGCCCAGGCAGGTCTTATTCCTTTGATCCATATAACCCCCTCCTTGTTCCATTTATTCTTATTTATCCCCCGGTCAGTCCCCTCCCCTGCGTGGGCAGTCACTCTTTATGCATCATCTTTTGTTTGCAGGTGTTTAAAATGTATCGTTTTGTTCATGTGCAGATTGTTTTATTTCTTACTTTTTTCACCCAGCATTGTGTTTTTAAGATCCACCCACAGGAACTCCCTGTTGGTCTGGTGGTCAGGACTCAGCGCTTTCACTGCCGAGGGTGAGGGTTCAATCCCTGGTTGGGAAACTAAGATTCCACAAGCTGCATGGCACTGCCAAAAGAAAAAAAGTCACCCACGATGCTCTGTACACACCTAGTCAGTTGCATCTCACTGCTGGGTGGTCTCCATGAGGGGCAGTCACTATCCATTCCACAAGGGCGGGATATTCAGTTGCCTTTGACTCCCCTCCAGTATAAATAACACCACTGTGAACATCCTCACACATGCTCCCTAGTGGTGTCGCCTTTGGGGCACATACACCCAAGTGCAGAATCGCCTGTACTCACTTTGCTGAAGTACCACCAGCCTGTGTTCCCGCAGCATCACCTGAGGGGATTCCTATCACCCACCCTCACCCTATCCAGCCACCTTATCCAGCTCTCGAAGTTTCACCCGCCAGCCTAGTGATAGATTTAAAATGATGTCTCGCTGTGGTTTTCCTGTGAGGAGAATTTGAGGCATCTCTCCATCTACCTGTTACTCTTTGAGCTGCTTCTGTAAATCGCCTCTTCATATCCTCGGCTCATTTTCCTCTTGGGGTAGCTGGGTTTTTCTTGTTGACTTGCCAGCGTTCCGTGTACAGTCAGTTCTGCTCTAACACTTGTTTTGAAAACTCGAGATTTATTCCAGTGCGATGGATACATTAGGGAACAATTTGAACATAAGGCATGTTACACCTAACTGAAGCCAGGTGCGCTTGGTTGAAATGAGCGTGTAGGCGTACACAGAACACACGCTCAACACATCCAGAACATCTACTGGGCGCTTCAGTTCCCCATTCGTGTTACGAGCCCCACCGATCACATCTGGTGCTAGAACTTTCCATCAGATAACCCTCCTTCCACCACCTCACAGTAACTCACAACGTGTACCCCTTCCGACACCACTTCCACAAGCAAACTTCAGGTCTTTTTCAGGGTTAAGTGCCATATTTGTTTTTGGGAGGTATAGGCGTTTCTTAACCATTTAACGTGTGCAAAACTCTCTTCCCCTGCCCCACTCCCAGCTTTCCCATCAGATCAGGTCGGGGGCCAGAAGGGTCCAGTCCTCTCTGCGTGGGCCCCCTCTGGTCACACAGCCCTGCAGCTGCCCCTTCATTACCCCCTGGGATGACGCGCCACGGCAAGAACTGCACGGCGGGGGCCGTCTACACCTACCATGAGAAGAAGAAGGACACAGGTACTGGGTTTGGGGGAGGGGGCAAATGGACCCTGAAGTCCCCATGTTACTTTGCTCCTCTGGTTGTGCTCTCTGGGCACGTGTCTTTCCCCCGACCGTGTAAGTAACAGCCACGTGACTGATCGTCATGACCAGAAACATAACAGCCCACGTGAGCCAGCAACCTTCTCCCCGCCTTGTCGTGGGCACTGCGTTAAGTGCCTTCCATGCTAAGCCTCCCAAACACCCACTGAGGAAGGAATCACTGTTGTCAGGCCATATTCCAGAGGTGGAAACTGAGGCCCAGAGAGGTATAGACGCTTGAGCTTGGTCACAGAGCCAGAAGGCCCGAGGGGAGTCAGTTACGAGCCTCTTCCCCGAGCTGCCTCGGGGACAGGGCCTGTCTGTCACTTACCCTCTGAGGATGAACGCCTTCCTGTGGGTTGTGCAGCCCTGTCCCCAACGCAGACACACAGCCCAAGCTCTTGACTGCCTGTTCTCTGAGTCCCCCTACCTCGGAGTCCTCTCTGTGCCTTTCTCTCCGGGTTTGGAGAAGGGCACGTCTCCTGCCTCTCCATCCCTCTGCCTCTCTCTGTCCCCAGCGGCCTCAGGCTACGGCACCCAGAACATTCGGCTGAGCCGGGATGCCGTCAAGGACTTCGATTGCTGCTGCCTCTCTCTGCAGCCGTGCCATGACCCTGTTGTTACGTAAGCTGGGAACGTGGGTGGGCGGGTCAGGGTGACGAGGGCAAGGGAATCGCCAGGAGGGGGCTGCACAGCCAGGGTGCCCTGGCAAGCCACCTACCCTCCCGCAGCCTCAGTGTTCTCCTCTGAGACATGGGCATGATCCTAGTACGCTTCATGGGGTGTGGAAAAGAATACATTCACAATAGAGGGTAGGGCTCCTGGAAAGTTGCTAGCCCATAATAACAGCTCACGTGTGGAGTGCTTACTGTTACCTACCTCTTAGCGTCTGGCAAAGGCTTCAGCGAGATAATGGGTAGAAGGTACTTAGTCCACTGACTAAATATGTGCTCAATTACTGGTCCATTTTGTAGACATCGCGATGAAAGTAGATCGTGGTTCAGGGTCCCTGAGGCCACCGGGAGGTTCAGTGGTTCACTAGAAGAACACACAGAACTCAGCAAAGCAGTTATCCTCAAATGACAGCTTATGACAGCAAAAGGTTACAGATTAAAACCAGCAATGGGGGTGGTTTCCCAGGCAGTCCAGTGGTTAAGACTCTGAGCTTCCAGTGCAGGGGGCGTGGGTTTGATCCCTGGTCGGGTAACTAAGATCCCACATGCCGGGCTTCCCTGGTGGCACAGTGGTCAAGAATCCGCCTGCCAATACAGGGGACACGGGCTTGATCCCCAGTCCGGGAAGATCCCACATAGCATAGAGCAGCTAAACCCACGCGCCACAACTACTGAGCCTGTGCTCTAGAGCCCATGAGCCACAACTGCTGAAGCCCACGCACCTAGAGCCCATGCTCCGCAACAAGAGAAGCCACTGCAATGAGAAGCCCGCGCACCGCAACGAAGAGTAGCCGCCACTCGCCGCAACTAGAGAAAGCCCGTACGCAGCAACAAAGACACAACGCAGCCAAAAATAAATAAAATAAAAGATCCCACATGCCGCGTGGCATGGCCAAAAAAAAATTTTTTTTAATAAATTTATTTATTTATTTATTTATGGCTGCATTGGGTGTTTGTTGCTGCGCGCGGGCTTTCTCTAGTTGCGGCGAGTGGGGGCTACTCTTCATTGTGGTATGCGGGCTTCTCATTGGGGTGGCTTCTCTTGTTGTGGATCATGGGCTCTAGGTGCACGGGTTTCAGTAGTGGCACACGGGCTCAGTAGTTGTAGCTCGTGGGCTCTAGAGTGCAGGCTCAGTAGTTGTAGCGCACGGGCTTAGTTGCTCCACGACCTGTGGGATCTTCCCGGACCAGGGCTTGAACCCGTGTCCCCTGCATTGGCAGGCAGATTCTTAATCACTGTGCCACCAGGGAAGACCCCCCAAAAATTTTTAAATAAATAAAATCAGCAGTGGGAAAAGACACATGGGGCAGAGTCCCAGACAGACCAGGCACAAGCTTCCTTTGTCTCTCTCAGTGGAGTCGCAGGAAAGCGCTTAATTTTCGCAGCAGCAGTTACTACCCACCAGGAAGCTCGCTCCAGCCTTGGTGTCCAGGGTTTTTATTGGAGGTTAGTCACCTAGGCCTGGCTGACCTTGGTCTTCAGCCCCTCCAGAGGTCCAGCTCACACCACATGGTCCCAACCTCCCAGGCCAACAGAGACACTCTTAACAGGCAGGACATTCCAAGGCCTAGAGGTGCCCTCCCAGGAGCCAGTCCTTTGGTTGGAATGTGCAGGGTTTGGACAGCCCAGGCCTGCTGAGCTAACCGTTTACAGTGCGAGATTTTGCCTACGCATCAGAGAACATTATAGAGCCGGGAGAGTTAAAACAGTGCGGTTACCTCAGAGAGCTAAGCCGAGCCCTGAGTGAGCAGCTGCCTCGAAGACGCTTAGTGGTTGCCCTGGGCAGGGAGCTGATGTTCAGCAGTGACAATCAATCTCTGGCCATGTGGCCTGGGCCAGGCCCATGTTTTCTCATCCCCTCCTCTCTTTGCAGCCCCGATGGCTACCTGTATGAGCGGGAGGCAATCCTAGAGTACATTTTGCACCAGAAGAAGGAGATCGCCCGGCAGATGAAGGTGGTTGGGCTGGGAGAAGGGGGTGCAGGCGTGGGTAGGTGGTTTCGATGCTGGGCCTCCCATCTAAATTGCTCCCCGCCCAGGCCTCTCCTGTGCTGTTCCCTCTGCCGGGCACACCGTCCCCTCCCACCTCTGGTTAAATTCTTCTCGTTCTCCAGATTTCAGCCCAGGTGTTGCCTCCTCTGGCCTTTTGCTAGTCCAGGGCCCTGAGGGCCTGCCCCTGTCACCTCTTCTTTGGCACTTGTCACAGTTGTGACTCTACCTGTGGCTGTCTGATACAGGCCCCAGGGGTAGGGAGCGGGGCTCTCACCCACCCCAAGGCCCTAGGTTCTCGGGACATACCTGGTAAATGAGTGGATGCCAGCTCATCTCCTTGTCTGTGAAATGGGCTGACAGGGCCAAACTAGAGGGCACTGCAGGGCATGCGGGAAATGCTCACAGACAAGAACTTCTTAGGCATTTTCTTGGAGCCAGGCCCACCTTCCATTGCTGAGCTCATTTTGTGGCTAGGAGGGACCCTGTCTCCCTCCTTGTCCTGCCGGCTTTTCCAGAGCTCAGGAAGCACTGGGGGCCAGATTCTTGTTGAGCTTTTGGTCTGGAGTGCGTGGCTTCCCCTCTGCCCAGGTCCTCCACCCAGCCTGGTGGCCCCCTCATCGTGGAGCCCACATCGGAAGCCCTCCCGAGCATCAGTCAGCGTCAGCGTTCCCTCCTTGCTCACTCGGTGACCGGAGCAGTGTCTCCTCTTGCCCTCACGCTGCCTGAGCCTTCATGGCTCCATAAACCTTCTCTGCTCCCTACTATCCTGGAACTCGGGCTGTTGAGGGCAGGGACAGAGTCTACACTGTACGGACTGTATAATAGATAAGTGATAAGATATACTGTATAATTAATAACATATGGCCCCAAATTACATTTATTGAGCACTTACTATGTGCCAGGCCAGGTGCTAAGTGTTTTAAAAAATCCTCCTGTGTAACCCTCCCAGTGAGCCTCCGACGTAGGTCACCATTGTCAGCCCGTTTTACGGATGAAGAAACTGAGGCCAGGAGAGGTCACAGTGCTTACTGGAGGCCACAGAGCTAATCAGTGACAAAGGCAGGGTTTGAGCTCTGGCAGTCTCGCTTCAGCCAAGCTGTTGACCACCGAGTCCCAAACCAGCTAAAGTGGAGATGGCTTAACTGTCCTACAGTTGGTGAAGGGACAGGCAAAGGCAGCAGAGGCACACCATGGATAACTGTGCAGCCGATTAAAGATTCACACCCAGGCAGTCACCAGCCTCTACCAGACAGAGCCTCTGCCAGGAACCTCCCCTGTGTGGATTCCAGTTCACCCACCTCTAAATTCAAAGAGGCACCCCAGCCCCCACCTAGGGTGCCCCAAACTCACAAGCCACGGGAAGATGCCTAGCTCGCTCCTGCCTGGCTGCCCGCAGGCCTACGAGAAGCAGCGGGGCGCCCGGCGTGAGGAGCAGAAGGGGCTGCGGCGGGCGGCCGCGCAGGACCAGGTGCGGGGCTTCCTGGAGAAGGAGGCGGCCATCGTGAGCCGGCCCCTCAACCCCTTCACGCCCAAGGCCGCCTCCGGGAACTGCCCAGGTGAGAGAGAAGTGGACATGCAAGTGGGTGGGGCTCCCGCGGGGCCAGGTGCCTCCCTGGTTGCGTCCGAACCCCTCTCCCCCCCGCAGATGATGCCCGACCCGGGTCCAGCGCGGGCCCCACAGGCAAGGACAAGGACAAAGCGCTGCCCAGCTTCTGGATCCCATCGCTGACCCCCGAGGCCAAGGCCACCAAGCTGGAGAAGCCGGTGAGCCCCCTACTCCAGTAAGCGCCTGTGTGTGCCCACTTTGCCAGAGAGGGCCAGGGTCCTGAGGGCCCCCTCCCCTCCTTCACAGGGACCCCCATCCTCCCTCCGCCTGGCTCTAGCCCCGCCTGTTGACTCGGCCCCCCTCCTGCTCCCCAGTCGCGCATTGTGACCTGCCCCATGTCCGGGAAGCCGCTGCGCATGTCCGACCTGACGCCCGTGCGCTTCACGCCGCTCGACAGCTCCGTGGACCGCGTGGGGCTCATCACGCGCAGCGAACGCTACGTGTGTGCCGTGACCCGCGACAGCCTGAGCAACGCCACACCGTGCGCCGTCCTGCGGCCCTCGTGAGTCACCTGGGGGGACAGCCTGGGGACCTGTGGGACGGGGCGGGCTTGGGGTGCGGCTCTCTCCTTGGGGCGGGGCCTCTGATCGTCGTACCCCACACTCACCCTCACTGCAGTGGGGCCGTGGTCACCGTGGAGTGCGTGGAGAAGCTGATTCGCAAGGACATGGTGGACCCCGTGACCGGAGAGAAGCTCACGGACCGCGACGTCATCGTGCTGCAGCGGGTGAGTGGCACCCCTCCTCCCTGTCCCCTAGCCTTCCGGTAACCCCGACCTACTTCCAGAGGGCCCGCCCCCTTACTGAGGCCCCGCCCCACCAAGGGGGCGGGGCCCAACCTAACCTCGCGGGCTGGGGAACCCCCACGGCACCCCAGCTCCCCGCCGCCTCTCCTCCTCCTCCTCTAGGGCGGCACGGGCTTCGCGGGCTCCGGAGTGAAGCTGCAGGCCGAGAAGTCCCGGCCGGTGATGCAGGCCTGAGCGCGCGGTAAACCAAATAAATGGGCTTGTTGGACGCGACAGGCCGTGTGGCGCCTTCATTCACCGCGCCAGAGCCCGGTGACAGCGTGAGCTCAGGAACGACTGCGCTTTGAAAGCGTGGGCTAAAAATATTTGATGTGGTCTCACGGTAAGGGTAATATCTGAATCGAATGCAAACGCACAGCTTTAAATGGGTTGAGTGGCCAGAGGTCGGAGTCTGGGCCGCGACCACAGGAGGGCGCCACTTTAACGGACTGTAGAAATCCCCGCACTTTCTTTTGAGTTAAACCAAATTTGAAGCCCAGGAGGCGACCCGGAACGCGTCTCCCGTTGTAAAGTTTGATAAGACACGCAAAGGAAATGAAGTGCTGTGTGTGACTGAGAAAGCGAAGAGCCGGCACCCTGTCTAGAGAAGGCGGTCAGGAACACTCCTTCCCCCACTACCTGGAGGCTGGAGGGTGAAAAGGAAGAGGAAACCGCAAGTGTAAAGTCCCAGAGGCAGCACTTGGCAGGTGTGAAGAGGGAGGAGTTCAGAGCACCCAGGCCTAGTGGACCTGCCTGGAGCTCAGACTTGACTAGGAGGGCAGGGGTGGGCTTTAAAGCTATGTTTTTAATAACCATTGAATCACAAAAGCAGACCCTGTGCAGTGTGGAGAACCAGAGCACACAGTCAAGCAAAGATTGCAAAAATGAAGTCTTAAAAGTCCTGACTCTCTGAGCGATACCCAGGTCCTGTCCTTCCAGGTCTTTCTCACATGAGTTTTTTCAACCAACGTGAGATTTCCATGCAAGTACTGTTCTGTTCATTGAACAGTCTCTACCTTTTCATTTTGGTAAGAGGTCTTCTCATCCAATGCCCAGGCGAGATTCAGAGTGTCCTTGAGTGCTGGGCAAGCCCGTCTGGTACAGGACCAGTTGGTGTGTCTGGCCGCAGGGAAAGGTGTTAGCAGGAGGGTGGGTCATCCTTGCACCCTGGGGAGCCCCGGAAACCCAGCAGTTCCTCCCTCAGACGCTTCTAGACCCTTCCCTTGGTCCCTAAGAGCCTTCACGCCCCACTCTTGGGCTCCCAGTCCCATTGTCTTGGGGGGATGCTTGTACCCATTTTGCAGAACAGCCCACCAAGGCTGAGAAGACAACTTGCCCAAAGTCACACTGCTCAAGGCCATAGCTGAGCCCAGGTTCACCCAGAGGTCAGCCACCTCCAGATACCTGCACCCGCCTCATTCAGTCTTGCCCTTCTCCACATCCTTTGCACCCTTCCTCCCCTAGGTTTCCCACGCTGCCACCCACAGACCTCTCCACCTTGGCAAGCCCCCACCCCATCCCTTTACCCAGAATGATAGAGATCTTCCCTCCTTCTCTAAACACCCCCAATCCCCGTCCTCTTAAGAGCTCTCAACCACCCCGAGTCTTTTCTCTCAGCCCCCCCCCCAGAGGATCCTGTTTATGTGTGGTACAGACCACTCCCCACCCCAAATAAAGATTTAAAGGTGCAAGATTGGAAATTCTGGAATTCCACAAGGAGCCTAAATCCCACTCTTTAGTTCACAGGCCCTTTGAGACACTCTTTGCGGGGACGGGTGGGGTGTGAGTCAAGGTCCTCACTCTACGCCATAGGTTTCCTTTAAGATTTCAAAGGTAACAAGGAGAGGAAGCAAGGCTCAGACCACAGCTGAAGCTGCGGCAGGAGGAGGGAGGGACGGGAAGTGGAGACAAATTTTGTGTTTTCTCAACCAAGGTTCCTTAGACACTGGTCTAGAGTTCAGAGCAAAGGGGCTTCCCTGGTGGCGCAGTGGTTAGGAATCCGCCTGCCGATGCAGGGGACGTGGGTTCGTGCCCCCGCCTGGGAGGATCCCACATGCCACAGAGCGGCTGGGCCCGTGAGCCATGGCCGCTGAGCCTGCGCGTCCGGAGCCTGTGCTCCGCAACGGGAGAGGCCACAGCAGTGAGAGGCCCGCGTACCCAAAAAAAAAAAAAAAAAAAAAAGCCAGATGAAAGGTCACATATTGTATGACTCCTGTTATATAAAATGTCCAGAATAGACAAGTTCATAGAGATGAAAAGTAAATTAGCGGTTGCCAGGGGCCAGAGGGAGGAGGGAATTGGGGAGTGACTAATTAAAGTCCTGGTTTGGGACTTCCCTGGCGGTCCAGTGGTTAAGACTCCGCACTTCCCTGGACTCTGCATTTCCACTACGGGGGGGGCATGGGTTTGATCCCTGGTCAGGGAACTAACATGCCACATGCCACATGGTGCAGCCAGATAAATAGAGAAAGAAAGAGAGAGAAAGGAAGAAAGGAAGGAAGGAAGGAGGGAGGGAGGGAGGAAGGAAAGAAAGAAAAGAAAAAAGAAAGAGAAAGAAAGGAAGGAAAAGAAAGAAAGAAAAAGACAGTCAGTCCTGGTTTGTTGTTGGGGTGATGAAAATGTTCCGGGATCAGATGATGGTGATGGATACACAACCTCGTAAATTTAAAGATCACTGAATCGTACATTTCAAAGGGTTAATAATTTTCTAGTAGACGAGTTATAACTGAATGTTTTAAAAATCAGAAGATCTGACATCGTTGAGAGACCCCACCTGACTGCTTCTCCCAGGCTGGCTCTCAGAAGCTGGTGGATTCCATCACTGATCTGGAGGTGTCAGGGGTCACCAGAGAACTAAAAGCAGAAACATTTCCAAAGTTCCCAAAGTTCTCAGTAAGCACGTGGAGAAACTAGAATTTTCTTTACTACGCTGGTAGGCATGGAAACTGGGGAAACGATTTGGCAACATGTAGTAAAACTAAAGAATGGTGACTGCATGACCTGGCAATCTTACTCTGACCTCTGCAACCAACACACATACAAACAGGCTCAACAAAACACAAACTAGAATGTTCACAGCACCTCTGTTTGTCACAGCCACTTACTGGAAATGACCCAAGTTTATCAACAGCAGAATGCATGACCTGTGGGCCGTTCCCAGTGGAGTGCTATACAGCAACGAAAAGGACCACTCTGCCCAACACCTATGAGTGCACACAGCGTGCTTCTACTTCTCTAAGTAAACAGGCGAAAGTGTGCCCTTTGAAATTGGGGTAGTAGTTATCCTTGGGGAGGTGATGTCTGGGTCCTCCTGGGGGCTGATAGTGTTCTCTTTCTTCATCTGAGTACTAGTTACAAGTGTGTGCATGCAGTCTGAAAGTTAATGTTGCTGAACACTTGAGTTGTACACTTTCCTATTCATATGTTATTCTCCCATAAAGATGTCCTTAAATTCACTGCAATAACAAAGAGATGTCCTTGGCAGTTTGGCAGTGTCTACCGAATTCATAAATTCCATTTCTAGGAATTTATCTGCAGTTAAATTCATGGAAAATTACGGATGTGCTAGTGCCTTCTGTGCAGCATCCTTTGGAAGAGAAAAGACTAGAAACAACTTAAATGTTGTTCAGTAGAGAACTGGTTAAATAATTTATCCAGAAGAATATCACTCAGCTGTAAGACTGGGGAAGCCCATAAATAATTTTTAAAATTGGAGGATTCTGGCTCAAAAAAAAAAAAAAAAAAAAAAAGCATTGGGCTTTCCTGGTGGCGCTGTGGTTGAGAGTCCGCCTGCCGATTCAGGGGACACGGGTTCGCGCCCCGGTCTGGGAAGATCCCACGTGCCGCAGAGCGGCTGGACCCATGAGCCATGGCCGCTGAGCCTGCGCGTCGGGAGCCTGTGCTCCGCAACGGGAGAGGCCACAACAGTGAGAGGCACGCGTACCGCAAAAAAAAAAAAAAAAAAAAAAAAAAAAAAGCATTAAGAGAAATAAGAAAGGTTATTATCTGCTATCATTTCCATTAAAAGTAAAACAAGTTGTGCATTTTTTGCTTAATTCTGTGTAAATTCTCCCTGAGAAAAACACTGGCTGCCAGAAGAGGCGACCTTAGTGGAAGGAAGGCTTTGGCTTTAGTATCATCATATGTATTTAGAATTTTGTATCCTACGAGTATATTGCCAAAATTTAAAATGTGCAAAAGATTAAAAAAAAACAACAAACCTGGGGAGAGACACTAAGAGTGACCAGGTGCTGAGCAGCTATTTATCATAAGTTTCTCCATAAAAATAATTTGTTGCTATGTATGAGTATTATTTTAATTAAAAAAAAAATGTTTCCAAACACGCAGCCCTCAGAGAGCTACAAATTTGCCCTACTCCTTCCTAAACCAATTCTCCACAGTCCGCCACTAGGGGGCAGTATGTCATCATGTTTATAATTAAAAGCTTTGAGTCACACTTGGATTAAAATTCCAACCCTCCCACAGATAACAATTATAAACTCTGGATGAAACAAAACAGTTACTGTCAAGGTCTTATCCCAAGTTAAATTAGTCTCTTGACATATTTTAGCAATGCTTCTTTTTAATGTATGATTCATTTTCTGGGTTTTTTCCTGTTTATTGTGGTCTCCAGGAGGAATGGACTTTCCAATTAATTTGCAGGGCTTTAGATACCTGTTTGGTTATACTGGAGACAAAAGCAGGTCCATTGTCACTTTGAAGGGTGTAAGACGATCTAATCGGGGAATAATATCCTTAAGGAGAGCTTTCACCACTTCAGAGGCTTTTTCTGTCCAGGTGGGATATGCTTCCACCCATTCTGAACGTGTCCACAAACACCAGCAGGTATCTGAAATTTCCTGCAGCTTGAAGCATTTGAGTAAAGTCTATTTGCTGATCTTCGGTAGGGCAGGTTCCTTTGTGTTGACTCCCCCTCACTCCTTTTCTTCCTGTACGACAGATGTTCCCTTGGGTTTTTATTACCATAAAGTGACAACTGTCTGACTTTTCCCACCCTAATGTAGTAGCACAAATTCTTGCACCTAGAGGATTTCATCATTCTTCCCTGTTTCTCCACAGAATAACCACAGAGCCATTCAAAGGCAACCATAAAACCATAAATAGCGATGAAGCATCTCTAACCATTAAAAGGATGCCTATTGGCCTTGGCATCCACCCACCAGGCTGCATTCTGGGATGGGCCTCTCAGTGATTTTAGGAACCAAGTGGAACCTTTCTCTTCTCCCTGGGAATGTCCCACTTTTGGACAAGAACAGACAGGTGTTTGTGTGTGTGTCTGTGTTCCTTTCCTTCATTTGACATCAATCTGTAAATGAAAAAATGGTACCAAAACAAAACGAAATGAAAAACCCCTAACAACAAACAAAAACCTAAATAAACCCTCAAGTTTGGTCACGTGATTTTACATATCACAAGAGCCATCAACTCAACCCTCACGCAACGCGACTCCTTGGAGAGCTGTTGGATCCAGACCAACAACACAGGAAACTGCAAGCAGCGGAATTAACACCACAGCAAGGGTGACGTTACATGGGGCACAGGGTCCCAAGAGAACCCTCCCTAGCCCTCTTGTGGAGATCCTAACAGGTACTGTGGCCACACATTGTTACCATGAAATATCATCTTCCTCTCAGTCATGGATTAACAGCTGTAATCAGATCACCTACCCAAAATACACCCCAGAGGACTTTCTTTAGGGATAGTAGAAACATTCCCCAATTTTTTTTTTTTTTTTTTTTTTTTTTTGCGGTACGCGGGCCTCTCACTGCTGTGGCCTCTCCCGTTGCAGAGCACAGGCTCCGGACGCGCAGGCTCAGCGACCATGGCTCACGGGCCCAGCCGCTCCGCGGCATATGGGATCTTCCCGGACCGGGGCACGAACCCGTGTCCCCTGCATCGGCAGAGGGACTCTCAACCGCTGCGCCACCAGGGAAGCCCCATTCCCCAATTTTTAAAGACAGAAATACAAGACAAACAAAACACAAACAGTGCACACAAACGCCAGCATCCAAAGAAACAAACGATCCCGTTCACAAATCGGGGAAAAGTCCAGCTGTTATTGCCTCTCTCCAACAGGGTACCCCCACTCAAATACAAAACAAACTGGCTTATTCCAGAGGAAAAAGCCCCAAGTGGAGGAAAAAGTGTCCGGCTGTACACACCAGAACTACTTACCCTGCTGTATGGAGCCTGTCGGCTCCCACAGGTCAATTTCTTGCTCCCACTGCCAAGCGATGGGTCAGCTGGTGCCGCTTCGAGGAATTTTGAAGGGAAGATCCTCAGGACAAGCGGTCCCGGCAGCTGCTAGGGCCTTACCCGAAAATTCCCCAACCGGGGCTGGTTGGCCATGAGCAGCAAGGCTCCTGGCAGGCTTTGCAAAAATTGGTACTACTTGCCCCACGTCAGGCCAATAAATCCAGAGATGAGTCGTTGGGGCAAAGAACAGTGACTTCATTCACAAAGCCAGCATACTGAGAAGATGGCGCACCAGCACCTCAAAGAACCATCTTCCCCGAGTTAGAATTCAGGCTCCTTTTATACTAAAAGGGGAGAGAGAAAGTCCTGGTTCCAGGTCAGACTCCGGAGGTGTTAATTTCTTCCTTCCCTCAGCCATTCACAGGTGGGCCTGGTCAGGAGGTTTCCCTTGAGCTAAACAAAGGTGTTTTAGCTTAATGCTCATTACCTGGGAGGCAGGGTTCCCCGAGACGTGTCATTATGTATGATTTAAGCTTAAAGGCAAAATCCCTTTAGTGATTAGCTTGTAATAGAATACAAAAGTTCTTCCCTATTACAAAATGAGTGGAAAGTAGAGAGTTCCCAGTTTTCCCTACTATTGACATCTTGCACTAGTGTGGCACTGTTATACTTGGTAAATCAGTATTGATACATCACTATTAGCGAAAGTGTATAGACATATTAGGGTTCACTTTTTTTTTTTTGGAAGTATAGTTGGTTTACAATGTTGTGTTAGTTTCTGGCGTACAGCAAAGTGATTCAGCTATAAATATATTTTTTTTCAGATTCTTTTCCATTATAGGTCATTATAAGATATTGACTATAGATCCCTGTACTATACAGTAGGTCCTTGTTGTTTATCTATTTTATATATAGTACTGAGTATCCGCTAATCCCAAACTCCTAATTTATCCCTCTCCCCACTTTCCCCTTTGGTAACCATAAGTTTGTTTTCTGTTTCTGTGGGTCTGTTCCTGTTTTGTAAATAAGTTCATTTGTATAATTTTTTAGATTTCACATATAAGTGAGATAATATAATATTTGTCTTTGGCTTAGATCACTTAGTATGATAATCTCTGGGTCTATCCATGTCGCTGCAAATGGCATTATTTCATTCTTTTTTATGACTGGGCAGTATTCCATTGTATATATATATATCACATCTTCTTTATCCATTCATCTGTCGATGGACATTTAGGTTGTTTCCATGTCTTGGCTATTGTAAATAGTGCTGTAATGAACATTGGGGTGCATGTATCTTTTCGAATTAGTTTTCTCCGGTTACATGCCGAGGAGTGGGATTGCTGGATCATATGGTAGTTCTATTTTTAGTCTTTTGAGGAACCTCCATACTCTTTTCCATTGGCTGCACCAATTTACATTCCCATCAGCTGTGTAGGAAGGTTCCCTTCTCTCCACACCCCCTCCAGCATTTGTTATTTGTGGACTTTTTAATGATGGCCATTCTGGCTGGTAGTATGAGGGGGTACCTCATTGTGGTTTTGATTTGCATTTCTCCAATAATTAGTGATGCTGAGCATCTTTTCATGTGCCTGTTGGCCACTGAATGTCTTCTTTGGAGAAATGTCTATTTAGGTCTTCTGCCCTCTAGTTTTATTTTTTGTTTCCAGGGATGACCTCAAACCCTGCCCAACCCCCAGAGCTCCCTCTTCAAATGCCTTGTCCCCTCCTTCAGCCCACAGCCCCCCAACTCCCAGCATGTTCCTCTCCCAGCCACAGCCCCCAAGGCCCCTGTTACCCCCTCAGGGAGACACACAGATGGGGCCCCAGCACTAGATTTTATTGCTTCCCTGGCAGAGAGGAGGCATCCTTTGGGCAAGTGCTGGGGGCAAGTTCGGGGCACCTGGGGGAGTGTTTCTCGTCTCTGTGGTGTGAGGCTCAGATTCGGAGCTGGGGGTTAGTGGAGGCTCTTACAGACTGAGCTTGGCGTAGAGGGCCTTGGTCTGGGTGGGGAGACTCTGCCAGTGAGAAGTGGATGGTCCCTCACTTTGGGTCTGTGAGCCCCTGGGGGGATCTGGGGGGGGGGGGCTGCGATGTCTCAGGGAGAGAAGTTGACCCGGTGGGTCCATGAGAGCCCAGGGGCAGGGGGACACCGGAGGCTGTGTCCGCATCCTTCAGGGCCGGACAGGGGGCCCTGGCCACTGGGGCCCTTCTGCGGGTCAGCCCATGGGGCGACAAGGCTGCAGTGGGCACGCTGGGGCTCAGAGCTCATCGTGGTGACGTGTCAGGTCCTCGCCGTAGTTGGTGGCCTGGCTGCCAACGAACATGTTCCAGTTGCCCAGGATCTCAGCCTTGCTCAGACGCCCGTCCTGAGAGGGGGTCAGAGGTCAGTGGGACGCCAGGGGGCCCTGCCTGGGAGACTCCTCCCTGGAGCCAAGTATGGCTCCCATGGTCTCCGTCCCCCTCTCCCTGGGTCTCTGTTCCTGCTTTTCTCCCTCCCCACCTCGATCTTTGTCCCTCTTTCTTTCTCCAGCCAAATTGGGACCCCAAAGTCCCAGGCCCACGTTTTGGTCATTTCTGCCCACCGGGCCAGCATCCTCCCCCCTGCGCCCCTGCACCTTGTCTGTGTCACTCTCGTGCAGCAGGTGGTTGGCCTCCACCAGCGGCTGGTCCTGGGCAGGGGGCAGCACCCAGTGGCCCACCTCACTCCCATCCAGCTTCCCGTCCTTGTTCAGATCTCGGAAGTCCCGGAACTGTTCCCGCTCTGTCTGCACCCAGGCTGGCTCCTCCTCCCCGGGCTCTGCCGAGTACAGATCCGCTGGGGTTGGGGGTGAGAGGGGGTGACATCAGGGGCAGTTCCTGGGGCCTCCCAGCCTGGCTCTGACACTCCTGGAGCCCGGAACCTTGGACCACCCACTTCACTTTCCTTCACCTCAGTTTCCTCTTCTGTTAAATGGAATTGATAACAAACCCGACTTGCAGGTGATCGTTATGCTGCGCGTGAAATTGGCTTCATTGATTGGTCATTTGATTGACAGAATCATCCATCCATTTGATTGATACACGCATGAAACAGAGTGTGCACTGTGGTGCAGTGCCTGGCACATAGTAGGCACCATAGTAGGAGATCCTCTAAAGCTACACTTTGAACAGCTCACCACACCCAGAACATCCCTGGAGATTCTAGGAGCCTCTCATTTGTTGCAATTATTTGTAAATGTTTGAAAAGCTCTTCACCCCAAGGGCCCACAGATACATTTGGAAGACATTACAACCTGACAAGTCTTTTTATACCAGACACAAAGCCACCATAATTAGGACAGAATGCCTTCCTCTACTCCGGGCCAGGCCAGGGGGCTGTCACAGGGAGGGATGTCCTCAAAGATGGAACAGGTGTGCCAGACACACAATTACCCACTTAGCCTTCAGCCTTCCTTTTTTATTTTTTTTAATGGTCTTACGTCTTTTTTTTTTTTTTTTTTTTTTTTTTGCCATGTCTTGCGTCTTGCGAGATCTTAGTTCCCCGACCAGGAACTGAACCTGTGGCCATGGCAGTGAAAGCACCGAGTCCTAACCACTGGACTGCCAGGGAAGTCCCTGGAGTTCTTTCTGACCAAAAAGAGAGAGAGAGACTTCTATCTTCCTTGAAGACAGAAAAAAATAAATGATGCTTAAATTAAAATGTCTTGCCTATGGGTTTGTTCCATAAAAGCATTCTATAAAGCAACGTTTTCAAACTTTAAAGACTTCCACGTTGAATAGCCTTCCCTTCAACCAAATTCTTTGTACCCCTGAGGACAGGGACAGAGGCAGAACCAATGGGAAACTGGGGCGTGTCTTGAGGGCTCCCTGACATCCTGAATAACAGGAGATGCAGCATTTGCTGTGTAAATGCAGGCTCAAGACAATTTCCCTGACATCCTATCCCAACCAAACACAGCCCCTGAGCCCTGATTTTGTAGAAACTCCACACCTTCCCAGGAATGGACCTTCTCTGTGATATTCTCTGCTCTATCCTCGACCACCAACATGCAGTAGGTGCTTGATAAATGTTTCCTGGCCCGGCACACAGTAGGTGCTTGATAAATGCTTTTGCGGTCTGGCAAACAGAAGGGACTCAATAAATGTTTCCTGAGCCTGGCACACAAAGGGTGTTTGATAAAGATTTGTTGGGCCCAGGAAATATATGTGCTCAGTAAATGTTCCTTAGGCCTGGCCCACAGTGGATACTCAGTAAATGTTGGGTGGATTGATGGACCCAGGCAGCAACCCTGCCCCACTTCAGAGAGCCTTCGCTCTAATGGCTGATATATATCAGCTGCCACCCATGCTCGGGAGAGGACAGACCTCCTTGGGAAGGGAATCAGGCCCCACTCACCGATGTACTCGTCCACTTGCACATAGCCGTCTTTGTTCTTGTCCAGATCCTCCAGGGTTTCCTGGGGAGAAAGAGGCATTAGGGCTGAGAAAATGCAGAAACAAAGGAAAACAGTCAAACAGGACAAAATATTATTAGTTTAGTCATTAAGCATAGTCAAGGACCCTTTAGTTCCTCTTCAAGGGCTATAGATAATATTCTGAGCCATGTCCTTTGAGCTGTCTTATAGGTACTGAAACCCCACGGGGTGGAAGAAGTTAACTACACCTGGCATGGGCAGGGGGTACAGGAGAAATCTCTGGTGGACTTTCCACTCAATTTTGCTGTGAACCTAAAATGGCTCTAGCAATTAAAGTCTAAAGGAAAAAAAAAGAAAAGAGAGAAGAGAAAAAAAATCCTGCCACTCTAAAATAGAGACAGAGTTGGCAAAAAAAAAAAAAATATATATATATAAAGTAATAGAAGATGGGGGGCCAACAGGAATGGCCTCAGAGTGGACACTCAATGTCTGGGGTTGGGATTTTCCTGGGGTTCAGCCAGGATGGGGGCTATCTAAGGCACTGCTGGGGGATGTGGTTTTCTGAAGGCAGGCTGGGTGCCTGGACCCCAGATGTGAGCACAGAAAGGGGGAGGCCAGATCAGGAGAGATTAGATACTGGGGGGTTGAAGGGTGGGCACTGGAGCCCCGAAGGTAAGTGCTGGGAGGCTAGTCCTGGCATCAGAAGCCTGGGTCCCGGGAGGGAGGTGGGAAGCAGCGTTCCTCAGGCCCCCACTCACAGCAATCACGATGTCCCGCATGTGAGGGAACTCCTCAGGATGCAAAAAGGCCGTCAGCTCTTCCCGAGTGGCCATTGAGTCCCCATCCTGGTCAGCCACCCGGAAACGCCGCTCGTCCCGAGTCAGCATCTTCTTGTAGGTCTCTGCGTCCTCCACGTCGTGAAATTCTTCACCTGGGGAAGGAGGGATCTTGGTGGGATGTGCTTTAAGACAAAGGCATCTGAGACTTCCCTGGTGGTCCAGTGGTTAAGACTCCACCTTCCCATGCAGGGGACTCGGGTTCAATCCCTGGTCTGGGAACTGAGGTTCCACATGAAGCAGGGTGTGGCCAAAAATTAAAAAAAAAAAAAAAAAGACAAAGGAATCTAACTCTGGGGAGTCAGGGCAGGGAGACCTCCACCGAAATAATAATAATTAATAGTAGCTACCTTGTAGTGAGAGCTTATTATGTGCTAAGCTCTTTATCTACAAAATTGCAATTAATTCTCACAAAAAGCAAGCAAAATGAGTTATTTTGTAGTAGTTGTTGTTGTTGGGTTTTTTATTTGGCTGCACCGAGCGGCATGTAGGATCTTAGTTCCCCGACCAGGAATTGAACCCTCACGGTTGGCAGTGAAAGCACGAAGCCCTAACCATTGGACCTCCAGGGAATTCCGTTTTTTCATTTATTCTTACTTTATGAAGGAGAAAGCTGACTGTCAGAGAGAGGAAATAACTTGCCCAAGGTCATGCAGCCAGGAAGGATGGACTTTGAGTTGATACTGGCCCCCTGGGCCCCGAAGTCATGCTCTGGTGCAGTATACTGACTCAGCTTGCTGGACACAGAGGAGGCGAAGGACATTTTCAACAAAGGGAACAGTATGTGCAGAGTGTAGAGGTTTGAAGAGCACTGTGAGTTCAGGGAAACTGCAGAAGATCCATTTGGCTGGGGCAGAAAATGCAGAAAAACGGTGGTGGATGGTTGGGTGAGACTGGGCTGAGGAGCTAAGACTCTCTCCTGGGGACCCTGGGGAGCCATGGGGGGCTGTGAGCAGGGGAAGGTCAAGGTCAGCTCTGAGTGTGGAAAGATCCCTCTGGGTGTATGTGAGGGACAGGCTGGAGGGGGAGGCTGGGTTGAGGGTCCAGGAGGGAGTGGATAAGAGCCGTGGGGGGCCGCGGACTGGGGCATGGGGTTGGAGAGGAGGGAATCCAGAGGCAGAGGAAGAATAAATGGTTTGGGGCTCTCAGGATGAGAGGTCAGAGATCAAAGGTCAGGCCGATAGGGCTTGGGAGGTAGATGTCCCTGGTCAAGGATCTGAAGTTCCCCAGTGGATGTCAGAATGAGAAACCAGAGATAAAGGGTTGGGGGTTTCAGGGTGATGGGGTTCTAGAAGTGGGTAGACCCTGGTCAAGGGTCGGAGGTCAAAGGTCATGGATCTGGTTAACGGGCTTAACGTTCTCAGGATGAAGGTGTCAAAAAGGTCCGGGTCATGGTGTGTGTGGGGAGCAGGGGTCGGTTCGCGTACCCGGCTCGTAGTGGCCGTAGGTGGCGTTGCGCAGCTCCTCCCAACCCACACGCCCGTCGCGGTCTGTGTCGTACGTGTTCCAGGCCGCGCTCACTGAGTCCCGTATGTGCCGCTGCTGCGTGTGTGCGATCCACGCGCGGAGCTCGGCCAGCGACACCCAGCCGTCCCCGTCCCCGGCGCGGTCCATGCGGTCCACGATGCGCCTGCGAGCCGGGGCGGAGCACACGTCAGTCTCGGGCCCCGCCCACCCCCGGGTCCCGCCTTCTTCCAGGAACTCGAGACACACCCCCACATAGGGCTGAAAATGTTGTCCCTGAGTCGCCAGCAAATCGGAGGGAGGCGCCTGTCAATCCCGGTACCACGCCCTCCTCAGGGCTCTGCCCCCCTCAATCCAGGGTCCGCTCCCAGAGGCAATAACGCCCTTTCCGAGACGCGGCGGGCCTGTGGCTGGCGCTGCGGTCCACGACACGCTCGCTTGCGGAAAAGACCTATGACAATCCAGGGTCCCACTCTCCACTCTGGCCTGCACGTGCTCCATCTCTAGCTTGAACGAGCTGGGGAGGGGGGCAGGGGGCAGGGAATCACACCGTGCCCCTCGCCCGCAGATTCCCTGTCCCAAGACTCACTCTGAACTCCGATTGCCACGGCTACAGACTCTCCGGACCTCTCGCCGTCTCAGGCCCCGCCCCCTTCCCCTGGCTCTGCCAGTCTTCAGAACCTCTAGCCCCTCTAGCCCCGGCCTCTGCTCGGCCCCCTCCCGGGCTGCGAGCGTCAATTTCAGGCCCGTATCCCTGCAGCCCCGAGGTATGCTGCGACTCGCCCCTTTTCTCTAGTTTTTCCCAGCCGTTATCAGGCTTTCCCCCAACCATCAGCCCCAACACTGCAGGCTCAGCTTCCACCCGCTCCTCCCCGTGCTCCAGCCTGATCCTGTACACCTCCATGTCACATGTCAAGCCCTTTTAGGCCCCCACCTCATGCCCCGTCTCTCGAGCCACGCCTCTCGGCTCCCAGGTCCCATCCCTCTCCCCTGGCAATGCCCCGTCATTGGTCTGTGTTCTCGCCCAAGCGCTAACACAGCCCACATGGAGCCCTTCTTCCTGTCACCGTCCCGAAGCCCCCGCAAACCAGTCCCCAGAACTGAATTCGAGATGACCCTGCCCAGGTCGCTGATCCCTTCCTCCCGCGCTAGGCTGTCTCTGCTCTGTTTAGTAGGGGTCTGGCTACCCTGAGGTTCCAGCTGTGGTTCAGAGTTTGGGCTCTAGAGCCAGACATTTAGGTTCAAATCCTGCCACCTCTTCTTGCTGGCTGTGTGACCGTGGGCAAGTCACTTACCCTGTCTGTGCCTTAGTTTCCCCCTCTGTAAAATGGGGATAAATAACAGAACATACCTCGTAAACCGTGTGGGGATTAAACGACTTAAGTCTCGTAAAGCACTTTGAACAGCTCCAGGCATTGTATTATGTGTAAGTCTATCACTGCCTTTCCTCCCCCGTCCTTTCTACACCCAACCCCATCCATGCACAATATCCCAGCCAGCAGACCTGGCCACCACCGCTATCTCCACCCTGAATCTGGTAACCCTAGTCTCTTTTCTCCCACCTGGAAGACTGCAGTCACTTCCTCACTGGGCTCCCTGCTTCTTGCTCACTATAGTCTGTGCCCTGCATGGCAACCAGAGGGATCCTGTTAAAGCCTAAGTCAGCTCACGTCCTCCTTCTGCTCAGAGCCATCCCATAGCCCTTATCTCACTCAGAGAAAAGCTTAAAACTTCACTGTGGCCCCAAAGGCCCTGCACAACCTGACCCCTTTGTTCTCTCTGCCACTACCTTCTACTCTCTCCCTCCACTCACTAGGTTCCAGTCACATAGGTCTCACTGTTCTGCAGACACATCAGGCACATCAGGCCCGATTCTGCTTCAGGGCCTTTGCACTTACAGTTCCCTCTGCCTGGAATGCTATTCCCCCATACAGCCACGTGTCTCATATATTACCCTCTCATCGAGGCCTCCCCTGACCTCCTCCCTCTTTAAAATTACAACCCTGAATCCTCCTCCCCCTCCATCTCTCTCCTACCCCAGACGGGCTTGGCTTTCCTCTGGGGTGAGTTGGTCGAATTCCTTGGCCACTTCTCGTCCCAGAAAAGCCTCATGATCATATTGGAAGTTCCCGTGAGCGTCATCATGAGTGGCCTCGCTCAGGGGGGCCGCGTGGTGCACCCTCCCCTGGCCATGAGGGCCGGCGTCAGGGGATGGCTTTCCCTGGGCTCCGCGCCTGAGCAGCAACAGCAGCAGCAGAAGTGACGGTCGCCACATCATCAGTCCCTGAGGAGTGGTGCAGGCTAGGAGTCAGGGGTCACAGAGAACAGGACAGAGACGGGACAGGAGGATGGGGATGGGGGAGCCTAGGACAGGACAGAGAGTTGGTAGCTGGCTGCAAAGTTTTGAGCTCAAGAAGGGACAGGAAGGGGAGAAGGAAGGCGGGGTTCTCTGAGGTTAAGCCAGATGTGGGGACCGAATCCTCTGAGGAAGTCCCAGAGGCGTACCAGAGCCGCAAGTGGGGAGGATTCAAGCGGGAGACATGGCGCAATTCCCAAGCGTAGTTCAGGGCGGGGTCGTGGCCAGAAAGAAATCATGCAGGCCCCCGGGCATCGCTTTCAGCTTGGTCCCCAATCCTCCACCCAAGTGGACCCGAACCGTCCTCGCTGGGCAGGGCAGCCGCCCCCGCCTCCCTTTACCCGGTCAGGCAGCTTCACTTCGCTGTCTAAATTCCACTCCGAGTTCTCCAAAAAGATGCCCAATTTGGCTGCTCTCCAGCCAGGCCCCGCCTCCTGCAGCGCAGAGGCCCGCCCTCCTACCAATGAGTGCTCTTGAGGGCCTCATGGGGCGGGGCCTATGAGAGCTGGGCGGGCCAAGGGCACCCCTCGCCACGTCCACAAAGGAAAGCGCAGCCCCTTGAGGTTCGCCCCGCCCCTTCCCAGGGCAGGCGGGGTGGGCAACACCGGAGTGACACGGCCAGGGGAACTACAACTCCCAGCAGGCGTCGGGGCGCCGTCCCCGACCACCTGCAGTTGTTCTAGCTCCAAAGCCTCACGGGAGGTGTAGTTTTATCTTCCCCTTTGTCCGCAAGTTTTAGGAAGGAAGGGAAGCAAGAAGCCTGAGGAGGCTTTCCTTTCCCTCAAGGAGGGAATAACTCTTCCGTTCCTCCAAGGAGTCAGGTCAGACTCCAGCCAAGAATTCCTCAAAATGCCGGGCACAAACATCCAGTAAATATTTGTGAAATTTATTAAAAATATATGACTTGGTATATAAAATTGGTAGATTCCACTATAGCAACAAATTAGCCTCAGGAGAGATTTGAAGCCCAAGGCTTACACCATTTATTCCTCCCACAATTTCCTAAAAAGTTGAAACGATGAGAACACAATGATTCGGGCCCAAACCCATGTTATATGTGGAGGTGGAAGAGAGCCATATATATCAGGAGGGGAAACTGAGGCAGGCCACAGAAGGAGAAATCCAGAGGGCGGACATCGGGCTCCTTCTGGAGGCTCAGAAATACCAGGATTCCGGGAGGTCTCACAGCATGAAAAGGACCTGACTACATTAGCTGGTAGCAGCCAGGATGGGGGACGATCTGCAGTCGCTGCGAATGCATTTATATCCTAAGATTCAGCTTCCTTGGACAGGCCAGGAGTGGGTAGGAGGGCCCCTACATCATCCCCACGGAAAGAGATCCAAGGGGCTGAGGAAAGAGGGAAGGGGGAGAGATCATTAGAATCTTTGAAATCCTCTGGGTCTCTGACTTCCCCTCCCCCACGTGTGTGTGTGTGTGTGTGTGTGTGTGTGTGTGTGTGTGTGTGTGTGTATGTGTTTCTCAGTCTCTGTCCTACCCTGTGGGTTTCTATACGCTCTGAGTCTCTGTTTCACCCCTCCAGTTTTCTGTCCCCACCACTCTCTGGGTCTCTGTCCCTCTCTGTCTAGACCTCTGTCCCCCCAGGAATGTGTCTCCCTCGTTTTGGGGGATCTCTGTCCCTCTCTCTGAGGCACTTCCCTCTCCCTGTCCCACACCTGGCAGCCCCTTCCTCGTCCTCCTCCACAGAAGAGCTCCTCCTGCAGCCACTGTCATGAGCAGTAAGAAGCCGATGACGATTCCAACCACTGGCACCGAGGACTTGGCTGGTGACTCTGCAGCCAGAGAATGTTGTGATATGTTTAATGGACCCTCCAGCACATCTGAGTCAGGACGGGGGACTGGGGGTTCTCAGTCCCTCCCAAGCTCAGAGATCCCAGCACCAAGTTTTGGGGGAGTGGAAAGGCCACTCACATGATGTTCTAGGTCTAGAAAGCCCCCAGGTTGTATGTAAGAACCAGCCATAGCAAGAGGGGTCTCAGTCACTCTGGTCAAGAGACGTGTAGCAGCAGGGTGGGTGGTGTTCCAAATTGGAGAGGAGGGGTGGGCACGGAGCAGTAGAACATCAGACTCATAGAGGATTGGCAGCAGCAGACAACAAATGGTCAGACTCCACGAAGACTAGCAGCAGCAGGACGGAAGGTGGTCAGACTTAGGGAGGACTTTCCATAGTGGTTAATGGGTGGCCCGACTCAATGAGGCCAGCAGCAGCAGGACGGAAGGTGGTCAGACTTAGGGAGGACTTTCCATAGTGGTTAATGGGTGGCCCGACTCAATGAGGCCAGCAGCAGCAGGATGAAAGGCACTCAGACTTGGGGAGGCAAGCAACACAGGACAAAAGGCTGTCAGGCTTTGGAAGAACTGGCAGTGGTGGGGCAGAAAACAGTCAGACGCAAGAAGAACTAGCAGCGGCGGAGTGGAAGGTGGTCAGACTCAGGAAGGACTGCTGCAGTAGAGGGAGAAAAGGCAACCAGAAGCAGGAAGCATCACCCTCAGCGGGACCTCACCCAGCTCCACAGTGAGGGGCTGGGCCAGCCCTGCATGCTGCACCACGCAGCAGTAGTGGTGCTCGTCGCCACTGTTGACTGTCAGTGATGACCAGGCGTGGAAGGAGCCATCGCCGTTGGGGCCAATGTCACCCTCACCAGAGCCAGCTGCCATCCCATTCCGTAAGAATCGCAGCTGCAGCTCGGGTGGGTAGAAGGAGAAGGCGCTGCAGGTGAGCACAGAAAAGCCAGGGCTGCCTGGTCGGGCCTTCAGGCGCATGGAGGGTGGCTCTGCAGACAAAGAGGCAGACAGGCCTAAGTTCCAGGCCCATGAACCCCCAAGGCCAGGCCCAGGGTTGGAGAGGGACATAGAGAGGACTCCATTCCTTCCACTCTATCCAGGAGGCCCCACCACGTGACCTGTGACTTCCTGAGCCTAGAGAATATAATGGTAAAGGGGGAAGGGCCTTCCCAGGGGTACAGAGACCCAACCTGTCCACCATGAGGGTATCCATCTCTCACCCAGTCCTTCCTACAATGACACATACTGAGCATCTACCATGTGATGTGCCCGGCACTCTTCTAGGCACTGGGGATACAGCAGTGAACAAGAGAGACAAAAGTCCCTGTACTCATGGAGCTTGTGTTCTAATGAGGGGAGAGAGATGAATATTTGTGTACATGTAAATAAAATGGAAAGAGTTTATGAAAGTGTGATGAGGGAAAATAAGACAGACCCAACAGTCATTCAAAAGATAGTAAAAAAAAAAAAAAAAAAAAAAAAGATAGTAAGAGAGGGACTTCCCTGGTGGCGCAGTGGTTAAGAATCCACCTGCCAATGCACGGGACATGGGTTTGATCCCTGGTCCGGGAAGATCCTGCATACCACGGAGCAGCTAAACCCATGTGCCACAACTACTGAGCCTGCCTGCTCTTGGGCCCGTGTGCCTCAACTACTGAGCCTGCGTGTTGCCACTACTGAAGCCCACGCACCTAGAGCCCATGCTCTGCAACAAGAGGAGCCACCGCAATGAGAAACCCGCGCACCACAACGAAGAGTAGCCCTCGCTTGCTACAACAGGAGAAACCCGTGTGCAGCAACGAAAACCCAACACAGCCAAAAAAAAAAAAAAGAAAAGAAAAGATAGTAAGAGGATATGAAAAATTTCATGGGCTTCCCTGGTGGCGCAGTGGTTGAGAGTCTGTCTGCCGATGCAGGGGACACGGGTTCGTGCCCCGGTCCGGGAGGATCCCACATGCTGTGGAGCGGCTGGGCCCGTGAGCCATGGCCGCTGAGCCTGCGCGTCCAGAGCCTTGCTCTACAGCGGGAGAGGCCACAACAGTGAGAGGCCCGCGTACCGCAAAAAAAAAAAACCAAAAAAATTTCATGCCAGCGCATTTGAAATTTAAATGACCTGGACAAATTCCTGAGAAACACAACCTTCTCAAACTGACACAAAAAGAAGTTTTACAATTGAATAGTAATCCTGTAATTATTTAAAAATTTTAATCAATAATTTAAAACTTTTCTACAAATAAAATTCCAGGTCCAAGGCCTTCCCTGGTGGCACAGTGGTTAAGACTCTGTGCTCTCAATGCAGGGGGCCCGGGTTTGATCCCTGGTCAGGGAAATCGATCCCATATGTATGCCACAACCAAGAGTTCTTCCCAACTAAGACCCAGCGCAACCAAATAAATAAATAAAATAAATATTTTAAAAATAAATAAATAAGTAGAACAACCTTCTTTAAAAAAAAAATCCAGGTCTGGATGACATAATTCATGAACTATACAAAACAACTAAGGAAGAAATATACCACTTTTTTTTTTTTTTTTTTCGGTCGCGGGCCTCTCACTGTTGTGGCCTCTCCCGTTGCGGAGCACAGCCTCCGGACGCGCAGGCTCAGCGGCCATGGCTCACGGGCCTAGCCGCTCTGTGGCATGTGGGATCTTCCCGGACTGGGGCGCGAACCCGTGTCCCCTGCATTGGCAGGCGGACTCTCAACCGCTGCATCACCAGGGAAGCCGGAAATATACCACTCTTACACAAATTTTTCCAGGGAACAGAAAAAGAAGAAACCATTCCCAGCACATTTTATGAAGCCAATGTACCTTAATAACAAAATCTCACAAGGACATAACAAGAAAGGGAATTTAAGGCCAATATCACTCATGTAAATACACTCAAAGTCTCTAAAAATATTAGAAAATAGAATCAAGCAACTTATATAAAGGATAACACATTATGATCAAGTGAAGTTTATTCCAGGAATTCAAGGTTGGTTTAACATTTGAAAGTCAGCTAATATAACTCACTACGTTAGAATAAAAGCGACAAAGCAGAGAGTCATGGACATATACACACTAACAAACGTAGTAAGGTAGATAGCTAGGGGGAAGCAGCCGCAAGGCACAAGGATATTAGCTCGGGGCTTTGTGACAGCCTGGAGGGGTGGGATGGGGAGAGTGGGAGGGAGGGAGACGCAAGAGGGAAGACATATGGGAACATATGTATATGTATAGCTGATTCACTTTGTTATAAAGCAGAAACTAACACACCATTGTAAAGCAATTATACCCCAATAAAGATGTTTAAAAAAAAAAAAAAGCGACAAAGCAAATGGTCACTTGATAAAATTCAGCACCATTCAAAATAAAAAAAGAAAACAAAAAAACTCTTAGAAAATGGGCAGAAGACCTAAATAGACATTTCACCAAGGAAGACATATAGATGGCCAAGAGGCACATGAAAAGATGCTCAACATCACTAATGATTAGAGAAATGCAAATCAAAACCACAGTGAGGTATCACCTCACGCCCAGTCAGAATGGCCATTATTAAAAAATCTGGAAACAATAAATGCTGGAAAGGGTGTGGTGAAAAGGGAACCCTCCTGTACTGTTGGTGGGAATGTAAATTGATACAACCACTATGGAAAACAGTAGGGAGGCTCCTTAAAACACTGAAAATAGAACTACCATACGACCCAGCAATCCCACTACTGAGCATATACCCCGAAAAAACCATAATTCAAAAAGAGACAATGTACCACAATGTTCATTGCAGCACTACTTACAATAGCCAGGACATGGAACCAACCTAAATGTCCATCGACAGATGAATGGATAAAGAAGATGTGGCACACGTATACAATGGAATATTACTCAGCCATAGAAAGAAACGAAATCGAGTTATTTGTAGTGAGGCGGATGGACCTAGAGTCTGTCATACAGAGTGAAGTAAGTCAGAAAGAGAAAAACAAATACCGTATGCTAACACATATATATGGAATCTAAAAAAAAAAAAAATGGTAGTGATGAACCTAATTGCAGGGCAGGAATAAAGAGGTAGACATAGAGAATGAACTTGAGGACTTGGGGTGGGAGGGGCAAACTGGGGCAAAGTGAGAGTAACATGACATATATACACTACCGAATGTAAAATAGTTGGCTGGTGGGAATCAGCAGCATAGCACAGGGAGATCGGCTCAGCTCAGTGCTTTGCGATGACGTAGAGGGGTGGGATAGGAAGGATGGAGGGAGGCTCAAGAGGGAGGGGATGTGGGGACATGTGTATGCATATGGCTGATCCGCTTTGTTGTGCAACAGGAACTAACACAGTATTGTGAAGCAATTATACTCCAATAAAGATCTATTAAAGAAAAAAATATTGAGGGCTTCCCTGATGGCGCAGTGGTTAAGAATCCGCCTGCCAATGCAGGTGACACGGGTTCGATCCCTGGCCCGGGAAGATGCCACATGCCACGGAGCAACTGAGCCCTTGCGCCACAACTCCTGAGCCTGTGCTCTAGAGCCCGTGAGCCACAGCTACTGAAGCCTATGTGCCTAGAGGCCATGCTCTGCAACGAGAAGCCACCGCAATGAGAAGCCCACGCACCACAACGAAGAGTAGCCTCCACTCACCGCAACTAGAGAAAGCCCGCGCACAGCAACGAAGACCCAACACAGCCAAAAATAAAAACAAATAAAGAAATAAATTTATATATTTTTTTAAATTGAAAGAAAAAAAAACTCTTAGCAAACTAGGAGTTGGAGGAAACTTCCTTAATTCATCAAAGGGCATAACATAAAAATCTATAACATAATACTTAATAGTAAAACGCTGAATGCTTTCCCTGTGAGTTTGAGACTACAAGATGTTCATTATCACCACTCTATTCAACATTGTACTGGGGATCCTAAGATAAGAAAAATAAATAAAAGTTACTAAAACTAGAAAAGAAAATAAATAAAACATGTCGAATATGACATGATCAGAAAGAATCTAGGAAAAATTAATAGCAGTAAGTGAATTCAGCAAAGTTTCTGAATACAAGGAAAATATATAAAACTCAATAGTATTTCTATAAATCAATAGTATTTCTATAAACTACAAACTATAAGAAAATGAAATTTTTAGAATTACCATTTACAGAAGCATCAAAAAATGTCTAATACTTAGGGAAAAAAATCTAACCAAAGGGGTGTAAGACCTCTACACTGAAAACTACAAAATATTACTGAGAGAAATTAAAGGATATCTAAACAAGTACAGGGATATACTGTATTCATGGATTCGAAAACTTAATATGGTTAAGGTGTCAATTCTCCCCAAACTAATCTATAGATACAATTCAATCACTATTGAAATCCCAACAGAATTTTTGGCAGAAATTGACAAGCAGAAATGTATATAGAGATGCAAATGACATGGCATAATCAAGGCAATAAAACTGAAGAACTTAACTGCTAGATATCAAAACTTTCTATAAAGCTACATTAATCAAGAGAGTGAGGTATTGGCTGAATTTCAGTCCAATAATCAGTGGACTAGAAGAGAGAGACAAAAAAAAAAAAGAAAGGAAGGGAGAGAGGGACTTCCTTTGCCGTACAGCACAGGTTCGATACCTGGTTGGGGAAATAGGATCCCACAGGCCGTGCAGCACGGCCAAAATAAAAAATTAATTAATTGAGGGGACTTCCCTGGTGGTCCAGTGGTGAAGACTCCATGCTCCCAATGCAGGAGACCCGGGTTCGATCCCTGGTCAGGGAACTAGATCCCGCATGCCGCAACTAAAGATCCCTCGTGCCGCAACTAAGACCCAGCACAGCCAAATAAATAAATAAATGTGTTTTTTTTTTTAAGTTAAAAAATTAATTGAGCCATGTACTTTAGGTAAGTAAGTCACACCTCAATAAAAAGCAAAACAAAACAAAACAAAAAAAAAGAAAGATGCTATAACGAATGAATGGACAAAACAGTGGCATGAGAGATAATAACGGGGGTGGGATGGCACGCCCTAGCCAGCGTGGTCAGGGAGGGCCCTGCTGAAGAGCTGACATCCAAGGGCAAACCTCAAGCATGAGAAGGACCCAGTCATGGTTGGATTCCAAGGAAGAGAATCAAAAGCAGAGCGAACAGCAGATGCAAAGGCCCTGAGGAAGGAAAGAACCTGACATATTGGAGGAAAGGGAGAAGGCCACTGTCGTTGGGGGTGTTGTGAAATTACAGTGGTGGAAGGCAGCCAGACCATGAGGAGCTTGCAGGCCTTGGAAAAGAGTCTGGATTTTAGTCTAAGACTAGTGGGGATCTATGGGACAGTTTTAAGCACTGGTGGGATGGGAGTTAATTTATGTTTTTAAAACATTCTTCTGGCTGCTAGGTGGAGGACTGTCTACGTTGAGGGCCGAGATGGAAGTAGGAATTGCACTGTGGGGGAGGCTGAGGACAAGACAGCTGTAACTACAGCCCTTAAGTTCCCCAGCTGTGTGTGTAATTATAGCTCAGAGTGACATACGCTGTGTGTAACAAAGGTCACACAAGATCTTGTGGGTGTCCAAAAGAGGCAAGTGAAAGCCTCATGGGCCAGAGTGGAACCTGACACCGGTGGCATCTGGCACCAGTGCAACTGGCAAAGGTGAAGAAATGGGAGGCCTGGTGTGAGCTGAAGGGGCTCCGGGTGATTCTGTCTGGCCAAATGGAGCAGATGGAGAAATGTGAGTTTGAGGAGAGGGACAGAGGCCATGCCACGTGGCGTCTCAATGCCCGGCTGAGGGGCCTGAGCTGTGTCCCAAGGGCTCTAGGAGCCACAGGAGGGCCGCGTGCAGGAGAGGGGCAGGGGCAGCTTGGGGTGGAGAAAGACCCTCTGGGACATGATTGCAGGAAAGCGGGGTAGACTGGAAGCCTGGAGGCTGGGGAGGAGAGGCTGGGGAAGAAGATGAGGCCTTGGGCAGGGCCTTGGGGATGAAGGGGTCCGTGGGCGTCAGGACTCTCGGCGGGGTTGCTCACCCTTCCACTCCAGGTTGCCTCGGCCCCTCTCCAGATGCCCCAGCAGCCGGTGGGGGCAGGAGTAGAGCAGGAAGGTCTTCTCCTTGTTGACTGCCTCGGGCTGCTGCGTCCACTTGATACTGATGGTCTGGGACTCAGGCCAGTCCCCATCCCAGGTGCCCATCTTGGGGTCAAACATCATGAACTCCTCGCCATTCAGGGCAAACTTGGCCACAGGCACCGAGACATTGTCAGGGCCCAACTCACAGCCCAACAGGCCCTGCAGGGTGTAGGGACCTGGGATGCCCAAACACAGATGAGCAGGGCCCAGGAGCAGGGGCCTTGGTCCCCTCCTCCCTCAGACCCAGGATCCAGGCCCCAGCACCGTCCATCCTCAGACTCAGGAGTTCCAGCCTCACCTCCTTCCCCTAAAACTTGGAGAGCTTCGAGGAAGAGCTTCTCCTTGTTCCTCAGGTCTGTGGTCTCTTTCTCCCAATACCAGGACACCTGGCTTTCCCAGACCCAAGCGCCGTAGGGCTCAGCCTCAGCCCGCAGGTTATTGTAGCTCAGGTACTGCTGTGGACCCAGCCAGCCCGACACCCAGAAGGCAGGAGTCCCCGAGGCGGGGGCGGACACGGCCGTGAAGTGGTACAGGAGGGAGCGATGGTTCTCTGCCGGAGACACATGTGAAGAGAGCAGATGGGCCGGGGTACCTAGATGGGAGCAGGACAGACACCCCGAGAGAGAAAAGACCCCACCGCAGATAGAGAGGCCGGAACCTGAGAGGAGGGCCAGACCCAGAGAGAGGGACAGAGACTCAGTAAGAAGGGGACAGGTGTTTCCCAGACACACCGCCAGAGGGAGGAGATCGTGAGAAACGAAGTCAAATGAGGCAAAGAAGGAAGTGCCTGGCTCGAGTGGGACCTCAGATTTCGTTTCCTTTGCTCTTTTCCCGGCGGGCGCCACCTCCCTCGTCCGCGGCAGCCCCGGCGCCCCCCGGAGCCCCCTCACCTGCACTCAACGTCCCAGGCAGGAGGACGAGCAGCAGACCGAGCCCCCAGGGCTGAGGCCGGCGGACCCGCATCCTCAATGGGAGACCTGGGGCGGGAGGGGGCGCGTGACTCCTCCGGACCCCCACCCCGCCCCTCCCTCCCTCCCCCAGCTCCCGCTCGGCTCCCCTCGGCCACCCCGCGCGCCTGCGACTGCGGGTGGAGGGGTTCGATCCCGGAGGATGACAACATCATCACAAGGGCCAGGAGGGCCACAAGGCCCTCCTCCTCGATGAACTTTCACCCCTTAATTGGATCCGAGCTGGTTAATTAGTTACAGAGCCTGGATAGGCTGAGAGTCCTCGCTCGGAGTTCGGCCCCGCCTCCTCCTCCTCCCTCAGACCCGCGGGTCCCGGCCCCCCCCTCCGCGCCCCTCCTCCCTCAAACCCCAAAGTCCAGATCCCCGGCTCCCTCCTCCCTGAGACCCTGGAGTCCGGGCGCCCGGCCCTCTCCACCCTCGGTCTTGGGCCCCAGCTCTGCTCACGGCAGCCACGATCCCTTCCCTCCTGCGGCCCCAGCTGGCTCCCGTGACTAGAGACCCCAGTTCCTCTCTCACATCCTGTCCGGAGACGGCTCCTCGACTCCAGGAATGTCCAACCCCGCCCCGCAGCTGCAGGGCACACCCCGGGCCCTGGGCCCAGCCCGTCTGAGTGTTGGTCTCTGCCTCTCTCTAGAAACTTTTTGTTTTTTTTTTCTCTCTCTCTGTTGCTCCCTTATTTTCTTATCTTGAGGGTGTCAGCCACCCAGCAAATTCATGACGAAGTTGGGAATCAACATTATCGGAGTCCCAAACTGGGAGGTCTGTGTGCGTCCCCTTCTTAGGTCGCTGTCTGTCCCCACCACCCGCTACGCCCGTCACTAGCTCCTGCTGTGATAAAAGTCCTCCAGATACTTCCACACTTCCTCCTTCCAACCCCTCCCCCAAGGGGCCCCTTAAAGTGCGCCTGCAGTTCTTTAATACCTTCTGATATGACCTTAATAACGGACAGACCCAGTATACTATATCATGCTTCGGGGCACCCTCCAACCACCCACCGGCAGCCCACACTCCTGCTATAATGCTCCCATTCATTTGTTTTACTGTGGTAAAGTGCACAAAACAAAGGAGTTACTATTGGTTACATTTAGTGCATTCACAATGTTGAGCTACCATCACCACTATCTAGTTCCAGAACTTTCTCATCACCCCAAAGGGGACCCTAGAGACGTTAAGGGGCCCCTGCTCCCCCCAGCCCCTGGCAACCACAAATTTACTTTCTCTCTCTATGAATTTTGCCTATTCTGGACGTTTCAGATGAATGGGATCCTACAATATTGTGGCATTTTGTGTCTGGCTTTTCATTTAGCATACTGTTTTTGTTTGTTTGTTTTTGGTCGCGCTGCACGGCTTGTGGAAGATCTCAGTGAAAGCACGGAGCCCTAACCACTGGACAGCCAGGGAATGCCCCAGAATATTGTTTTCAAGATTTATCCACATGGTAGCCTGTATCAGGACTTCGTTCCTTCTTATGGGGGGATAGTATTTTTTTTTTTGAATTTTATTTTATTTTTTATACAGCAGGTTCTTATTAGTTACCTATTTTGTATATATTAGTGCATATATGTCAATCCCAATCTCCCAATGCATCAGGTGGATAGTATCCTATTGTAGGGACTGACCACATTTCATTTACTCATTCATCAACTGATGGACATTTAGGTTGTTTCCACTTTTTGGCTATTGTGAATAATGCTGCTGTGAACATTTGTGTACAAGTTTTTTGTTTTGTTTTGTTTTTGCATAGCTGTATTCAATTCTTTTGGGTATATACCCAGGAGTGGACTTGCTAGGTGGTCATATGATGTATTAGTCAGGGTTTTCTGGAGGAACAGAATCAACAGGAGATATATATATATATATATATATATATATATATATATATATATATATATATACACACACATATATAAAGAGACTTGGTATAAGGAATTGGCGCACGTGATTGTGGAGACTTGGTGAGTTCAAAATCTGATAGGGATGGCCGGCAGGCTGGGGACTCGAAAGAGTTACATTTCAAGTCTAAAGGCAGGCAGTCTGGAAAACCAAGAAGAGTTCATCTTGCAGATGAAATCCAAAGGCAGTCTGCTCTCAGAGTTCCCCTTTGCTTGTTGGGGGGAGGTGAGTTTTCCACCTTCAACTGATTGGATGAGGCCCACCCACATTTTGAAGAGTGGTCGGCTTTACTCAGAGTCTGCTGATTTCTGTGTAAATCTCAGCCCAAACACCCTCACAGAAACATCCAGAGTAATGTTGGACCAAACAACCGGGCACTGTGGCCCAGCCAAGTTGACACATGTGTTAAATGATGACAGATGGTAAATCTATGTTCAACTAAGTGAGGGACCTCTGTTCATTTCATGACTCTCCCTGGGTCCTGCTAGAATATCCACTAAGATCCACCCTGATGCTGAAGGATCCCGCTTTCATGTCCCATGAGTCCTAAAATACCTTGGGGAACTTGCCATGCCCAACCGTCACCTTTACGTCCCTTGGGATCCAGCTGTCTCCGGAGCACCATTCCAGCCCCTGGGCTCTCATTTTAAAGGCCCTCAGGACCCTACTCTGATGTTCCTTGGACCACTTCGCCACCAGAGAAGTCCCTGGTTATCCATTTTAAATAAAGCAGTGTGTACATTTCAATCCCACACTCCCTAACTGTCCCTTCCCCCCACCCTTCCCCCCTGGTAAGCTAAGTCTGTGAGTCTGTTTCTGTTTTGTAAATAAGTTCACTTGTATCATTTATTTTTAGATTCTGCCTGTAAGAGATATCATACCATATTTCTCTTTCTCTGTCTGACTTACTTCACTCAGTATGACAATCTCTAGGTCCACCATGTTGCATGTGGCATTATTTCATTCTTTTTAACAGCTGTGTAATATTCCATTGTATATATGTACCGCATCTTCTTTAACCATTCCTCTGTTAATGGACATAACTAATTTTTTTTTTTTTTGGACATAACTAATTTTAACGCTGGTGTCCCTGGAGTTCTCCTGGACCATCACCAGAGGCCACTACCATGCCCCTGGGTCTCTGAAAATATCAGGCTCCCACCCCCAAGCTCCTTGGGTCCCAGATAGTATCCTGAGACCCAGTGATAGAGTCTTCAGGAGGCTACACCAACATCCCACGGAGTTGGCCACGCCATCCCTGAATCCTGCTAAATCAGTCCTGAGCCCTCGCAGAACAATTGCTGTGACCCACTCAGGAACGGCCACAAAGTGCCCTCAGCCCCAGGCTCGCTCCCTGCTGCTGAACCTGAGCGAATCCTTCAGGTTCTGTCAGAAAGCTGAGCGGGGCTCCTCAGGCCCACTCCTGGGTTCTCTCTATTACTGTCTTTCACCAGGCCCTGCCCTATCCAGAACCTCCCCATGAAAGACAGACAGATAGACACAGAGAGATGGATAGATAGGTAGGTAGGTAAGGAGGTAGATAGATGATAGATAGAAAAATAGGCAGATAGGGTGGTAGGCAGGCAGTCAGGCAGACAGACCGACAGACAGATGGATGATAGAAAAATAGAGACAGACGGACAAAACAGACGGACAAATAGGTAGGCAGGTAGACAGATAGACAGAAAAATAGAAACAGGGACTTCCCTGGTGGTGCAGTAGTTAAGAATCCGCCCGACAATGCAGGGGACACGGGTTCCATCCCTGGTCCGGGAAGATTCCACATGCTGTGGAGCAAATAAGCCCGTGGGCCACAACTACTGAGCCCACGTGCCACAACTACTGAAGCCCGCATACACAGAGCCCGTGCTCCACAACAAGAGAAGCCACTGCAACGAGAAGCCTGTGCACCTCGATGAAGAGTAGCCCCCCCTCTCCGCAACTAGAGAAAGTCCACGCGCAGCAACAAAGACCCAATGCCCCCCCCAAAAAAAAAAAAAAAAAAGAAAAGAAAAACAGAAACAATTAGACAGACTCTCTAGGACATTCTATAACATCCCTACCAGGCAAGAAACTTTCCGCATTTCCCAGGAACTTGCTGTTGTGGCCCCTCATCCAGCTAGATTGCTGCTCCCTCATCCTGAGACCCCACTAAAAAAGGACCCTCAGGGAATTCCCTGGCGGTCCAGTGGTTAGGACTCTGCGCTTTCACTGCCGTGGCCCGGGGTGGATCCCTGGTTGGGGAATCCCACAAGCTGCCTGGTGCGACCTAAGAATAAAAAAAAGGACTTCCCTGGTGGTGCAGTGGTTAAGAATCCGCCTGCCAATGCAGGCGACACGGGTTCGAGCCCTGGTGCAGGAAGATCCTACATGCCGCGGAGCAACTAAGCCCGTGTGCCACAGCTACTGAGCCTGCGCTACACAGCCCGCAAGCCACAACTACTGAGCCCATGCTCTGCAACAAGAGAAGCCACCGCAGTGAGAGTAGCCCTCGCTCACCACAACCAGAGAAAGCCTGTGCGCAGCAACGAAGACCCAAGGCAGCCAAAAGTAAATAAATAAAATTTAAAATAAATAAATAAAACAAAAATTTAAAAATAGTTTTTTTTAAAAAAAAGGGCCCTCAGGTCCTGCTGCATGCTCTGTGTATCCCCTTTTGATACCCTGAGTCCTACTCTAATGGCTCACACAGCCTGTAGGATTCTCCTCTATTGCCTAGGACCCTAAAATAATGCCACCAGAGCCCTGATGACAAGCCCTTGGGTTCCTGCCACTATGCTCCCAGGACCCAAGTACAATGCCCCTGGGGGCCTTGCCAGTGGTCCCAGGTCCATCTATGATGCTCACATCCCTCTGCAGCTCCTGCTTTACCCATCCCTGGGTAGTTTCTCTAGGTGTCCTCAGTCCTACTACAATGTCCCACTGGTGTCACTTCAACACCTCTCAGGACCCCTAATCTACCTGTCCTGCCAAAAAGTCCTTTGGCTCCTGTTAACATGTCCCCAGGATCCTGCAATACTCCCACTGCATGCTCAGAAGGTCCCCTGGATCCTGCTAAAATATGTCTAGTCTTCCCTCATGTGGCCTTGAGGGTCACCAAAATGGACATGGGGTATCCTCTCTAAGCCCTAGGGGCCCTGCCAGGACCCTATTAGAATGCCTCTAGCCTTACCATGAAGTGTGTTTTTTGGGGCCACACTGCGCAGCATGCCAAATCTTAGTTCCCCGACCAGGGATTGAACCCATGCCCCCTGCAGTGGAAGCTTGGAGTCCTAACCACTGGACCGCCAGGGAAGTCCCACCAGGAAGTCTTTAGGGTCCTGCTAAAACATGCCAAGGGCCTGCTATTCTGTGTTCTATGGCGCTCTGGGAAAATTCCCACAGGCTTTTATCCATGCGTCTTGGGATCCTGCATCAGTGGCCGTCCACAGTGGGTCTAGAATGTTGTATTAGTGTCCTGTGGCTGCTGTAACCAATCACCACAGACTTAGTCGTTTAAAATAACACAAACATGTTCTTACAGTTCTGGAGGTCAGACATCTAAAATGGGTCCGCAAGACTATTCCTTCTGGAGGCTCCAGGGAAGAATCCATTTCTTTGCCTTTTCCAGCTGCTAGAGGTCGCCTGCATTCCTTGGCTTGTGGCCCCTTCCTCCATCTTCAAAGCCAGCACCTTCTCTCCTCTCTGACTTCTGTGGTCCTCCTTACAACTCTCTGACTCTGATCCTCTGCCTCCCTCTTATAAGGACCCTTGTGATGACATTGGTCCCACCTGGATAATCCAAGATCATCTCTGCATCCTGAATTTAATCACATCTGCAAAGTCCCTTTTATCATACAAGGTCACATAATCACAGGTTTTGGAGGATTAGGGCACAGACATCTTTGAGGGATCCTTATCCAGCCTACCACGGTCAAGGTCATGGAAGGTGCCCTCCCGTGCCGTGCCCCTGCTGTAAAGTCCCCATTCTGACCTCCTCTCCTTCCTGTTAGAATGGTCTCAGGGTTTAGCCATGAAGCCTCTCAGAGGTCAGCCTGAACATTCCCCATAATGTCCCTCCTTCCTGCTACAAAAGAAAAAGCCCTCAAGGTCCCTTAATACCCACTGGGAATCCCTGCTAAGTATCCTGGGGTCCTGCTATGTCTTCAGGGACCATTTACAGCATCTGTTGGCTGTCTCCTGTCTTATCCCCAGGGTCCTATGCTCTAATGATCCCTGCCTACACCTCCCCCCTTTTATTCATTTGAGGGGTGTGGCACGCACCATGCAGCTTGAAGGGATTGAACCTGGGCCACGACAGTGAAAGCACCGAGTCCTAACCACTGGACCACCAGGGAAGTCTCTCCGCCTATGCCCTTTAGATCCCCTGGGGGCCTACTACCATGTCCTCAGGGGCCCATCGTAAAGCAATAGAAAGCCCCAGCAGGACAATTACTAATGTGCAGGGCCCAGTGATAAATGAAAACGTGGGGCCCTTTGTTCCGACTTCAAAACTAACCAAACGCGGGTCCCTTTGGAACAACTGCTTGAACAGCGTGGAGCGCTCACCCATGAAGCCGCCTTGGTCCCTGGGGACTGCCCCTGGCAGCTCCAAGCTTTCTCCCTGAATCACCACCTTAACATCCGCCCCTCTTCTCTGCACCTGCACTGTAGTGCCCCCTACCAACCCCAGGAAGCAATCACACCTGAGTTCAAGACCAAATCCTGCCTCTTCCAGGTGGGCTTCTCTGAGCCTCAGTTTCTTCATCTGTGAAATGGGATAATAATTGTATCTACTTTGGTAGAGAGGCTTTAATGACTCACAGGTTTGGCACAAGGCACATAGTAATAACCTGTTCCCCGTACTGCCCCCCCCCGCCTCAGGATGCTGTTAAGATCCCCAGCGGTGCACTTGATGGTAGGCTCGCAGACACCAGGCCCTGGATCTGTCTTGCTCACTCTTGCATCCCCAGGGGCCAGCACAGGAAACATTAGCAGAATGAATGAAGCCAATAATGAATGACCCTGGGCTGGTTTAATATGTCCCTATAACTTTTCTAGAACGGCCTTGGTATCCTGTTAGAATGTTCTAGCAGAATCTATATTCACCCCTGAAACAATCCGTGGGTCTGGGAGCTGGGACTTCCTATAATGTGAGACCCCAGGGTTTTCCCTTGATGCGCTCAGGGCAGTGTTAAAATATAGCAGCAGGGCTGCTCAAACATATGAACCTGCTCCGATCCCCTTTCCCTAGACTCCACTCACAGACCTCAGGGCCAGTTAAATGAATCCTGGTGCCCGCTCCACACATAATACTCACGCGCCAGCTCTCATACAACCTGGGTATCGCAACCACCAACAGAACCTGCTACAAGACCCTGAGGTCCCACTATAATCCAGTATTACTACATCCTGCTGTAATATCGCAGGGGGCTGCAATGACGCTCGCCAGTATGACTACAGTAGAACAACCCTGTGGTCTGCTGTGACAGATGTGAGGCCATGATACATTATGATATAACCAATATCTGCCCTGTTTTCACGTAACAGGCCTGACACCCGCTGTCATCATAAGCCAGGACCCTGCTATGAAATTGCGCTTGGAGCTAATTTCCCTGCAAAATGGCCACTGGGGCTTCCTATAAGAGGCATGTGATAGAATATTCCAGAAGCATGCTAAAACAGTCTAAAGATCCCATGACAAACCACTAGGATTTGCTATAGTAGACCAGGGTTCCACAACCATTTAATACCTCTGGGGCTACCTGCCAAAGACTCTTGTCCTTGGTCCTGTCCAAGGGGACTCAGGGCCTGTTACACCAAGACATCACTGGGCTTTGTTCTAACAATAGGCTCAGGAATGAGACATAATCACTTCCCTAAGAAGTATCACTTACTGCAACTAGTTCTACCGCAAACAACACAGGTGAGCATATTTCATCCTCCCAATGGGGCAGGGAGGCAAGATTTTACAGATTAGGAAACTGAAGCTCTGTGGTTCTCGGGGGAGTCAAGCCCAAGGTCCCAAGGTCATGCAGCTAATGACAGCAGGGTTAGAATCTGGAACAGAGCCCACAGGCTTAATGCTTACATTTGGAGGTTTCTCAGCATGTTCACTGCTTCCGTTTACTCCATGCCTTGAGACCTAGTGTAAACAGATAGGTTAGGGGGTCCCTGGAAAAAAAGAACCAGGAGTGGCTTTCTTGACATAAGAGAAGCCATTCTGGCTTAAGCTGTTTTGTGATCTAAGCCTGGCTGCAATGCTTGCCCTTGAACAGGTCTCAGTAATCCTTGATCTTAAGGAAAGTTAGGGAACAAAGAGAAAAGGAAAAGCAGTCAAAGAAACAATAGTTCAACAATAAAACAGAGTCCTAATTCCTCCTCAAGGGATGTACAGAACAGTCTGATACAGTTTTTGAGCTCTTCAGGAACTAAGGCCCGCAGCCAGATGAAGGACAGAAAAATGTTGACCCTCCTGACTTCAATCAACTAAAGCTTGGACTCTGGCGACCTTTGCCCCAATTCTGTGCTGAATTCTCTGCTCCAGCCCCCTCATGAATATGCATGTCGTCTTAGCTTAAAACTTCCCCAATTTTGCTGTTGGAGAGGCACTGCTTTGGGAAAGATCCCCGGTGTTCTCCTTACTTGCTGCAGGTAATAAATCCTTCGTTCTCCTGATGTTTCGCTCAGTGTGTCTTTTGGCTTGACACCCACCAAGAGGTGAACCCAGTTTTCGGGTAACACTAGGAGTCAAGCCTGGCCTGTGAGAATGTGAGGATTTAACTTTAAATGGACTCACTCCGGGAGTTCCCTGGCGGTCCAGTGGCTAGGACTCCGCGCTCTCACTGTCAAGGGCCTGGGTTCGATCCCTGGTCAGGGAATGGTGCAGCCAAAAATAAACAAACAAATAAATAAGTAAATTCACTCAACTAAACATGTTTGGAGCACCTACAATTTGTTCCAGGCGCTGGGGCTGCAGAGATTCCTTGTCTTCTTGGAGTTTGTATTCCAGGGGTCAACAGGTAAACAAATAAACGTGCAATATCATACAGGATTTGTACAGCAAATATGCCATAAACGGATTTTCCTGTCTATGTAAGACATCCAAGCAGGGAAGGGAGATTGGGAGGGTTGGAGGTTCTCCAAGTGGAAAGAGGTCGGTGAGAATGAAGAGATTAAGGGGTGAGGGAGGGAGCCAGGTGGAAGCCTGGGGTTAGAGGTTCCTTGGGGCAGAGGGCACAGCCAGTGCAAAGGCAGGAGGGCGCAAGTCAGGGGTGCAGGCAGAGTGAGGATGGGGGCAGGCAGGTAGGCAGAGAGGAAGCTCTGAGGCTGTGACCTGGGCCTAGGAGTCGAATCTCTAGCTGTCACAGTTCTCTAAGAAAGGCAGGTAAAGTCCTCTCCCACTCATCAGGCCAGAGAACTGGTACAGCCCGGGGAGCCTTCTCCTTGGAGTTTGTGAGCTGACCCACCAGGAAGCCTGTTGGGTGTCCCCACCAGGCACACGGGTCACCAGACACTAGGTATCCTGATGATGGGGTGCCGAGGAGACGCCCAGGAACCCGCCGCGCAGGGAGGAAGCAGGGGAGCTGGGCTGTTGTTTTTGTAAACACGGCGGCCCCACCCCAAACGGAAACACCTGTGGGTGTGGGCTCCTGGAGTGGCCTCAGATCCCCCGCTGGGTCTCTGTTCCCTCTCCGCAGCTCTGCCCCCCCACCCCCCGCCCCTGGGTCCCAGTCCCCCTCCTCAGGGTCTCTATCCCTCCAGCACTGGGTGGGGCAGGCGTGCAGGCTGAACCTCAGGGCGGTGCCCCCCTCTGACCCGTCCCTGCCCCTTCCTGCCCTCTTTGACGCGGCCCCGCTTCCTCTGGCAGGAACCCCCGCCCTCGCCGGGCCTGGGTAAAAAGGAGCCCCCAGGCCGGTCCAGAGGCCAAGTCCTGGGAGGCAGCAGCGGCGGCTCCTCTCTCCTCACGGCCCTGTCTCCCAACCCTTGTACCAGTGTGTGCCTCAGTCCCTGGTACAGGCATGGGGGTCAGGGACCTGGGGACCCCAGCAGCGCCAGGCCCCCAGGGGTGAAGGCAGCGGGGCAACTCCGGCACCTCCCTTCTGCCTGTGCCTCCATCTCTGACCGGCTGTGGCTCTGGTGAGAGTCTCTGCTTCAGATCCCCAAGTCCCTGGGTCCCTCTCTGTGGTGTTTCTCATTCTGTCCGCACCTGCCACCCACGCCACGCGTGCCTCTTCGTCATGTTCTCCAGGCCCATCTCTGCCTCTGGAATCTGAGTCTGTCCCTGGGCTGTGGTTTTTGTCCCTGTTCGGTGTTCAGCTGAGGGCTCTGTCCCAAATCTCTCTCCTGATCTCTGTATCTGACACTCAAGTTCCCTCTTCCTTTCCCCATTTTTCTCTGCTTCTAACAGAAAACCTTCCTGCCATTACCAACTGTTAAGCTCTCTCCATCTCCCAGGTTTTTTCCCTGACAGTCAAGGTCACCATGTCCTGCCCTGTCAGAAATCTCTTCTCCTTCATTTGCCTGGCTCTGTCCCCTTTCTCCCCATCTCCAATTTCTCTCCTCACCCAAGGCCACCCCACTTGGTCTGTCCCAGATCAGTCCCACCTCCACGGACTTCCTATCCATTTCTGAGCAGCCTGCAGCCCCGCACTGCTGGCTGGCCTTACTAAGCAACTTATCTTAAAGGCTAATTTCCTTACTTGCATTCTTAGGCAAAGAAAGTGTCCATAACCTGACACGTGGAGCTCAGCTACTCCTTGGGGGACCCCAGGCAGAGAACTTGCCCCCTCAGATAAGTTTGCTTATCTGCAAATGGGCATGGTGTCCACTAGGAGGGGACGGTGGAGCATGCGGGAGGGAGGGCGGGTGCCTTGCTTCCCTGCCCCACTCCTTCCCTGTCAGGGTACAGTCCCAGGTTGAAGTCAAGACCCTCACAGCTCCGAACCGCGCAGCTGTGTACTCCTCAAACGCACCCAACACATGCTGACCCCCAGCCAAGCCCAGAGGGCCGCTACTTCTTCCTTACGGTCCCCTCGGAGGCCAGGAAGGGCCCGGAGTCTAGAGAACCCAGGAACCTCCACCCTCACTCACTTCCTCCCCAGAGACTTGCAGGGGGAGCTCAACACCAAGCAGAAGGCTTTAGGTACTCCGACACCAAAAGCGGACGAGGACCAAAGACCAGAGAGGGGCTGCATCTTGCTACGGGCTGTCTTCACCCAGAGACGAGAGGGCAGGAAGCAGGCTTTGGTCCCCATCCTTACGCCCCGAGAGGATGAGAAACAGCCCCATCTTTCACATCAACCCCACTTAATTCCCAGGGACACCCCCTCCCTCTGATAAGGGCATGGATACGGAACCTGGCCCGTGACTGGGAAAATAACTTTTATTTTGTTTGGGGCAGCGGGCAGGGGTCCGGTCTCAGAACTTCTGGAACTGCTTCTTGGTGCCAGCAGCCTTGGTGACCTTGAGCACGTTGAAGCGCACCGTCTTGCTCAGGGGCCGGCACTCGCCCACTGTGACGATGTCACCAATCTGGACGTCCCTGTGGGGGTGAGCAGCGCCATGTCAGAGGGACTCTGCCCCAAGCAGGCCCTAAAGGTGCCTTTCTGACTGCCTCCAGGCGGAGACCTGTCACCTTTGGCTCCTCCAAACCCCAACCAAGCTGCTATTTCCAGTTCCATCTGCACTGCACGGCGCCCTGTGCTTATTTATTGAGCAATAACTATGAAAGGCGCCAAGCTCAGTGCCATGCAGAGAATGCTCCTACCCTTCCAGGACAGACGACCTCCAACCAGCACCTCCATTTTGCAGAGAACGGGAGGCTCCCAAAGATGGTGATACAGGGTCCCCTCACTAACCGCCCCCGCCCCCAACAGCTGACTACCTTCACACGGCAGCCAGGGCGTCCTGTTAACGGCCAAGGCACATCCCAAGTCACCCAGATTCTTGTGCAGCCCACCCCCTCCTCTCTGCCTGGGAGGGCAGCTCAGCGGGCCTACCTGGGGCCACCGTGCTCACCTGAAGCAAGGGGAAAGGTGCACAGACATGTTCTTGTGGCGCTTCTCGAAGCGGTTGTACTTTCGGATGTAGTGCAGGTAGTCTCGGCGGATGACAATGGTCCTCTGCATCTTCATTTTGGTCACCACACCTGGGGGGAAGGGGCAGATCCCGGGTCAGGCCCCATAGGGAAGGGAGCCATGGGCAGCCCAGGGCATGCTGGGAATCGGGGGCCGCTGAGCAGGGTTCCCAAGAAGCCCTGCTCCTGGCATCAGCTGTGCCAACTGCTTTCTCAGCAGTGCCTGGGGTGGGCATCTGAAGACCATCGTGAAAATAACAGACATCACCTGCCAGTGCCCGCCATAACCAGGAGTCTGCCAAGCCCTTCTTCACCCAGGACCCCGGGGTCTCAGTGTCCCCAGCCCCTCCTCCCTCAGACCCGGGAATCTGAACCCAAGCCCCCAGAGGTCCTCACTTACCAGACAGGATTCGCCCTCGGATGGAGACATTACCAGTAAAAGGGCATTTCTTGTCAATGTAGGTGCCCTCGATGGCCTGAAGAGATAAGGAGGATTAGCAAGCCCTGAATGGTAGTTCCTGAAAAGAGGAGGGGTGTGGCCTCCCTGTAGACACAAAAACTACGTTTCCCAGCAGCCCCAGCAACAGCCACTCAGATGCTGATAGGGCAACTCAGTTTGGGCACACGTGCAGGGAAACAGGGATCTCCTTCTTTCTTCTGAGGGTCCCCATACCTCCTTCGGTGTCTTGAAGCCCAAACCAATGTTCTTGTAGTATCGCGGGAGCTTCTCCTTGCCAGTTTCTCCAAGCAGGACCCTCTTCTTATTTTGAAAGATGGTCGGCTGCTTTTGGTACGCACGCTCAGTCTACAGGGATGAGGTGGAAGCTGGTAAGCTTGCAGCAGGCAGCAACCTGGTCTGGAAAGCTTCACAAACCCCCCCGATCTCATCCTCTGCAGTATTTAACTCCCCAAACGCTGCACTCACCCAAATTTACTCCCAACCCAGACTCAACTCTAAACCCGGGGTTACGTCGGTATTTACGGTCTAAAGCACCTTCCACCGCCTGCAGAATTTACCCCTTAAAACCCAAAGATACAGAATCATCTCTCTAACACCCTGGACACCCTTCAGCAAGAATTATTCTCCAAGATACAAAGATACCCACCCAGGAGTCACTCCTTATTAATTACATGTGGCTCCAAAATTAAATACCAAAACGATGGGCTCCCTGGAGTAGCCCTTAGGACTCAGTTCTCACAGGATTAACCCTACAGCCTAAGGCCTCCAGAAAAACACTCTGTAAACCTTGGGTTTTAAAAAAGATAACTCCTAAAAAGTTTGAGCCTTAATTACACCCTAAATGCGGAGCTCCTAAGATTTCGGAGGCGCCAATCGAGATTAACGCCAAGACACGCGCCCTCTGCTCGAATTTCCCTGGGAAATCGAAGACGCCCAGAATTAACCCCTAAACTGGGGCGCGGACTCCCGCTCTCCAGGACACGCCCCTGAAGCCCGGGCCCCGCTAGGTCTGCGTCAGCCCCGACCCCAAACCTGAATGTCCGCCATCTTCCCGGCCGCCTGAAAAAAAGAAAGCCGCAGCGGCGTCCCGGTTGCCTTATCGATTGCACAGAAGCTAGAGAGGAAGTGACGAAAAAGGGGCAGGGTAACCCGATTTGAGGCGGAGCCTTGGAGAGACTCTGATTGACGGACTGCCCTACCCAAGCACGCGATTCGGAGACCGCACGGACGCTGCCATGACGTTAATGGCAGAGGGGCGGGAAGCGACAGACACTGTCTCGCGAGACTCTTTGGCCATCTTTGCGCGCCATCGCGCTAGGTCAGGTTGGGACAGAGTGGCCAGCCTTGTTATCGCGAGAGTTGGCGGGAGGCGGCCTTGTTTCTGCGGGGAGTGGGACCATGTGGGGTTTGGGGACAGTGTGGCTGTGTCCGCTCAGGGTTTAAACGGGCTGTGGCGGCGGCCATCTTTTTGCAGGACCGGAGACCGGAAAGTCTTAGGCGCATGAATGCTCTGCGGCGCCGCCATCTTTGTGAGGAGCGGGCACTACCCACGAGTTTTGTGCAGTTTAGTGAACGTTGTTTTCCTCTATGGGCCATTTCATCCCCAGACAATGGTTTCGTGAAAAAATTAAATTAAATGAATAAAATAAAAAGGCCTTCTGCTGATTGTAACAGCGCTGTCCAATAGTAGTTCCCGCTGTGATGAAATGTTCTGTATCTGCGCTGTCCAACACAGTAGCCACTGGCACTGGAAGTGGGGTGCGTGCGACTGAGGACCTGAATTTTTAACTTTTTTTTTTTTTTTTTAGGTAAGAAGTGGAGTTATTTAGAGAGAAACATATTCCACAGACAGAGTGTGGGCCATCCCAGAAGGTGAGAAAGGCCCTAACTTTAATTTTATTCGAATTAAATATAAATAGCTACATGGGGCTAGTATCTGCTGCGTTGGTCAGTGTACGTCTATAACTGAATACTAATTTATTGTTTTTTAAATTCTTGTAAAGCAAAATCTAACAGAGCAATTGCCATGTGCCTGGCATTGTGCTAACAATCTAAGGATGGTTCGGTTACTATTCCCATTTTGCAGATGGGGAAACTGAGGCATTAGTTGCTCCAGGTTTCGCAGAAAATGAGAGGCAGAGGTGGGAATTGAACCTGGGCAGTCTGGCTCCAGCGTTCTTAGTCACTAACCTTTAAAGAAGGAGGCTTTGAGTCCTTTTTACAGTCACTTCACACTTAATGAGCACCTATTTGGTACCCGGCCCCCTTCTGGGCAGCGGTGGCAAGAACCCGGTGTCTCAAACCAACCCTGACAGCTGTCCACACTCTAACTGACTTGCACCTTGTTGGGAGATTTCAAACTCCAGACCTTGGCACGGATAGGTGTCTTATGCCTCTTTCCTTAGTTAAGTCTTGGTCTAAAATTTCCCAGTGCTCTTAACTCCACAGAGTGTGGTTCTCTCTAAATAAATCCACTTCTTACCTATCACAATAAATAAATAAATAATAAAACCCTTGGGGAAATGTACAGAATATTCAGTGATTTCGTGTTAGGACAAGTGTGCAACCATCAGAAAAAAAAATAAAGTTGGATCTCTACCACCTACTGTATGCCAAAGTAAATTTCTGATGTGTAAGGATAAAATTTAGGTGGGTTTGGGGAATGAAATCATAAATGTACTAGAAGAAGACCTGAGTTTTGTTTTTTTCACTTATGAGTCTAGTAAAGACTTTTTTTTTTTTGGCCACACCATGCAGCTCGTGTCATCTTAGTTCCCATGGCAGTGGAAGCACAGAGTCCTAACCACTGGACAACCAGGGAATTCCCTAGTAAAGACTTTTTTAAGCATTGCATTTAGAACATAAAATGTGTACTCCCAACAAACTTCTACACAGGTCACAAAATATTATTCTTTTGATTTTTCTCCAACTTAAAAAAAAATTGAAGTATAGTTGATTTACAATGTTGTTAGCTTCAGGTGTACAGCAAAGTGATTCAGTTATACATATAAATGTATATATATTCCTTTTCAGATTCTTTTCCATTATGCTATTACAAGATATTGAGTATAGTTGCCTGTGCTATACTGTAAGACCTAGTCATTTACCTATTTTATGCAGTGGGCATATGTTAATTCCAAACTCCCCCTGCCCCCTCCCCTTTCATGCTTTCTTATTTATCCTTTGTTTCCTCTTCCTCACTAAATTGAGGGCAGGAATTTTCGTTGCCTTTGTTCTCCAGGGCTTCTGGTGATTGTCACATAGTAGGTGCTCAGTTTGTCCTTGTTGAATAACTGACCAAATGAATGGAGAATTAGATACACCAAAATGTCCACTTATAGGCAGATGGGTGAATCCTGGCATAACCTGATCGTGGACCACTCTGCAAGCACGTAATAAACATGAGGTAAGTCAACCAATCCGGAAATGAAAACACTGCCAGACACGTTTCATTTTTTAATCTTTAAATTTGCGATGACTTCTGAATAGGGATTTCATGCACATGGTACAAAATTCTAAAAGTACAAAGTAAATTGTGAAAGATGAATCTTTCCCTCACGTTTCTCCCCGGACACATGCACCCAGTTTCCCTCTGCAGAAGCAATTGCTGTCACCCTGTTATCATCTGCCAGTGTGTCTTCCAAACTATTCTACCCTCTGTTGAATTTGTATGTGGACAAAGCAAAGTGCAGAACAAGAGGCACGGCATGACCCATTTATTCGAATGTTTATGGACAATCTATAGGACGACTGCATTTTTTTTACATATATATTTCTTTTTCATATTCTTTTCCATTATGGTTTATCACAGGATACTGAATACAGTTCCCTGTGCTATACAGTAGGTCCTTGTTGTTTAATGCATTTTTTAAAGCTTATTACATGATATAGTTGTGGCTTATCTTTTTAGGTATTATAGACTACATTGTCCAATAACAGCCATTAGTTACATGTGGTTATTTAAATTGAATAACATTTAAAATTCAATTTTTCACTCATTCTATTCATATTGCAAATGCTCAGTAATCACATGTGGCTAGTGGCTTGCATATTGAACAGCGAAGATTTAGAATATTTTTTATCAACATAAAAAATGCCCTTATAGGGCTTCCCTGGTGGCGCAGTGGTTGAGTCTGCCTGCCGATGCAGGGGACACGGGTTCGTGCCCCGGTCTGGGAAGATCCCACATGCCGCGGAGCGGCTGGGCCCGTGGGCCATGGCCACTGAGACTGCGCGTCCAGAGCCTGTGCTCCACGGCGGGAGACGCCACAACAGTGAGAGAGAGGCCCGCGTACCACAAAAAAAAAAAAAAAAAAAAATGCCCTTCTAGACAGCGAAGGCTGGTTGCATATATATGTATATGTAATATATATGATGTCTTTTAAGTTGTAATAACTTCAGAAATATAAATGCTACAAACTTACAAAAAATCATTTGAAGTTTAATTATTTAAATTTCTTTTACACTTAATAGCTTTGTGAATTTTGAACATTTTTTTAAAATTTATTTTATGGAAGTATAGTTGATTTACAATGTTGTTAATTTATGCTGTACAGCAAAGTGATTCGGTTATACATATATATACATTTTCATTCTTTTCCATTATGGTTTATCACAGGATATTGAATATAGTTCCCTGTGCTACACAGTAGGACCTTGCTTTCCCAGCCTATATATATAATAGTTGGCATCTGCTAATCCCAAACCCCCAATCTATCCCTCCCCCCCAGCCCCGAATAGCAACACGTTTGTTCTCTATATCTGTGAGTCTGTTTCTGTTTCATAAGTTCATCTGTGTCATATTTTAGATTCCACATATAGGTGATGAATGATACTTTTTAAATTATCATTGTTTCAGTCCCTCTGGGGTAGCATTGAGGGACTTTTCATTTTAGAACCTGCTATGTCTTCCCCCCAGTGACCTTGTAGTAGCTTTATAATTTATTTTTTGAAGAAAAAGTAAGTTCTGGAGTTTTTGAATGACTTAGAAAGGATTTATGATATTTAGTTAAAAAAAAAAGCAGGACCCGGAGTTGCTGTCTACAATGTGTGCTAAACTATGTACAAAAGTTACATATAAAAGTCTGCATAAAAGTTTCTAACTTAGAAAAAAGCCTGGAAGGAAATGCATGATATTGCCCTGGTGGTTTACATCTCCAGGTGGTGAGATTAGGTATGATTTCCTGTCTGGTGTCTTAAATGCTCAATATTTTGCAAATTGCTCAGAGCAGCTAGTGAGATTTTGATAAGGGAAGAGTAAAGAAAAGAAATACTGCTTCACTCTGAAGGGGCGAGGGCAAACTGGAGATGTTTAGGTCCTTAGCTTCTAGACATTTTTGATCACAACCCACAGTAGGAAATGCATTCTGCATTGTGACCAAACACACGCACCTCTCTTTCACCCTTCTCTGCCTTTCTCTCTGCCTCTTTTCTAATTTTGAAGTCTTTGACCTCTCTCCTTTCCTTTCTGTAATACACTGATTTTTCTCCTTTTCATTTCTATTCAGTTTCATTATCATCACTATTATTTAATTAATTAATTTATTTATTTGGCTTTGCCAGGTCTTAGTTGTGACATGCAGGATCTTTCTCTTTTTAGTTGTGGCATGCGCAGTCTAGTTCCCTGACCAGGGATCGAACCCGGCCCCCTGCATTGGGAGCGTGGAGTCTTAACTGCTGGACCACCAGGGAAGCCCCTCAATTTCATTATCATTTTAAGGCTACTTACAACCCACCACATCGATTTTTTTTGAACTGCAGTGTGAACAGCTTTGGTGCCCAATAATAAACTTCACCCAACTCTAGTTACCACTTGAGGGCGTATTTCCCTGTCTCTGCCGGATTTCAGACATTCACTACCATTTCACAACAGAAATCCAAAAGCTTGGAGACCTGGAGACCCTCGCCCTCCCCAGTGAGCACAGAAATGTCTATGAAAACAAGACGTTATCCCTGCACCCCACCCACAGACCAGGGTCTCCAGGGTTGCTATAGTCCAGGAGATGAGGCTGACCTGGGACTGGCACGTCACGTTCTGTTGGAGGGTGCTTTGGTTGTGGGCAGTTGGGCAAGATGGAGCTGGAGCTTTGGAAACGTTCATTCTGTGGGCCCAGAGGTTCTGATTCCCTGTACTTGTCCCGCAGGAACGATTGTTATGCCTGGAGATTTCATTTGCATTCTGAGGAATGAGGAGCATCTTCTCGTGTATTTATTGGCATTTGTGTATCTTCTTTGGTGAAACGTGTTTTCAAGTTTTGGCCGGGTTTTATTTGGTTCTCTCTTTGTTACTGAGTTTTTAAAGAGTTTTTCTGTATATTTGGCATTCAAGTCCTGCAAGAGATGACATGCAAATAACTTCTCCCAGTCTGACCTGTCTTCATCTCTTTAATGGTGGGTGTCTTTAGAGTGGCAAGTTTTACATTTTTAAGCCAAATATAAGGGATTGTGGTTTCCAGGGGATTATATTGTGCTTTTACATGCAGTCCTGTTAAACTTAAGACGTAAACTCTGGTTTTCAGTTGCTTCTGTAGGCAGCTCTGCTGGTGAGCAGGAGCCCCAGGAGGGGTAAGGCACCCACTTGCAAAATGATTTTCTTAGAGAAAATTTAAGCCACGGTGGTATCTTAGACATTTTGGAGATTAAGCAAGAGAGAATGGCACAGTGCACCAAGTTATGATCTGCCCCGTGAACCAACTAGCAAGTATTGCCTACCAATCCCAAGGGCAGCACAAATCTTTCTTCCCAGTACAGATGTGCGTACCTTGGTCACACCAGACCCCTGAGTGTCATCCTGGCTGACACTGCTGACTGCATATAACCCTCATCAGTAAGATGGGGATGGGGGCCCACCTGGGTCAAGTATTGAGAGGTGACCAAGGGTGACTGTCCAGGGCTGGGTACCCTAACGTTTACCCTTTCAGGGACTCACCCTGGCAGATCTAACAAGCCTAGTTTTAATCCTACAAAGCACCAAGAGCTTTCAAATCCCACTTTCTCTAATGCCTAACCACCATTTACAAAATGTTTTTTCTTGGCCATTTCTTCACACTAAGCGTGGACTGGCGTGGCAGACTGGAAGAGACCACATGCCCCACAGTGAGCAACCGGTTTTAGAGAATGGTGGCAACTCCATACTTTGCAGCTGCATTAGGGAAGACAACTTTATGCAAACTGGGCAACACCAGGCTCTACAGGTCGTAAATACCAATCTCATAGGCATCTCAAATTCCTTGGCATGTCAGTCTCTACAAAGGCCAAGTCCTCCACAAAAGGCAGTTTCTAATCCATCATCTGCAGAAAGAGCACAGCCAGTTTTATTCTTCAAAGCCTCCCATCAGCCGAGGGCCTTGCTCCCCTGGGCCTGCCTCTATGGCAGACACACACTGCAAAGACGCCAAATTTCTTTAAAAATAATTTATTAGTTTTGGATCACAAAATATAGGGAAGACACAAGGGCAATGCCTGTGACCCCTTGGGCCATACTTCCCTTCCATAAACACCTTTTAGAAGTTTTTTTTTTTTTGCGGTACACGGGCCTCTCACTGTTGTGGCCTCTCCCGTTGTGGAGCACAGGCTCAGCGGCCATGGCTCACGGGCCCAGCCCGGGGCACGAACCCGCGCCCCCTGCATCGGCAGGCGGACTCTCAACCACTGTGCCACCAGGGAAGCCCCATGAACACCTTTTAGAACCCCAGACTCGTGCTGCCCAAGCATCCTCTCACATCCTAACAGCTGCAGAGTATAGTACCTGACCGTGTGGGAAGCTTACAGACTCCCTGTGAGCGATGTGAGCGGCCCTTCCAATTAGGTCTTCCAGCTCACTTTTGCCAGTATTGCAACAGCACTGGTTGTTCAAACTGTCCATGTCCTAAAACTCTCTTGAATGAATAGGTCACAGGCAAATTCTACCTGCACAGCCCTTACAAATGTCTACGCTTTTAAAAAGGCCTCTCTTAAACAGCATTGGCTAAGGCGCCTTTGCTATACCCAGTCTTCTAAGCCCCAGGCTGCCTGTGGCACCTGGATGGCAGCCCCTGGGGTCCCCCACATCCTAGGGTGGCGATGGAGGAAGGGCAGGCCAGGCCAAGCATGAAGAAGAAACAGTCAATTTTATTGGGCTCAGACTAAGAATCCATGGGTCTTGAGGACCTCTGTGAATCGGTCGATTTTCTTCTCTATGTTCTTTTCGGCCTGCTTCCGTAGCCTCTGTGGGGTCAAGGTGACAGGTGGTGGTTACTGGCTGCTCCCTAGGACTGCCCTTATCCCAGGGGGCCACCCACACTGGGCCTTAGGCAGAGCCTTCCGAGGGCACAACTAAGACCGAAGTTAAGAGTAATCAGCTCCCAGACCCTGCCCCAGAAAACGTGGTGCCCCTCCAGCCACAGCCCCGTCCTCACCATGAGCTGCTTCTTTTTCCGGTAGTGGATCTTGGCCTTCTCCTTTCTCTTCTCCTCCAGTGTAGCCGTTACTGCCTGGTACTTCCAGCCAACCTCATGAGCCAGGCGCCCTAGGTAGGCAAACTTGGGGGGGAGAGGGAGAAACGAAGCTGTAAGAAGACGAGGCCAGGGTGACTAGGGGAAGGGAGCTGACATCCTGTCCTAGAGGATCCCAGTCCAGCAATACAACTTTTCAGCAAGCCCACGCTCAAGAGACACAGCTACCCCTGGCAGGGCTCTCTGCTCCTCCTGGCATCAGCTGAGCCATTGGCATTATCGGCACTGCCCGCAGTGGCATCCGCAGACCATCGTGAGAAAAAGCCATCATCTGCCAGTCTCAGGGCCCTAGGTGCACCCCCCCAGGAAGCCTGGGACCCCCAGGCATCACTCAGCAGACCCCGGAACTCACCTTCCGTGTAGGCTTCAGACGCAAAACCTTAAGGGCGGCAGGAACCACCATCCGCTTTTTCTGTTAGAGAAGGAGAGGGACTTAGAGACCTGGAGTGAGGGACAGACAGGGAAGAAGGCTGGCTGGGGCAGGCGTCTCAGCCAGTGCTGTTTTCACGAGGATCAAACAATGTAGGTAACTGCAGAACATCACGGACGCCAGACACAAAGATGCTGCTGAGGGAGATAGGCCTTGCTCACCTTGTCATAGGGTGGTGGGATCCCATCAAACACCTTGAGGCGGTCCAGAGCGGCCTGGCCTCGCTTGGTCTTGTGGGGCAGCATGCCTGTGGGCAGAGGACAACAGACCCGCTCAGCGGGGCATGCGAGGACCCCGCTGCCCCACCTGGGCGGGTGGGCAGGCAGGCAGCCTCAGATGGTAGTGCATGTGGAGTCATCTCATGGCTGGGAAACTCGAACAAGAGTGGGAAAAGTCTTCATCACCGGCCACCCGCCCCATCAGCCCCTGTGGTCCTCAGGCCCAGCTCACCTCGCACTGTCCGCCAGAAGATGCGGCTGGGGGCTCGGAAGTGGTAGGGGCCACGGGAGGGGTTGGTGTTCATCCGCTTGCGGAGGAATGCCAGGTACTTCACTGGCAAGAGGGGAGAGTGTGTGAGGCCTCAAGAGTCCTCAGGCAGATGGTAACTCCTTCCAGCGCAGCACACAACCTTACTTCCGAGGGCGTGTTCGGGAACTCAGACTAGGACCTCCCCCCAGTGGTGGGACTGCTTAGGCGCCCGTGAAGTGTGAGCCCCACAGAGGTCCACCCTTTCCAGCCCTCCTCCCAGGCCCTCACTCACACTTGTTTCTATAGAAATTGCCAGAAATGTTGATGCCCTCACAGCGCACAACCACCACCTTTCGACCTAGAGGAAATGGAAAATGAGACGATCAAGGAGGTCAAAGGTTAGGAAGCAGGCCCAATTACTGCTAAGGACCCAGAAAGGAGGCTCCTTCCGTCTCAAACTGGCCATAATGCACAAGGAAGGCACGGAGTCTCCTGCCCCGCGTCACAGAGCAGCAATTGGCGGAGCTGGACTCGTGCTTAAGTTCAATTTGTTAGTCTGACAGAGCCCAGAGCCCCCAACCTAGGAGGGGAGGCGGCTGGCAGGTCTCAGAGCGGTGCATGGGGTTGATCTCATGGTCGTCAGACTCAAACGAAAGATGGTGATTTTTGCTCATCACTGACCTCGAGGCTCATGTCTGGGGGAGCTGTGGGCAGGGGGCAGACTTACCCAGAAGCACCTGCTTAGCCACGATGGCCGCCAGGCGGCCCAGGAGATGGCCTCGGCCATCGAGAACCAGGACCTGTTGGAGATATGTTAAGAGGGCTCAGAGGCACCCACAGCTTTGACTCCCCACCTCAAACAATCATTCCTCCCTACTTGATCATTTCACCTACCTCCCAGGGTGCCTGCTAACCAAGTAAGAGACACAGGAACTAGGAACTAAGCCTCACTGTACAGAGAAGGCCAAGAGCGCAAATGACTCAGGATTTCAGTGAGTGGGCTAAGATACCAAAGGACTCCCCTCACATCTCAGCTGCTTGAAGGGCAAGAATCTTTATGCCCAGATTATGCCTGACAGTCAGCGAATGAGCTACAATCTGAATCCAGACTGGCAATACTGATCCTCCAGGCAGAAGAACCTGTGATCTGATTACAAACCTTAGAATCTCGACATAATCTGATTCCGTCCTGGTCTCAAAGATGTTTTTCTAGCATGAAGGTTCAGAGCAGATGAAACTAGGAAGGGTAGTCAAAAGCCCTGGCTGGCGCTGGTACTGACTAGATTTGCATCCTCCCGCGAACTGCTCAAACGCCAACCCTCAACTTCTTGTCAAGAGTAAAAGTCCCAACTCTTTACCAAGGGCTTCCTATCCATGTTATGAGTGTTGGAAGCCAGGGTAAAAGGCTACAGAATCTAAAACCAGACTTCCTGACAATGTGACTTTGGTCAAAACCCTCCAAATCTCCAATATCTGCCTCAGGAACACTATGATAAATGAACTGGATTACACAAAATACAAGGCAAACTATACCAGGAGCCGTAAATGCAGGGACACAGGTTCGGAAAACTCTACCACTTGCCTGGCCCCAAACGTGGTTTTCCTTCTGGAACCATAGACCCATCACAGGTACACCCCTTCCAAAGCCATCCCCTCCTTTATATCTAATTGGTTACACAAGAAGACTGGGCCAAGTCAGAGTTAAGTTTCTGCTGCCGTCCTTGAGGACCTCCAGATCGTTAAGGACAAAGAATATCCCAGTGCTGTAAACATTTCATTACAATCCTGTTTCCAGCACCAGTAGACCTTTAAAGAGTTCCTCGACCCCCGAGAGAAAGGATAAGAGCAACTCGTGCCTGCATGCCCTATAAGCAGGACCTCTCTCGACCCGCTACAAAGATTTCGCGCTAAAATACCCACAGCTGCAGGAGAACCCTAATGCGCACTCCCACGAGGCCGAAACAACCCGCGCCTTGGGCAGGGCGAAAGTACCCTCCATTTTGACCAATCCTCGGCTTCTCATCGTCCCCTGGCCGCGCAGCTGCCTTCCGCGTGCTTCCCCACCGCTGAGGACACACGGGCCCAATTCGGCCAAGACCCGCCCAAAATCAAGGTAAATCAGGCCTAGTTTTAAAATAACTTTTCTTGTGGTGGAAGCCCCGATCACTGCCCCCTGGGGGAAAAATGATGCCGCATTCTAGCCAGCCCAGAGCGTAAAAACCGCTTTATATTCCCGTTTTGGGTTCCTCTTACCCCGAAAGCTTTCTGTTTTGCTCAGTTATCGATCTCCCGTTCCACAGTACACTTACGAGAGAAAAGAGGTCCAACCCCGGTCCGGTCTCGACCCCACCCGGCCCCACACCGCCCCGGCCCGCGAAGAGCCTGTACCTGCCCCTCCGCCATCTTCGGCAGCCGCCTGGGAAAGAAGGAACCCTAACCGCAGGGTTTCTTATCCCTTGAAACAGGGGCGGAGGAAGTGACGCAACACGGCCGCTTTCCGTCTTTTCACGGGCCAGAGTGCCGTGCGCGTGCGCAGAAAGGCCCACTGGAAGGCGGGTCGTCTTTTGACTGTCCAATCAGTATCGTTTCTATCGAACCTAGGCGGCCATGGCTGTGCCGGGCGAGATCACGTGGGGTAGGAGGGGGCTCTGCGAGGGCGGGGCTGTTCAGCCTCCGTTGCCGTATTTAGGAGGGGCTGGTAATCCTCGCGCGCGTTGTCCGCTGTGTTTGCGGTGGGACGGGGGCGAGAAGGCTGGAGGAGAAGCGCTTTTACCCCCTAAAGCGATAATACGTGTAGGCCCACAGCGGGCAACGAGGCTTGCCCTTTAGCGCTCAGTCTAGGCTTAGAGATTTGGATTCCGGTGCCTGTCCGGCTTCCTTGTGATCTGGCTAAATCCCTGGCCGTGTATGGGCCTCAGTGTCCTCACCTGTCAAAAAGGTGGAGATAGTCTTCCCCATGAGATCTAACGCATGAAGGAATGACTTCTAGATGCCTGAGTGTTCCCCAAATGAGCTTCTCAATTTCTGGACTTTATGGACAAAGCCTTTGCTTTGGCGGTTCCCCTTGACTGGGATGTCCTTCCCTCCACCCCCACCTTCTAAAATCTGGCTTGAGTCCTTCTCTCTAGAGAGCTTCCCTGTTATCTCAGGCTGGCTCAGGTACATCCTCGGGGCTCCCACAGTGCCTATGCTATCTCCATTAGAGCGTGTGTCATCCTGTACTGGGGCTCTCTGGGGCCTCTGTCTTCTCCCCCATGGACCAAGAACCCTGAGAGGGTGGGGCTGGTTCTCACTCACGTGTGGGTCCCAGCCCTGACCTGCACTGGCCCTGGGGCCCAGGAGGCCTCAGAGAATAGGTATTGAATGAAACACTGCATTAACTGAAAAACCAAGACCCAAACCCAAACTGCCCCATCCACTCACCCTGTCCCATCCACAGACAGGCTTGGCCGGAGCTGGTAGAAAAGGATGATTTATATACAATTTCCTGGGGACAAGGGCTTTGTACAGAGTGGGGAGGGTGAGCCCGGGGCTGCTGCTGGGTGCTGGCGTTGCCTCCATCCTGGGGAGACAGTGACAGGAGCAATGTGGCCAAGGAAAGGACCAGTTTCTAGCTGACTTCCTCCAAGTTCCGACTCTGTGTCCTCGGGCAGGTGACTCCTCTCTCTGGGCCTCAGTGTCCTCCTCTGTAAAATGGGATGATAGATGACTCGCTGGGGTGTTTGAGGCTCCGTGGACAGAGGAGAGGAAAGCAACAAGCTCAGGGCTTGGCACAGTCTCAATGCCAAAAACAACTCCATTCACCCTGAATACTCACTATGTGTTTGGGCATCGCTGGCCAAGAGAACTAACTCTCTGCAACCATGAGAGATCTGCGCTCTCCAGGACAGCTGTGATAGCAGCCACATGTGAATATCGTGCACTCTAAATGTGGCCAGCAAAACTGAGACACTGAGTTTTTCATTTTACCTAATTTAAACTTAAACTAATAGTGTGGTTATTGGGAGAGTGGGAAAACAGGGTGTGAACAGGGACAAGGGTAGGAGGAAAACTTCTCAATTGAAAATTATATCTCGGGGACTTCCCTGGTGGTCCAGTGATTAAGACTTCACCTTCCAATGCAGTGCATGCGGGCTCGATCCCTGGTCCCTGGTCCCTGGTCGGGGAGCTAAGAGCCTACATGCCTCGTGGCCAAAAAACCAAAACATAAAACAGAAGTAATATTGTAACAAATTCAATGAAGACTTAAAAAAAAAAAAGATAGAAAATGTGTTTAAAAAAAAAAAAGTTTGGGGCTTCCCTGGTGGCGCAGTGGTTGAGAGTCCGCCTGCCAATGCAGGGGACACGGGTTCGTGCCCCGGTCCGGGAAGATCCCACATGCCGCGGAGCGGCTGGGCCCGTGAGCCATGGCCACTGAGCCTGCGCGTCCGGAGCCTGTGCTCCGCAACGGGAGAGGCCACAGCAGTTAGAGGCCCGCGTACCGCAAAAAAAAAAAAAGTTGTATCTCAGACTTCCCTGGCGGTCCAGTGGTTAAAACTCTGAGCTTCCACTGCAGGGGGCACAGGTTCAATCCCTGGTCAGGGAGGCTCCTGCATGCAGCGAGGCGTGGCCAAAAAAAAAAAAAAGAAAAAAAATTGTATCTCAAAAAGAATTGTAATGAAAAGTACTGCCCGGGACTTCCCTGGTGGCACAGTGGTTAGGAGTCCGCCTGCCAATGCAGGGGACAAGGGTTCGAGCCCTGGTCTGGGAAGATCCCATATGCTGCAGAGCTATAAAGCTCATGCACTACAAGTACTGAGCCTGCACTCTAGAGCCTGTGTTCTGCAACGAGAAGACCTCGCACCACAGCACCACAACAAAGAGTAGCCCCTGCTCACCACAACTAGAGAAAGCCCGTGCATAGCAACGAAGACCCAATGCAGCCAAAAAAAAAAAAGTACTCCCCAAAACAAATGCTGACATGAAAGATCATTTAATTTAGAAATTGTTCCGTGATCTAGTTATTGGAAAACTTCTGTAGGTTTCAAAGAAATTGAGTATACGAATCTACTTATGCAACTGTAAATTTCATGGAATCTAAATACTGATCAAATATTTCTGATAATTTCGCATATGCATTGAGATGTGCTGTGAGTGGTACATACACACTACATTCTGAAGACCTGGTATGAAAAAAAGAATGTAAAAATATCTCATTGATAATTTTTTAAAGTATTGATTACATGTTGAGATGACAACATTTTGGATACGCAGGGTGAAATAAAATATATTCTTTTTTTTTGACCACGCCACTGGGCTTACGGGATATTAGTTCCCCAACCAAGAATCAAACCCGTGCCCCCTGCAGTGGAAGCATAGAGTCCTGACCACTGGACAACCAGGGGATTCCCTAAAATATATTCTTTATACTGACCTGCTTATTTTTACTTTAAAAAAAGATTCAGCTACTAGAAAATTTAAAATCACATGTGTGGTGTGGCTTATATTCTATTTCCTTGGACAGCATTGCTCAAAGGGTTTTTTGTGGTCACTTCCCTTAACCTCTCAACAACTCTATGGTAGAAGGATTATTATTAGAGTCTTTTGTACAGATAAGGAAACAGGCAAAAGAGTGAAAGGCACAGAAGCCGGAATCCAAAGGCCCAGAGTCAAATCTTGGCTCTGTCACTCACGAGCTGTGTGACTTTTGGCAAATGACTTACCTCTCTGGGCCTTGGTTTCCGCCTCTGTGAAATGGGGATAATAATGGCACCAGCTTCTCAATTAAGTGACTTAATTTGCAGAAAGCTCCAGTGCAAGACCTGAGACACTGAGACACTCTACGTGTGAGCCGTTGATGCCAGATGTTTCTTGTTAGATCCCTCTGACCTTTTTCACACCAGGAGGGCTTTGCAGAGGCGGTCCCCTCTGCCTGCTCCAGGAGGCCGCTCTCTCCTGGCTTGTAGACTCCTGTATACCTCCCTGGAGGTCGGAGTGGGCGGTGTCCTCATGCTTGCAGGTCCCCACTGAGCTCACTGTCTTTCCCGAATCTCCCTCCTCCCCCCCAGGTTCCCCACTGGGCCAGACCCAGCGTCCTCTGCTTGCGCCACCTCCCCTTCCTCCTTCCTCGCATCCCCCACCAAGCCTGTCAGTCTCTAGCCCCATCCCTCACGATGATCCCTGACCCCCGACTCTGCCCGTCCCCTCCTCTCCGTCCCCATGGTCCGGCCCTGGCTCAGGCCTTGTCCTCTCTCCCTGAACCCTCGCCCAGCAGCCTCCTCTTTGGCCTCCAGTCTGCTGTCTGTTCCAGTCTGTCCCCCTCCATGGCCCCAGAAGGGTCTTCTTGCATGCGGACTGACCCACCCCTTCCCTACTCAAGTTCCCCACCCGGCCCCCACCACACATGCCACCCACGCCAACACCAAGTCCAGGGTCCTCAGGTTGATGAGGAGTCAGTGCTCCAGGCAGGGCACCTATGGCCCCCAAAGGATCAGCTGACTCCGGCCACGCCCTCTGCCCACCCCACTGGCTCACCCGCTCCCCAGGGTAAGGCATCCTCTGTCTCTTCCTTCGCCAGTGCAGGCACCAGGCAGCGGCCAGCAGCAGGAGGGCCACGGGCAGCAGCAGCAGCAGCAAGAGAAGCAGAAGAGGGGCCTGCGGGGCCGGCAGGGATGTGGCCCCCAAGGCCCCAGGACTCCTTGGGGGCAGCAGGGTGGAGGAGTCTGCCAGGAGAGAGGAGGCTGGGTGACTGAGAAGAAGGGGCAGGCCAGGGAAGGAAAAAAAGGCCTGCCTGGTCCTGCTGTGTGACCTCAGGTGGGCTGCTCACTTCTCTGGGCCTCAGTCGCCTCATCCATAAAATGGGGATAATTATTGTATCACCTTCATAAGGTTGTCACAAAGATTAAATGCATGAATATACCGAAAGTGCTTAGAACAGTGTCTAGCATGTAGTAAGGTTGAATTTTATTTATTTTTTAAAGCCATTAATAACTTTTTATTTCAAATATATCATTGTACTTTTTTTTTCTTTTTGCCCACACGGCATGTGGGATTTTAGTTCCCCGACCAGGGATCAAACCCAGGCCCCTGCCAGTGGAAGTGTGGAAGTCCTAACCAGTGGGCCTCCAGGGAATTCCCTACATTTTATTTCATAAAGGGACAAATGTGTGTCTAGTGCTTATGTATCGATTTGCTTATTTGTCTTCTTCCCCCAATAGTCTATGAGCTACACGAGGGTCACAGGAGCCTTATTGCCAGAACCCACTACTTAGCGCTTACTAAATAATAGTTTAATTTACATAAAGTAAATATCTGAGCGGATGAATGGACAGATAATAGAACAATGAAAGATACAATGTGTGAAGCTATGACGTCTCACAAGGCCCCACTTGATCTGGCCCCCTTTGTTCCTTCTGTACCCCCCACCTTCTCCCCTTTGCTTACTTGGCCTCAGGCACTGGGGCCTCCTCATGATTCCTTAAACAGGTAGGCAGGTTTCTGCCTCGGGGCCTTTGCACTGGCTGTTCGCTTTTTCACAACTTTCAGTGACTTTCCAGCTAACCACCTCAGCCCATGATTCCATCACCCTGTTTTAATTTGCCTGCATGGGGCTCATTACACTCACTTTCCTGATTAATTATATGTTTACATGTTTATCGTCTGTCTCCTTGATTAGCAGGTCAGCCTCCCATGGACATGGACTTGATCTTGTTCTGTGCTGTGTCTCCAATGCCAGGCGCCAGGGAGATGGTTAATAAAAAGGTTGGTTGAATGAATGATTAGTGATACATGTAAATACAAATGACAACGTTAAATATAAATGACTAGGACTTCTCTGGTGGCACAGTGGTTAAGAATCCGCCTGCCAATGCAGGGGACATGGCTTCGATCCCTGGTCCGGGAAGATCCCACATGCTGTGGAGCAACTAAGCCTGTGCAGCACAACTACTGACCCCGCTCACCACAGCTACTGAAGCCCATGCGCCTAGAGCCCATGCTCCGCAACAGGAGAAGCCACCGCAATAAGAAGCCCGCGCACTGCAACGAAGAGTAGCTCCCGCTCGCCGCAACTAGAGAAAGCCCGTGCGCAGAAATGAAGACCCAACGCAGCCAAAAATAAATAAATAAATAAATAAATAAATAAATAAATATAAATGACTAAATGATTGGAAATGCAGGAAGAAACTGAGAAGAATATACTTAGAGTGGGAGGTTTTCTTATGTCCCCCCACCCCCACCCCCTGCACAGCTTGCGGGATCTGACCAGGGATGGAACCTGTGCCCCCCTGCAGTGGAAGCATGGAGTCCTAACCATTGGACAGCCAGGCAAGTCCCTAGAGCGGGAGGTTTTTAACCATCCCTCTCAGAACTTGACACATCTTGTAGACAAATATAAGGAAGACAGAAAGTCTCTGAATAATACCAAGATAAGGTTGATAGAATATATACACACTGATTCAACCCTGATCGTACCAAAAAACAAAACAAACTATTATTTTCCTAAGACCTTGTTCAGTTACAAAACTGATTATATACTTGGCCGTAAAGGAAACCTTAATAAACTGAACAAGTTAAGTTTTCACAGGGCGTGGTCTCTCGTCATATTCCAATAAAGTTATTTCACTTTGAAACTTTTTTTTTTTTTCTGGCCGCACCGCGTGGCTTGCAGGATCTTAGCTCCCTGACCAGGGACTGAACCTGTGCCCTTGGCGGCAAAAGCTCAGAGTCCTAACCACTGGACCTCTAGGGAATTCCCCACTTTGAAACTTTAGGGCTGGCCCATCCAATATGGCGGCCACTTGCCTCACGTGGCGAATAAATATGTGACCTGCGGCCAATCTGAACTGAGATGTGCTGTCCGCGTAAAATATGCACCGATTCTTAAAGACTTAGTAGGGAAAAAAGGATGTGAAATGCCTCATGAAGTAATTTTTTAAAATATTGATTATGTGTTGAAATGATATTATTTTGGGTTAAAATATATTGGGTTAAATAAAAAATATTGAGTTAGTAAAATTTCTGGTTTAGGGACTTCCCCGGCGGTCCAGTGGTTAGGACTCTGAGCTCTCACTGCCGAGGGCCCTGGTTCGATCCCTGATCAGGGAACTAAAATCCCACAAGTTGTGGGGCGTGCACCCTCCCAAAATTTGTGATTTAAATATTATTTTAAAAATTATAAAATTATGAGAATTAAATTCAAGGAACTTCCCTGGTGGTCCAGTGGTTAAGGCTCCGCTAAATAAATAAATAAATTCAATAACATCACAGAATTCCCGGGCGGTCCAGTGGTTAGGACTATGCGCTTTCACTGCAGGTGGCACGGCTTGGATCCCTGGTTGGGGAACAAAGATCCCACAAGCCATGCAGCACAGCCAAAAAAAAAAAAATAATAATAATAATAATAAATTCAATAACATCATTATAGAGAACAGATTACTGGCTGACAGGGGTTAGGATGGGAGTTTTAGGACGAGATCTAGTTGCACAAACTCACATGTGGTTACACAAAGCTACATGTGTGAAAAAATTACATAGATACACATACATACACACACACACTCTCTCTTTTAGGGGTTGAATGTGTCCCTCAAAATTCATACCATGAAATCCTAACCCGCAGTACCTCGGAATGTACCCTTATTTGGAGATCAGGTCTGCAAAGAGGTGATCAAGTTAAAATGAGGTTGTTAATGGTGGGCCCTAATACAATATGACTGGTATCCTTATAAGAAGGGGAAATCTAGACACAGAGATATGCATAGGGGGAGAGTGCCATGTGAACATGAAAATGGCCATCTATAAGCCAAGGAGAGAGACCTGAAACAGATCCTTCCCTCACAGCCCTCAGAAGAAGCTGGTCCTGCTGACCCCTCAATTTCCCAACTGTAAGAAGATAAACTGCTGCTGCTTCAATCACCTGGTTGGTGGTACTTGTTACAGCAGCTGTAACAAACTAATACACATACACATGCATGCACTCATATACAACTGGCAAACTTTGAATAAACTCTGTGGATGGCACCCATGTCAATTTCCTGGTTCTGACATTGTGCTACAATTAATGTTACCAAGCAAAAGGTACCACTGGGGAGGCTGGGTGAAGGGTGCGCAGGACCTCCCTGTACAGTTTCTATGCCCCTTTCCTTTGAATCTGTAATTATCCCAACATAAAAAAGTTTTAAAAATAAATCCACCAATAATATGCTAAAAAATAACAAACATTAAGAATCCTGGGCTTCCCTGGTGGCTCAGTGGTTGAGAGTTTGCCTGCCAATGTAGGGGACGCGGGTTCGTGCCCTGGTCTGGGAAGATCCCACATGCCGCGGAGCGGCTGGGCCCGTGAGCCATGGCCGCTGAGCCTGCAAGTCCGGAGCCTGTGCTCCACAACGGGAGAGGCCACAGCAGTGAGAGGCCCGCGTACCGCAAAAAAAAAAAAGAATCCTGAAAAATAAGTGAATTAACGTTTTTTCTTTTTAACTTTTTTTAAACATGGCTACAAGAAAATTTACACTTAAATGTGTGACTCTCATTCTATTTCTATGGCATACAGCTACCTCAGAGAAACAGGCAGGATTGGTTAATCCCTTCTCAGAGATGGGTAAACTGGGGCCCAGAGGGGGATGACAGGCCCAAAGTCACACAGCCCATAGGAACACGGTGGGGTCTGGGGAGCCCTGAGTGGAAGGGGTGAGGGCCTAGTGAAGGTGGGAGAGGAGGGAGTGGGGCGGTGGGCTATGGGGCGCTGGGCACCTTTACCCGGCTGACACTGCAGCTCCAGGCACCTGGAGAAATTCCGCCGGGTGATCCAGGGCTTCAAGGCCACCAGCTGCTGGGAAGTGTCCTGCAGGAGGTGGGAGATGTTGGCCTGGACGAAGCGAAGACAGCTGGGGAGGGGCTGGGGGCAGGGGAGGGAGATGTCACCACGGCATCACCCCCAGCGTCACCTCAGGTCAAGGGCAAGCCCTGGGTCTCACAGAGAGTTTGGAGCCTTGCTCCCCCAGGTTGCTAGGGGGAAGCCTCCTTAGCAATGCGGTCAGACCTGGATCAGGAGGGAGTTTAGACCCCCTCCTTCTCCGGGTTGCTAGGGGTGAGAACCCCTTAGCAATATCCTTCAACAGGGCCTGAGAAACAAACTTAGAATTGGTGCATTGGGCTCAGACCCCTGGCCATCCTCCAGTACTTAAAGAATTGTCACTTCCCAGCACTGAGGGACCCCAGCAGGACTGGGCTTCCAGCTCCACCTCCCTCAGGCTGATCAGGTCAAAGGAAATCTCCAGTAAGTCCTAGCAGACCTTTGCTTCCGATCCCTAGGAAAGCATCGCGCTCCCCTCACTTGTTCCCCAAGTTCAGGGCTGACCTGGAAGGCACATGAGGTGACGAAGTGTATCTCGGTGTTGACAGCCTCCAGCAGTTTCCCCATCTGGGACCCAGCCACAGTCTTGAGCCGTCCCATCCAGCGCTGGGCCAGGACCAGACGCCAGAAAGCCCCACAGAGCTCGTCCTGGGGAGAGACCACCCAGGCTCTGGGTCCCGTGGGCGGAGGGGGCAGGGGGCTTAGACTGGTGGTGCTGGGGGCCGGGACTCCAGGGTCCCGGGGGAGGAGGGGGCCGGGTCAGCACACTAGCCTGGCTCCCTGAGGGGTGGTGAGTCTTGAATCTCTCCTTCCCACCTCCATCCCGGGCCCCTCCCATCTGGAACTCACGTCCTGCAGGTTGGAGGCAACAGTGACTGGGTAATCTTGAAGCAGGTAGTCAGACTGCGGGAGAAAACAAAGTCAGGCCTGGCTGCAGAAGGAGGAAAGAGACCTATGGGGACCTGGGGGCGGTGGGGGGGGGACAGCGGCCCACAGAGAAGGGGGCGGGAACCAGGGTGGGGAGATGGGGACCCAGAGAGAAGGGTACAGAGACCCGGAGGGGGCGGGGACCCGGAGAGAGGGGGACAGGGACCCAGAGAGAAGGGAGCAGGGACTTGGGGGAGGGGAGCCGGGGACCCAGAGTGGGGAGACAGGGAGCCACCCACCGAGACCTAGACAGGGGGAACTCAGACCCAGAGACAGAACCTGGGCCTCAGATTTGGAGCAGGGACGCTCACCAGCTTGCCGATGGTGCTGGTGAAGGTGGAGGAGATGGGGCTGTGGGGGAAGGAGCAGTCCGGGGCCCCGCGGAGGCGGGGGCTGAGCAGCAGCAGCAGCAGCAGCAGCAGCGAGGTCTGCGGGCGGCGCGGGGTGAGGCCTCCATTGGCCCCGCCCCGCCCCCTCCCTTGTCGAGGCTGCCCCCTCCGGCCCCCTTTTCTCTCTTCCCTCTTTCTCCTTTCCAGCTCTTCCACTTCTCAGCTCCTCCTCCTCTTGGCTCCCGTGTGCCCACCTCTGACCATCTTTCCTGTATCTCCTTCTGCCTCTGGTCGGGCGCTGACCAGTTTTCACCCTCTTCTGCCCCATCTGTTTCGCCCCCCATCTCCCCACCTCGACCCATCTCTCTCCACTTCTGCTCACTTCTGCCCAGGATTTTCTCATCTCTGTCCGTCCCTCTGCCCCTCCATGCTCATCTCTCCTGTTTCTCCCTAGATCTGGGTCCCAGCTTTACCATTTGTACCCACCTCCCCGTTTCTTCCCCCGACCCTTACCCATCTCTCCCCACCCCTGTCCATCTCCCCACACCCTGTCCACCCCAACTCTGTCCATCTCCCCTCTCAGCTCTGCCCATCCTGACACCGGCTCTTCCTTTCCCCCACCTTAACCCCCAGGGATACGCACAGTTGGGCTCCAGGCTGGCGCCAGCACTATCATTTCGGCCCGGGGCCCCTCATGCCTGTGGCCGGATCTTGGAAGGGACAGAAGAGCGAGTCTCGGACCCCCGCACCCCAGCCCCTTCCTTGCCCGCCCCTCCCGCCCCTTCACCTCCCCGCCCCTCCCCTCCCCGCCCCTCCGCCCCTCCCTCGGTCCTTTGATGTGGCTAAGTTTCCGCCTCCTACTCTATAGAGCTTCCTGCGTGAAGCACGGTTATGGTGAAAATTCCTCATCTCTCCTTCTAAGAACCCCGACGTCCGGTGCCCGCAGCCCTCCCCGGGCCAGGGACCCAGGAATCCGACCCCCACCCCTCTCCGCTCAGCCCCAAGAGGGGGATCCCGGCCCCGCCCTTCGGGGACCAGGATCCCCTTTCTCCTCACGCACCAGGCTTGCCCCAGCTGGGTGTGGAAGGGGCCACGCCGGGTGACAGCCAGAGATCGAAAGTGAAAGGAAATATTGGGGGTAGATAGTGAGCTGGGACGGGGGGGGGGGGGAGTCGGGCTGGTGCAAGGGGCGCCACCTGGTGGTGACAGTGGCAGCTGACGCCGCAAAGGGCGCCTCAGTGGGACTCCCGCTCAAGCGGGCTGAGGTTGGGTTGTTCCCTGGCGGGGGGACACAGTGAATGGGGAGCTGCGGTTCCAACATGGATCTGCCTCTAGCTAGAGCTAATCACACAGGGCCAGGAGGCGGTCACCCTGAGCCCTTCATCTTTGCCTTGAAACCTCAGCCCCAGCCCCCAACCCCGGTCACCTTCCACATCGAGGTAAGTGACAGCTCCATCCTTCCAGGTGTTCAGGCCCAAAGGCATGGAGGGGACTTGTGACTCTGTTTGCCTGTCACTATCCGCTGACAGTCCAGTCCGTCAGCAAAGTTGTTGGCTGACCATCAAAATGTATCCAGAATCTGACCACCTCTCATCACTCCCACTGCCACCCCCATCACCTGCCTGAGTATCACTGTTCCCTACTCACTTTATCAGCTTCCCTGCCTCAGCCCTCACCTGCCACAGCCTGTTCTCCATATGCAGCCAGAAGGAGCCTGTGAAGACCTAAGTCCCCTCACATCCCTCCTCTGCTCCAATGCCACCGCCCAACCCCATACCTGCCACAAAAGTCCAAGTCCTCACTGTGGCCTAGACAGACCTGCAGGATCTGGCCCTGTCCCCTGTCTCCTCCCTCCTCCCTCCTCGCTCAAATCCAGCCAAGCTGGCCTAAGGCAGGCATGCTCCTGGCCCAGGGCCTTTGCACTGGTAGTTCTCTCAGCCTGGAATGCCCTTCCCCCAGATACCCACATGGTTCAACCTGATCTCATTCAGGTCTTTGCTCAACTACACAAGGCAAAGCCTTCCCCAACCACCCTTTTTCAAGTTGCACCCCTCTCCCAGCACTCCCACTTATCCCTGCTTTTCTCTCTCCCTCGCCACTCATGACCTTCTGACACACCATTGCCGTTTACTTTTCTTTATTGTCAGTTGTCCCTATGAGGACGTCAGCTCTGGGAGGACCACGGTGAGTGTCCGCTTACCCTGCTGGATCTCCAGCACCAAGAACTGTGCGTGGCTCACGGCAAGTGCTCGGTCAACATTTGTTAAATGAATGAACAAGTGGATCCTGGCCCCTTCGGCATTGTTGTGGTATATTGGAGAATGCATCTGGTCTCCGGCTGTTTCCTGGGAGACAAACTCTAAGTCCTTGGAACTTCCAGGTGATAGGCTTGTCTTTGGTATTCATAGATGAGGGGCGCTCCCTGACCACACCTGAGTACACTCAGGATGGGGGCTGGTCAGGACCAGAAAAACCAGTCATGTGATTAGAGGGTTGGGGCTTGGAGGCACAGGAAGAAGTCTAACTTACCGACCTCTCACCTCCAACCTCGAGGGAAGGGGAGGCTAGAAATTGAGTTCAATTTCTGTCTCCAACTTCACATGGCTTTTTCCTCTTCTGTCTTCTCCTCTTTTGTCTCTTATAAGGGAACTTGTATTTAGATGTAGGGTCTACTTGGATAACCCAGGATATCTCGAGATCCTTGACTTAATTACATCTGCAAAGACTTTTTCCAAATAAGGTTACATTCATACGTTCCGCGGTTAGGACATTATTTTTTGGGGGCCACGACTGAAACCACTAGTTCCCTCAAAGCTGTTTCTCACCTCTGGAAACAGCATGTGCAAAGGCCGCACTGCCTGTTTCCTCTGCCAGGGATGCTCTCCCAACCACCACTTTTCTAACCTAATTAGTTCCTCATTGTCCTTCAAGACCCAGTGCAATCACTAATCACCAGGGAAATGCAAATCAGAACCACAATGAGGTATCACCTCACACACCTGTTAGGATGGCTATTATCAAAAAGACACAGGTAAGTGTTGGAGAGGGTGAGGAGGAATGTAAACTGGTACAGCCACTATGGAAAAAGGTGTGACGATCCCTAAAAAAATAACTAGAGGGAATTCCCTGGTGGTCCAGTGGTTAGGACTCCACGCTTTCACTGCCTTCACTGCCGAGGGCATGGGTTCAATCCCTGGTCTGGGAACTAAGAACCCACAAGCCACGCAGCGTGGCCAAGAACAAAAGAACAACAAAAAAGGTGTCCATTGGCTAATGGATAAAGAAGATGTGTGTATATACACACAATGGAATATTATTTGGCCACAAAAAGAAGGAAAACCTGCCATTAACCTGGAGGACATTATGCTAAGTGAAATTAGTCAAAGACTAATACTGTATGGTGTCACATATGGGGAATCTAAAAAAGGCAAATTAATAGATCCAGAGAGTAAAATGGTGGCTGCCAGCAGCTGGGAGGTCAGGGAAACAGAGAGCTGTTGGTCAGAAAAGACAAACTTTTAGCTATGAGTGAGTTCTGAGGATCTAATGCATGGCATGGTGACTGTATTTAACAAGACTGTATGGTATACTCGCAAGTGGCTGAGTGGATTTTTTTTTCTAAGTAATTTATTTTTGGCTGTGTTGGGTCTTCATTGCTGCGTGCGGGCTTTCTCTAGCTGTGGCGAGTGAGAGCTACTCTTCGTTGCGGTGCGCGGGCTTCTCACTGCTGTGGCTTCTCTTGTTGTGGAGCACGGGCTCTAGGCACGCGGGCTCAGTAGTTGTGGCACGTGGGCTCGGTAGTTGTGATGCACGGGCTTAGTTGCTCCGCGGCATGTGGGATCTTCCCAGACCAGGGCTGGAACCCATGACCCCTACATTCACAGGCGGAGTCTTAACCACTGCACCACCAGGGAAGTCCCGTGAGAGTGTATCTCCAGTGTTCTCATCACAAATAAAAAAGGTAAGTATGTGAGGTGACGGATGTGTTAATTAACTTGATTGTGGTAATCATTTCACAGTGCATATGTATGTTAAATTATCATGTTGCACACCTTAAGAAATAACATTGTAGAACTGAAATATATACAACTTTTAACTGTCAGTTATACCCCAATAAGGCTGGGGAAAAAAAAAACTCAGTGAAGTGGCACCTGCCTTGGGAAGATTCCTGCCATCTCTCTCGCCTTCACCTCATACACAGACACACACCCACACTCAAGTTGGGAAAGGTGTCTTCTTCAGGCTCCCAGAGTGCCCTGAGCTTCTACCACTGCTATAGTACTGTACCTGTCACCTTAGGTTACATCAGTGTCTTTCAGCCAGAGCTGAGCCTACCTCTCCTCTGCTCACAGATCCTCTATGGCTCCCTAGTGCCCTTGGGACAAATTCCCAACCCCTGCTGACACCTTAATTTTAGCTCAGTGAGACCCATTTCAGACTTCTGACCTCCAGAGTTGTAAGATAATATGTTTGCATTGTTTTATTTAAGCCACTAACTTTGTGGTCATTGTCACAGCACTGACAAGAAATGAATATACCTCTCATCCACTGCATGAGCTCACGAGGCTAAGTTCTGTCTTGTTCATGGCCATCCCCAGCACCTACAACAGTGCCCCACTCACAGCAGGCACTCAACCGATTTTTGTTGACCAACTGGATGGCTGCCTTAACTGGGAGCTCCTGCCCCTAAGCCAGAGAAGATTGGACCAGAAGTGGACATCTACCCCAGTCTGGCCAATCAGATTTCTTCTCCTGTGGATGTGGCACTAAGTGTCCTCTGTGGTCTGGGCTGGGGCTATAGAGACCTCCTGTAGCTGGCTTTGGCTGGTTAAAGCAACAGGACTAATAGGCAGGTCACTGAGGCAGCCCATGGAATCTGGGGGGAAGTTATCAAACCCCAGAGGAAGTAGAGCCTTCCAGGGACTTTCCTCCAAGACGTTCCTGTGTCTTTCCTGTCCAAACGTCCAGATACTGGGAGAGGTTATCTATTCTGCCCAGCTTTAGTCAAATACTGACAGGAGGTTGTCTGCTCTCATTTGCCCCAGGACAAAATCAACCTCTAATTAACAGCATGTTTTGTGTAACCATCACAGAATCTACCCAATGAGGTTGGAATTATTAGCCCCAATTTATAGATGAGGAAACTGAGGCTTAAGAGTGGTGAAAGGCTTCCCTAGTGGCGCAGTGGTTAAGAATCCACCTACCAATGCAGGGGACACAGGTTCAAGCCCTGGTCCGGGAAGATCCCACATACCGCGAGCACCTGGGCCCGTGCGCCACAACTACTGAGCCTGTGCTCTGGGTCCCACGAGCCACAACTACTGAAGCCCGTGCACCTACAGCCCGTGCTCCGCAACAAGAGAAGCCACTGCAGTGGGAAGCCCACGCGCCGCAACGAAGGGTAACCCTGCTCGCCGCAACTAGAGAAAGCCCACGCGCAGCAACAAAGACCCAACACAGCCAAAAATAAAATAAATTAATTAATTAAAAAAAAAAAAAGAGTGAAGAAGCTTTCCTAAAGTCACATGGCTAGAAGGATCTGGAATGAAGCAGATACAAGACCCAAGAGATCACATGACCCACTGAGACGGGACCTGAATACAGCTCCTGCTTGCATTCGGGTTCTCAGGACCTGGGGTCCCCGGCTGTGTATCTTGCCCTATTTTCCATATCTCTGTAGCTTTCCAGAAAATGTCCTTTTATCCTAAGCTAGTGTGTGTGGGTTCCTTGCATCAAAAAGAATTCTTAAAAAAAAAAAAAAAAAAAAAAGAATTCTCAAACAGTGGTATGCTGGGGTGGCTCGTGGGAACTGTTAAACATTCAGGAATTTTCAGCCGGTTGTTCAATCATTTGGAGCTTGAAATGGACACGGTGGTAGGAGCACCATGGAACTGGCTAAAGTTACTTAACCATGGATTTAATTTTATCCCAGACAGCTACTGTATTTTATTTTCACCAGCACACCACAGATCCTGAGGCAATGCAGAGGCAGAGAAAACCAGGGAGCAGGAGCCACTGGATAGAAAAGACCAGAAGAGACAAGAGTCACTGCGGCCCTGTCCAAAGGTTCTTAGAGTCCCTTGTATCTATTGCACAGACACTGAGTTGTCCTGGCGCCAGCCCATGCGGCTGCTGAGTCTCAGAACTGAAGTGGCCTCAACAGCCCAGAAGTTGCTATTTCCTCCCTTCCCCCCCTCAGAAGCACAGCCAAGATTGGTCAGAGTTTATTGGAACCATGATAAGAGGAAAGTTCCAGACGTCTGGCATCGGTTGGGGTCCATCTGTCCTCTGTCCAAGATGGAGTGGGTGGCACTTGGGCAATCAGTCCCCCATGGGCAGCCACAGGGCCTTGGTCCGTGCTGCCCGAAGCCCCAGCTCTGGGCCTGCCCCCTCGGCGTCCTGATCCCAGGCCCGCGGGCAGCCTCTGTTCACCCACACTGGCTTGAGGTTTCCTGCTGAGGCCCATTCCACAAACTGGGAGCCCTGGCGTGGGGAGATGGGGGGGGAGTGGTCAGCATTTCCATTGGCTTGGTTGCTAAGCAGCTGCTTCTTTGGCAACAAGGACTATTATTGAGGAGGGGCCTAAAGGCTTGCCTAGGCTCTGTGGCTAGAATGTTCAGCCCCTAGAAAGCAAACCTTCCAGATGCTGAGGGAAACAAGGTTGACCTTTACGGCTATGGAACTTCTTCCCCTTTAACAGCCCACACTCAAAGGAATGGGGCCCGAAGTTATCGTTAACAAGGAGTTCCCATCTGTTACCATCAGGAGGTTTAAGAGGGTGGACTGTAGGCTTCTGACACTGTTGCTAGGGTGTGGTCCTTAGCAATGGGTTGTCCAATGAGATTAGGTCTTTGGGCTAGGCAGGCTCTCAGGCCCTTGCTGCTAAAGAGATCCTCTTCCTTAGCAACCAGGGCTGTAAAGGGGCAGGATCTCAAAACGTGGTTGCCAAGGAGTTTCTCTCCCTTAGCAATGGGTGTTCTAAGGGGGTGCAGCCATGTCCCCAGAAAAGGAAGAGTTTGTTGGTGAAGTTTAAGACACTGGAGATGGCAAAACAAAAGGTACCTGGGCAGATCCGAAATACCACAGGGCCTGGATGTCCTGGTGCAAGGCCAGGCAGCGGGTCAGGTGGTCCCGGTCTCCTGTCACCACATTCACCAGGCCCCCTGGCAACAAGGTGGCCATATCCTAGGGGATGGGACAGTGGGTCACCCAGGGTTGGGAGGGAGTCGGGGAGGGTGAAGAATGGGCAAATGGGGAGTGGCCATGGGGGTCCTGGAAGGAGTAGGACTGGGGTCATGACTGGTGAAGGCTCACAGTCTGGAGAGAACCATCACTGGGTCTATGAGGAGTGAAGGTTTTGTGCCAGGATGCAGGTTACCATGGTTACCAAGGGGGTGGGGTGAGAGCTGAGCTCCTGCAGGTCTTGGGGCATCTTTCATCCATCTGCTGCTCCACAGGCTGCTGGGAGCAGCAGCAGGCAGGCAGGCGACTGTACCTGGCAGACCTCCAAGGCAGGGATGGGACAGGCCCCGCTGGGCACCAAGACCACGGTGTTGCCGTGGGCCAGAGCAGGGGCCAGCAGAGACACGAAGGCAAGCAGGGGCCACTCTTCCGGGCACACAATAGCCAGCACACCCAGAGGTTCCTGCAGCTGAAGCACGGGGCCTTTCAGCCCTGCTACCTGCAGGGACAGGCAGGAGGTCAATGGCGGGGCAGGGGAGCCTGACTGCCCTCCTTTGGTCTCCTCTATCACCCACCCTTTTTCTCCTCTCATCCCCAACTTTGCTTCTCCATAACAACTCCAATCATACTAATAAAACCAGGTGTTATTTCAGAGCATAGACTCTGGAGCCAGATGCTGGGTTCACATCAGCTGTGTGACCTTGGGTGAGTTACTTAACCTCTCTGGGCCTCAGTTTCCCATCTTTAAAATGAGGATAATAATAGTGCCTACCTCAGAGATTTGCTGTTAAGATAGAATGAGTTAATATATGTAGAGGTCTCGAAATCTAGCCTATAGGTTTGTGTGTGTGCGTGTGTTATTTTTAATTAATTAATTTATTTATTTTTGGCTGCGCTGGGTCTTCGTTGCTGCGCACGGGCTTTTTCTAGTTGCAGAGAGCAGGGGCTACTCTTCATCGTGGTGCGAGGGCTTCTCATTGCAGTGGCTTCTCTTGTTGCAGAGCACGGGCTCGAGGCGCATGGGCTTCAGTAGTTGTGGCTTGCGGGCTCTAGAGTGTGGGCTCAGTAGTTGTGGCGCACGGGCTTAGCTGCTCCTCGGCATGTGGCATCTTCCCGGGCCAGGGATCGAACCCGTGTCCCCTGCATTGGCAGGCGGATTCTTAACCACTGCTCCACTAGGGAGGTCCCTTGTGGTGGTTTGGCTTGCATTTCTCCAATGACTAATGATGCGGAGCATTCTTCCATGTGCTTATTGGCCATCCATAAGCAAACATTTTCTGAGCCCTTGGCTACACGTCAGACATTAAATGCTCGGTTCACTTAGTTTTCATAACAACTCCTCAAGGTTGGTACCACTGTATAATTGTATATCATTTATGGAGGAAGCCCAGGTCAAATGACTAGCTATCTTTCCATTATCTTTCTATTATCTCTATCCCTGAGTGTGCCCATGCCATTGCTTGAGTCACTGAATCCTCACGTTTTCTTCATTGGACCCACCATACATTTCAGACCAACCTAATATCTAATATTTAGCTGCATATTATATATATAAACAAAACAAAAATCACACCAAACAATCCTCAGTGCAATGGACTCTATATTTTCTATCCTGTTGTCTTTTGTTAAAAAAAGAAACAAGAACAAAAATACCAAAGCAGGGCTATGACCCACTAAATTGGTTTTATGGCCCAGTAATAGGTCACTAACAACAATTTGAAACACTACTCTATGAGGTGGGCTGGATACCCATTATACAGAAGATGAAATCAAGGTGTAGACAGGTGAGGCCACTGGGGCCGGGACCCCCAGTCTGGCTCATTCCGGAGCCCTTCCTCTGACGCCACTCCAGACTGCCTGCCCTGTCTGCTCGCCCACAGACCCCTCTCACCTGCAGGGTGCAGCCTTGGGTCTGGACGCGGGCCCCCCATGCCCGAAGCCGCCTCACGCTCAGCTCCACCTCCGCCTTGGCGACCTTGAGCTCCACTCCATGCCTCTCCAGCCTTGAGACCAGGGTGGACTCTCGGCGTTGCAGTGCGGCCGCCAGGGCCCACAGTAGGGCTGCTCGGGCCCCTGGCAACTGGCCCACCCAGCTGTGGGTGGACAGGGCACATTGGGGGTTGGTGTCCTCATCCTGGCTCTTTCCAGGTGCCCCACCTCTGTCCATAGCTCCTACTCTGGGGGTCCAGGCCCGGGAGCTCAGCCTCCACAGCCCACAGTCCTCGGGGTCCAGACCCCATGTCCCATCAGCATCAGCTAGTCCTGGGATTTCAGACTCCCCTCTCTGACACCCCATCAGCCCTGGGAGCTCAGACTCCACAGCCCACAGTCCTCGGGGTCCAGACCCCATATGTCCCATCAGCATCAGCTAGTCCTGGGATTTCAGACTCCCCTCTCTGACACCCCACGACCCCTGGGCTATCTCATGTGACACCTCCGTTCCTTACCCAGGGGCAGCCTGGTGAGCAGCCTCCACGGCACCTCGGATATCCTTGGCTCCACCCTCAGCCACGTAGCCATGGAGATTGCCCTGCGAATCCCGGATGGGCCTGGAGCTACGGGCCCCAGGAGCCTGGAAACGGCCTCCCACAAAGAGCCCATAGGGGGGTGCTGGGCTGGAGTAGGGTGAGGTGTGAGGGTGGGTGCTGGGGCAGGGACTGCTCAGACCCCATCCCCACCCCACAGGATGGACCACTCGAGCTCCCATGAGCCTCTGCGGGACCCCACATTCCTGGCCCCCTGAGTCTCTGGAAGAGCACAGACCTTCATTTAGCAGACCTGAGACTCTCATCAGGCCTGGCGGGTGGGGGTGAGGCGTAAGACCCAGAATGAAATTCTCAGCAGGACTCAGGGACCCCTTGATGGCTCTCAAGAACCTCCCTCCAGTCCATGGAGGAGCCTGCCACAATTTCCCCTCTCCCCTTCCACACTCCAGGAATTCTGAGAGTTGTGGTCCCTAGAACAGCTCACCTAAGCCCTGTTTCAGGCCCAGCTGGTAGGGTGGAGGGAACAGCAAGGCCAAAGGTGTCATAGTTCAGATTCTCCGACAGGTAGGGCAGGCAGGTAGGGGTCCCTGAGGGCCGCAGATACTCATACAGACCCTGAGAGAGGGATAGAGTCAAGAGAACGTGAGAAGGGCACAAGGTGGATGAAGGGGTGGTGATGGGCAGGGAGGGGTGCACTCACATCTGGCCCCCCATGCCAGGAAGACCCACTCTCCTTGCAGCCACCTGTTGGCACTGCAGGGTCTCTGAGGCCGTGGGCATTGATCCAGACCGTGCCCATCTGGAGCCTGTGGGGAGGAGGGGACATCAGAGAGAAATGCACAAACTTGAGGTGGGGAGGGGTAGTCAGAGAGGCGGGGAGAGACCCAGAGAGAGGGGAAGACATCGAGACTGAAGCTGGGGCCATCCCAGCAGGGCCCCCTGTGTGCCCAGTGGGTGTGAACTGACCCGTAGGCCAGCTCCAGGGCCTGCCCCAGTCTCTCGCTCCATACGCTGGCACTGCCTCCTCGGGGCGTCCAGTTGGCCACGGCCAGCGCCTCCTTAGCAGTACGGAAAGGGGAGGCCACGACCAGAGGCCACGGAACCTGGAAGGGATGACAAGGGAGCTCAGGCGGCCTGGCCAGCCCCTCCCTCCAACACCCCACCCACCAGGAGTCCAGCCTACAGCAGTCAGCAGCCCCCAGACCCAGTCCAAATGGTCACGCCGGGGGCCTCTGTGCTGTGCCACCCATGTCCGGCTGAGGATGGGTGGATGGCCTAGGGTCTCTGAGACCCTGAGGGGCTTACCTCTGCCTGAGTACATGGAGAGGCCGGAGGGAGGTCAGAGATCAAGGATGGGGGAAAGAATGGGCTGTCTGGAGGCATACTGCCAGCCTGGAAGACCTAGGGAGACAGAGAGATAGATCTGCAAGTTCACTCCAGTCCTCTCCTCCCCAGGGATCCAGGAGTCTGGACCCCAGACCCCTCCTCCCTCAGACCCAGGAGTCCAGCCCGCAGGCCCTCCTTGCTCACACCCCGGAGTCCAGGCCCCCAGACCCATCCCTCCCCAGACCCAGGAGTCAGATCTTGAGGTCCCTCCTCCCCCGGCACCCCAGGCTCACCTGTGCACCCTGGCTCTGGGCCTCGTGCACATAGCGCTGGGCCAGGTCATGTGCAGCAGCTCCCCGGGCCCCCATGTCCACGGCTCCGTCTAGCCCTCGGCCACCGCGAAGCCGCCCCATCCGCGCCTGGAGCCGCCTCATTGTCTCATCCCACACAGACTCCTGGATGAGAAGTCTGAGTCCCCCCTGTTAGGAAAAGGGAGGGATAGGGTGGGCAAACTCGGAGCCTACGTGGGTGGGTCACATCCCCGCAGAGGGCCAAGCCTGGGGGACATATGTGCACAGATCAGAGGAGGGTCAGGGAGAAGTGGCCGAGGACCAGGAGACTCCCTGAGGCCCCAAACCCCAGGGAGGATGTGGAGTTACAGAAAGCTGGTGACGCAGAGCGAAGAGAGACGCTAGAAAACTAGGACATGGACACTCAGAAAAATGAAGAGTCCTAAAGAACAACAGACACAGAGCCCCCGAGCCTGGAAGCCCAGGAGAGCCGGGAACGTGGAGATTCAGAAACTCGAGAGGATGAGGACCTTCACACGCGATGGTCTACAGATAAGAGGTTGGAGACACAAAGAACTGAAAAGTAAAACAAATGAAGGGACTTCCCTTGTGGTCCAGTGGTTAAGACTCCGTGCTCCCCATGCAGGGGGCTCGGGTTCCATCCCTGGTCAGGGATCTAGATCCCACATGCATGCCACAACTACGAGTTCACATGCCACAACTAAAAGATCCCGCATGCCACAACGAAGATCCCACACGTGGCAACGAAGATCCCGCATGCCGCAACTAAGACCCAGCACAGCCAAATAAATTAATTAAAAAATAAATAAATAAAATAAATGAAGTCATGGGGCCCCAGGGTCTGGAGACAGACAGGCCCAGCCCCCAGGTCTCACCGGGCTGCGGTCAGACCAGGCTGCATCCACGACGCCCTCCACGGCCGAGTCCACATCCGCCGTCTCCATCAGTAGCAGCAGCGACTCAGCCCCCAGTGCCAGGCCCAGCTCGGGACCCTGGCCCGCCAGGGCCCGCCGTAGGGCACGACCATCCTATGGGACCCACGCAGGGGTCAGCAGTGGGGAGGAGCATTCCAGCCTCCCAGCTGTGTCCAGACACCCTCCCACCCCTGAAGATACCTCGATGGCTCCACAGAAGGCCACCTTCTGGACTCCAGGCTGTGAGGCCAGGACAGGCCCCAGGGAGGCAGGGCCACTGATCACGTTGAGGATTCCTGGGAACTGGCCTAGCTCCCCTGCCAGCTGGGCCACAAGGAGGGGCGTCGGAGAGGCTGGGGGCACGAGGACCACCACAGTGCAGCCTGGGGAAGGCAGGCAGCTCAAGGACCCTGGAGTCCAGACCCCCGGCCCCCTTCTCCCTCAGACCCCGGAGTCCCAACCCCCAGCCAATCATTTACCCACAGCCAGGGCAGGGCAAATTCTCCACATCATCTCAAGGAAGCAGAATGTGGGTGGCAAGATGAGACCAATCACTCCTGCAAGAACAAATGAGACTGGCGCAGGCACTGCTGGATGGTGAGGGAGGAGGGGGCTTGGGGCTAGGACTCCTGCTTCTCACCCAGGGGTTCCCAGCCTGCCAGCGCCTCCTCCTGGGTGTGTGCCTGGACTGCATGGTGCTGGAGCAGCTGCTGGGCCAGAGGGACATCCCTGTCTCGAACTTCTCGAATGGCCCGTCCAGTAACCAGGGACTCCAGGGTCCACAGCAGCCGCTGGTGCTTCTGGATCATCTTGGCCAGCCTGTGGAGCAAGCAGTGGGGGATGGTCATTTTTTTCTTTTTTCCTTTTCCTTGGCCGCCCGCACGGCTTGAGGGATTTTAGTTCCCCGACCAGGGATCGATCCTGTGCCCCATGCAGTGGAAGCGCAGAGTCCTAACCACTGGACCGCCAGGGAAGTCCTGGGATGGTCATTTCCCACTGCCCCTTGGCCTGATAGAGTCCTGGAAGTACAATCCCCAGGAACCCCTGGGGCATCAGCACTATTTACCAGTGGTGGAGGGCACCAAAGATGTATGGGAAATGTAGTCTGGTAAACACTCAAAACCTCAGGGTGCTGTGTAAAGATCTTGGCCACCTGTAACCCCCAAATGTGCTAGGAAATGAAAGCTTAGCCTTTAAGTTCAATTGTTCTTTGGGAAATGGAATCTTTGTCTCTAACTTCCCCAAGAATGTGCTGGAAAACAGTTTCAGGAGCTTCACCAGGCCCAGTGAGCTGTTGAGAAATGGCGCCCAGATGAGTCCCAAGGGTATGCTGGGAAACAGACTTCGTCATTTCTAGTCCCAGCGAACAGTGAGAAATGGATGTTTTAGCTGCTAAAGGCTCAAAGGCATGCTGGGTATATGAGTCTTAGCAGCCAGTGAATTCAGTGGGATATTGGGAAATATAGAGTCTTTGTTCTCAAATCCTTCTCCATCTCCTTGGGTCCAAACCTCAAGTGCATCACCTGGTCAGATGCTGGGCCCGAAAGGCTCCAGGTTGTGTGCTCCAGTTCTCCAACGAAGTCCTGGCAGCCTCCACGGCTCCTGCCACATCCTCCGTCTGTGCCTGGAGGCAACTGGCCAAGTTCTCTCCTGGGGAGATGAATGGGGGGAACCCAGTTGGCAGGTGGGGGGAACCCGTGTCAGAACTGGAGGGGGCTGACACTTCTGGAGCCCAGGAGCGCCCCAAGGCAGTAAAGTTGGTCCCCCTACCCCACACAGGTTCTCAGTTTTATCATCTGACAAATGCGGATAAATCTATATAGGTCTTTGCTCTGACTGCCTCCCACAGGCAAGGAAGGGATTTTAGGAGACACTGACTTCAAAAATGTTCACAGTGGGCTTCCCTGGTGGTGCAGTGGTTGAGGGCCCGCCTGCCCATGCAGGGGACGCGGGTTTGTGCCCCGGTCTGGGAGGATCCCACATGCCGCGGAGCGGCTGGGCCCGTGAGCCATGGCCGCTGAGCCTGCGCGTCCGGAGCCTGCACTCCGCAACGGGAGAGGCCACAGCAGTGAGAGGCCCGCGTACGGGCAAAAAAAAAAAAAAAAAAAAAGTGTTCACAGGGACCTGGAACCATAATTAGGAGGACTGTTATCAAGAGGAGCCAGAAATCTCAGCCTTCTTCTCCCACCAGCTGCTCCCTGCTCTCAGGGCCCTGAGCAGAGAGAATGGTATATTGTTCGTGGGTACACCTGGGGTCATAGACACCTCTTTCCCACGACTGGGGGACACCGCATACCTGTGATGGGATCCTGGCAAGGCACTGAACTCCTGTGTTCAGGCTTTAACCACCGTCCGTTAACATAGTGACCCAAGTGCCGGTCCTGGGTGTCCAGCCAGGCCTGGGGGAGGTGGAGAGAGTTCGGAAAGGGGGCTGAGAGGCAGCTGGAGGAGCTCTATCCCTACCCAGAGTCCTCTGGGAAGAGAATACCCGCCCCCTTTGCCCCATCAGTTATTTTCCCGTGTAGGAGGAAAATACACATAAACATTACATGACATGAAATTCACCATTTTAAAGTGTAAATTCAGGGCATTTTCTAACAATACAGTCACAACGTTGTGCAACCATCTCCACTATCTACTTTCAGAACATAGAGAATTCCCTGGCGGTCCAGTGGTTAGGACTCCACGCTTCCGCTGCTGGAGGCCCAGGTTCAATCCCTGGTCATGGAACCAAGATCCCACGTGGCGAGCAGCACGGCAAAAGAAAAAAATCCAGAATATTTCCATCGCCCCAAAAGGAAACTCCATACCCATTAAGAGCTCACCCTCCCTTCTCCCCTGCCCCCAAGTCCTGGCAACCACTAATCTGCTCTCTGTCTCTATGGACTGGCCTATTCTAGACATTTCATATATAAATGGAATCCTACGATACGTGACTTTCTGTGTCTAGCTTCTGTCACTCAGCTTGGTGTTTTCGAGGTTCATCCGCACCGTAGCATGGATCAGAATTTCATTACTCTTTATGGCTGTATGCTATTCCATTGTCTGGAGAGACCACATTTTCTTTACCCATTCATCAGCTGATGGGCATTTAGGTTGTTACTGCCCTTTGGCTATTGTGAATAGCGTTGCTGTGAATGTTCACGTACAAGTCTTTCTTCGAATACGTCTTTACTTCTTTTGGGCATATATCTCAGAGTGGAGCTGCGGGTCATATAGCAATGCTCTGAGTAATTCATGGAGGAACCACTAAACTGTTTTCCACAGCAGCTGCATCATTTTACATTCTCACCAGCAACATATGAGGGACGTCCTATCGACTTTTACATATGGAGAATGTGAACAAAGGATTAATAAAACTTGTTCTCTGTGGAGAAATGACCTTGTTGAACAGAAATGACTTTCTATTTCCCTGGAAATCTGATACAATTCAGTTATATTTCTAGACAATATTGACCCCCGACTGGTCCACTGCACCTGGACTGGGAAAACTGGGAATATACCCTAAATATCCAGTGGGAAGCCAGAACTTTGGGGCTTCCTGGAGTGCTCTGCATTCTTGTGATGGGCATGTTCCTTGCCAGGACCCTTGCAATGCCCATGAGACTGTATCACGTGCTCTTTGGGAGGGGGGGCTTTTAAGCCAGGTGACTCCCATACCTTCCCACATGAGATGGCGTTCCCTCCCACCTCAGCTGTCATCACTCGGGAAGGATGTGACACCCGCCCCCCCGCCCCCCCACTGAAGACACAGGCCTGATGCTGCCTTGCCAGGTGAAGTTTATTTGGCTGTGAAGTGCCTAACTGAGCCCAAGGCAGGGAGTCCCTGGAGCCTGGGGCCACATGGCCTGGGTTTGAATCGTGGCTCTGAAACTTCTTTGTTGTGCAGTCTTAGCCTGGGTCTTAAAATACCCTAGTCTCGGCTAACCCATCTGGAAGATGGAGATAATCACAGTCTCTCCCTATTTCACATGACAGTGATGAGAATTAAATGGATCCATATGTGTCATAGGCTCAGAACAGCACTTACTTAAGACTTCCTATTCATTTTATTGCATTTCATTCTCCCTGTCTGTTTCCTGTTTCTTTCTCTCCCTGTCTTCCCTAAATCCTTTCTAAATCCAAGACATCCTTTCCACTTTTTCCTTCTGCACACTGGTTTTTGTTGTTGTTGTTTTTGGCCGTTGGCTTGCGGGATCTTAGTTCCCCGATCAGGGATTGAACCTGGGCCCCCTGCAGTGAAAGCGAGGAGTCCTAAACACTGGACCACCAGGGAATTCCCTGAACTGTTTTCTCTTAGCATCCCTGATGCCTTAGTCTCCTGATTTTTCTCTTAACCTACCAACTGGGCTTCCTCATTTTTCTTTAAAGTAAAAAAAAATTTTTTTTTTTTGGCTGTGCTGGGTCTTCACTGGGGTGTGCGGGCTTCTTCGCTGTGGGTTTCTCTCTAGTTGCGGCGCACGAGTGCAGTTGTCCCGTGGCATGTGGCATCCTAGTTCCCCGACCAGGGTTGAACTCGCATCCCCTGCGTTGGCAGGTGGATTCTTAACCACTGGATCACCAGGGAAGCCCCCCAAATTTTTAAGTAAAGTAAAAATTCATAAGTTTCAAATTCAAAGATGCCCCCCGACGGAAAGACACATTTTTGAAACAGTCAGGCATATATGAACATGGGCTGGGCACTAGATAATACTAAAGAATGACTGTTAATGTTAAAACAGCCTGGTGGTTATGTTACAAAATGAGTCCTTACCTGTTAGAAATGAAGATTCAAATACTTATGGGAAAATAACATGACATCTGGGTTTTAAATCACTCCAGGAAAAAAAAAGAGAAAACAAAGAGATACAACATTGGATGAAATGTTGATGATTGTTGACATTGAGTGATGATGGGTAAATGGGAGTTCATAATTTAAGTCCTCTGTGTGACTTTGCAAAATTTCCCCCCCCAAAGAAAAATAGAACCCAGAAAGAATGTTCCACAGGGTCCTGGCAGGCCGCCCTGGTGTGAGAAGAGGGCCCTGGTGGAGACTAGGAACTCACGACTTGTCTAAAAACACAGTTAGCTATTGGAGCCAGATAATCTTTGTCAGGGTATGTGAGCCAAAGGTTGCCAAACTTTGGAATTTTATTTTCAAGAGAAGCTGGAATCCCGGATGTTTACACGAAATTACTTGTCCACTAATTCACATTTTAAAAAATAAAGTTCAGGCCAAAGAAAACATGTTTGTTGGTTGAGTCTGGCCCACAGATTGTAAGACTGAGCTGGGGGGTGGGGTGGGGGGATGGGGGGCATGGGCTCTGGAATCCCAGGGCTCAGGTTCAAATCTCATTTTCACATTTTTTAAGGTGTGTTGACTGTTGGCAAATTACTTACCTCTTTAAGCTTCTGTCTGCTATCACTAAAGTAATGACAATAATCCCCTCTCACAGCTGTTTTGGGGATTAAAGGAGATCATGCTGAACACAGAGGCTGGCGCATAGAAAGCACCCAATAAATATAAGCTATTATCACATTATTGCTATTTCAGAATAGTCCATCTCTAACCAACCTCCAAGTATGGGAATTCTCTATACTCCATCCCAGATCCTCTTATCTGAGTCTACACTATAGTACTAGATAACCTCATCATTCCCACCATTCAATTATCTTTCTACTGTGAGGACGCTGTCTCTAGGCCTGAGGCTCAGGCACAAGTAGTATTTGACTCCTGCACATGGCCCAAGGCTTTCCCTCTCATCATCACCATGTGATAACCAAGCCCATAGTCTTTCCCAACCTTTCTGCCACCCTACTCCTCTTGGGTTCACCATGGGGTGGGGGGGAGGACAGAGACAGCCAAACCCAGACCCGAGGTATTGTCCTTGTCCTCTCAATACCCCAAACCCCGTTCCTCCTGCATCTCTGCCTCATCTCTTCTCCATCTCTACAGTCCGCACCAGGCTCTGGTCTCATCTTCTTCCACGTGGACCACTGTTCTAACCTCCTCTTTCCCTCCAGAGAAAAGCCCAAGCTTCTCACACCTAGGTGCTAGAGGGCCCTGTGAGATCAGGATGGCTCCATGGGGGAATTCTGAGGGGGCTGGGTAACTATACAAAATCCGAGGCACCGAAGTTATACATGGGAACCCCAAGATCGTTCTGGGGGACCCTGAGGGATTACGGGAGTCTTAGGGAAGTTCTGAAGTACAGGGAGGGATCACGGGAGCCCCACGGGGTTATTCTGCGGGGTTGAAGGTAATTACAGGAAGTTCTGATGTATTCTGGGATTCCGAGGGTTCCCGAGATTATAGGAACCCCACAAGTATTGACGTGACCCTGAGGACCCACGGGGGCTCCGCGGAGGTCTCCGGACGACCAAGGGAGCCCCCCCCCAGGAATTCCGAGGGACCCCGGGGGCCATAGGATATTCTGAGGAATCACGGGAAGTCTACGCCCACAGGAATTCTGAGTCCCAGGGGATCACAGGAAGCTCTGAGGCGGCCCTGAAGAATCACAGAAGCCCCTCGGGGGATTCTGCAGAATAGGAGAAGCACCACCTTGAGTTTTGGACCGTGGAACACGACAGCCACTAGGGCTCGCGAGAACAGACTAAAGGGCTAGCAGGCAGCAACCGTAAGGGCTCAAGGGAACGTCCTCCGGGGTGGATCCTAAGGAGCGGCAGGAATCACAGGAGCTGAGAGGGGCGGAGCTGCTGAGCTGCCGCGGTGGATCACGGGAGTCCGCGCTCAAAACGGGGCCCGGCGGACTGGGAAGGGGGATGGGCAGCGCCGGCCGGGCAAGCCCTCACCAATGCGCATGCGTGGCTCTCCGGCACCGGTCCGTATTCCAGCGTGGTGAAGATCTCGCAGGCGCGGGATCCTGTGCGCGTCGCAGCCATCACGCTCCCAGGCCGCTTTCCACGGACTGCGGGACTCTCTCCCTAAGGGAACCTCGAGGTCTGAAGGGCGGCACCGCCCCCTCCAGGCAAAAGGGCGGGGCTACAGGAAATAGAGCGTAATCCCGCCTTAGGACCCGGTGACTCCGCTTATAGGTCTGCGCCGGGAAGTGTAGTTTGGAGCATGCGCATTCCTCAAAGCTGGGGGAGTGGGGAAAGAAAATATGGATGCCTTCAAATAGGTACGAGGCCTCCAGATTTAGAAGAGTGGCCGTATTGGCGTCTTCCCACCACCCTGTTCATATTGGAGACCGAAAGTGCAGCTTTTAGCCCGAAATATCTTTACTCGAGAATCTAATCTACCTCTGGGGACGAGGTGATTGTTCAGAGATCAGAAGGGAGTCCTTTAGGATGGACACTGAAGTTAAGGTTTTAGAAGTGTGCCAGCTTTGCCCAGTAACCTGGCCAGATGTGGCTGTAGGGAAGGAGCGGAAGTGTGGCTTTAATCCACATCGGAAGTGTGGCGTTTAGTGGCTTTCTGGATTAGTTTTGATTGGTTGAGGTGAAGGGCGCGGCTTCAGATTTAGACTAGATTGTTCTGTGATTGGTACCGAATGCGGTTGCAGGATAGATGAAGGAGCGTTGGGGTAGTCGGAAGTGTGGCCTACCCAAGTTCCTGGCTACGCAGAGACCATTAGAGTGGCTCTCATTTAAACACTTGGCACATAGGGCTTAGAGGGCATCTAGAGACACTGGCTCCCAAGAGATTTGATGCAGTATCTGACCTGAGTGAAACTGTAGCCTCAGGCCAGATTCTTAGATTTGCGTACAGAATTGTGGGTGTCGGGAGTCGGTTGAGGGCCCGGGAGCAGGCCTCAGAGTTCGGATCCAACCGAAGGTTGTTGCTGAGGACGCCTAGGTCTCTTCCCCAGGGCCGTGGCCGACTTGAAGCTGCTGGTACCGGAGCTAAACGAGGCAGAGACGATGAGCGCTGAGACGGCGCGTTTCGAGGAGCTGCTGCTGCAGGTGCGGACTGAACGGACTCCTGGGTCCCTGAGGATTTGGGAGAGAGAGAGAGAGAGAGAGAGAGAGAAGTGTGTGTGTGTGTGTGTGTGTGTGTGTGTGTGTGTGTGTGTGTGTGTGTGTGTGTGTGTGTGTGTGTGTGTGTGTGTGTGTGTGCACTCAGAAACGGGACTACAGTTCCCAGAATGCACTGGCGGCGGGGGTGGTGGTGGAGCAACAGTGCCTACGGGAGTTGTAGTTGCTTAATTACTACTACTGCTAGCTGTTCGCTAGTCTCTGGAAGAAATGGGAGTGGGATCAGGGCTGTCCTTCGGGTTCCTCAAAGTAGGAAGGGGACATAGTATGTCTCATGCTCTGCCTAGCTCATATACGTAAAAATTGCTCACTAAACATTTGAGGAACAAATGAGGGGGTTCTGACAGCACAAACGCCAAGCCTGGACGTTGTTTTCTTTCACACAGGCCTCCAAGGAGCTCCAGCAAGCCCAGACAAGCAGGCCAGAATCTACACAAATACAACCTCAACCTGGTGAGAAAGACAGAAAGCCAAAGAGAGAGGGATAGCGTCCCAGAGAGAGGTGGTCACAGACTGGGGGCAGGGGACATAGGGAAAGGAGAGAGGAAGGAGACACAGTAGTGGTGTATAGAGGCCTTGGGTGATGGGAGTGAACGGAAACCCAGAGAGAGCAAGGAAGGGACTGAGATCCAAAGAGAGGAGGGGTAAGGGGGAGGGATAAATTGGAAGATTAGGATTGACATATACACACTAATATATATAAAATAGATAACTAATAAGGACCTACTGTATAGCACAGGGAACTCTACTCAATACTCTAATGACCTATATGGGAAAATAATCTAAAAAAGAGTTATATATATGTATAACTGACTCACTTTGCTGTTCAGCAGAAAGTAACAACATTGTAAATCAACTATACTACAATAAAAATTTTAAAAAAAAAGAGAGATGTGGGGTGACTAGGTGGACAGGACTCAAAGACAGAGAGTCAGAAATCCCAGGGGCAGGAAGGGGAACAGACCCAGAAAGTGGAGGACTAATACTCTAGGAGGGGGACAGATCAAAAGAAGGATGGACACTGAGACCCATGCAGAGACAGATGGTCAAGGACAAACCCATTCCCATCAGGTTTCTGCATAAAGACCAACTCATCTGAAGGGAAGGTTTTCATCAACATTTGTCACTCTCCCTCCATCCCTCCTCCCGCTGACTTGACCGAGGATGAGCTGCTTCAAATGCTGGAGGAGGACCAAGCTGGGTTTCGCATCCCCATGAGTCTGGGAGAGCCGCATGCCGAAATGGATGCAAGTCAGTGCCTTGAGAGGACCCAGGAATCTAGCCCCCTCGGTCCTTTCTTCCCTAGAATCCAGGGCCCAGGACACTCCTCCCTCGGGACCTAGAAACCTGGCACCTCTGTACTGATCCTTTTCCCCATGGCATATCCCTAGCCTCCTGGGCATCCAGAACTCTCACTGGACAGTCCTGGTTCTGCTCACCTGGCCAGGCTGGCACTTCTCCCTGCCCCACCCCAGGGCAAGGGAGGGCTGGGCAGGTGCTCATTAGCTGATCTTCTGGCTGTAGTCCTTGGCCAGCCCTAACTCATCCCTGTTTTCTCCTCCACCCTCTCCTCTGTCTCTGTGTCTCTGCCTTGTCTCACCTCTGTCTCTGTGGAGTTTCTGTCTCTATATCCTTGTTTTTTCAATTCACATATGTCCCCTGAAGCCTCCTGGGATGAAGCTTTGGCCAGTGCCCTGGGGAGTAGGGACTTACCAAAACCCAGAACCTGCCCTTGAGAAACTCTCAGTCATGGGTGAGGATGAAGGAGGCAGATGTGATTTCAATGTGGTGTGACTCTGTGCTGTGCTCGGGGTGGGGTGGGGGGCCTCTTCACTCCCACTTAGGGATCAGGGAAGGCTTCCTGGAGCAGGAGACGTCGGATATAAGATTTAAAGGAACCAGAGCAGTTCATCAGGCCAAGACAGAAAAGAGGGTTCTAGGCAGAGAGGACAGAGGGGTCCAGAGGCCGGAGAGAAATGATTGAATTGAATTGATCAGTAATCAAGAGTGATTGGAAGAAATTTAAAGGGATGAGGTTGCTGGAGAAGTGAACTCTCCAGGTGGGAGGGGCAGACCACACAGGGCCTCCAGTGCCAGGCTGAAGGACTCAGTCCTCCCCCTGCGGGTGCTGGGGAGCCTTGGGAGGACTAGGAACTGGGGAGGGTCAGGGTCAGCTCTGGGACATGGTGGGGAAGGACCAGAGGGGAAGAGACTGGAGGTGGGAGACGAGGCTGGTATGAATCCAGACTGGCAGGCGCGTGTCTTGACTTCCTAATGTCTCTGGGTCTGTGGCTGCTATTCTTGATTGTGTTTTCCTTGGCTGTGCCTGGGCCGTGGGGTTCCCACCGAGGGCTGGGGTCTCACCCCCTTTCTCTCCCGGCAGAAGGCCAGGGTTGTACCGCCTACGACGTAGCTGTCAACAGCGACTTCTACCGGAGGATGCAGGTTGGGGGCGGGGCTGCAGGGGAGGCCTGGGCCGGGGCCTCTCCCTCCATCACCCAGCCCTCCCACATCTCTTCTCCCTCTTTCACTCCTAGAACAGCGATTTCTTGCGGGAGCTTGTGATCACCATTGCCAGGGAGGGCCTTGAGGACAAATACAGCCTGCCACTAAATCCAGGTGAGGGGCGGGGCCTGGGCCACAGGGAGGAGCCAAACCTGGAGGAGCTTGGGGGCGGCCCCTGGGAGAAGTGGGACTAGTGTGGGCAGGGATTATATTAGCCCCTGGGCTGTGGAGTTCAGGGAGAGGGATGTGTGAGTCTTGGGAAGGGGGAGAGGGAGGAGGCAGGGGTCTTGGAGAGCCTCGAGGGGCGGGGCTAAGGCAGGCACGCCTCCTAAAGTCAAGCTTGGGGGTGTGGTCAGATCCCTGGTATCCTGGGCAGAGGGCGGAGCCTCTCTCGCAGTGCAAGACCCCCTTCTTCCTCTAGGGGAGGGAGCAAAGGACACCCTGAGCCATGTGACCTTTGATCCTGTGCTCCTTCCCCTCAGAGTGGCGTATATTGAAGAACAGACCTTTCCTGGGCTCTATCTCCCAGCAGAATATCCGCTCCCAGCAGCGTCCTCGGATCCAGGAGCTGGGGAACCTGTACATGCCCGACTCCCCAAGACCTGAGAAAGGGTGGGCATTCAGTGGGCTCCCTATCTCCTGTCTCCCCGACATTCTTTGGAATCTCTCCCGCTATCCTGTAGGTGTTGGTGTCCTGGGGCTCTGGGAACCCAGAGGGAGGAGAAGCAGAACTCCCTCTGGGAAGGTGTCCTGAGGCTGCAGGGCTGGGAGGGAGAAAGAGAGGGAGCGGCCCTGGTAAAGACCTGGCGGCTCTTCTGAGTTCTGGGTCTGGTTCCTCCCCAGCCCTGAGAAGCCTCACCTGAACCTCTGGCTGGAGGCCCCTGACCTCCTCTTGGCCGAAATTGACCTCCCCAAACTGGTGAGTGCACCCTCCACCAGAGTAGGAGAATGAGGTCTGGAAGGGTCGGGGTCTTGGAGGGGGAGTGATGCGGGCTTGTTGTCAGACCTGTGTGAGCCTGGCCAGTGCTGCGCTCGGAGCAGGTTGCCTCCTCCGTCCCATGGGGGCCTCAGGCCCACTTCCGGTGCTGTCCTGAGGATGCCCAGTGCATCGTAAGTGCTCAGTTATAAACCTGTAATTACTGTGTCCCACCTTTTTCTTGGGAGGTGAGACTCTTTAAATATGGTATCCCGACACGCGAGAGTTCTCTCACTGGTCTGTGTTCTTATCGTCCTGTTGCTGGGGAGGGGAGGGTGGGCTGATTCCACTGCATCCCCAGGAAGGCGCTCTGGGACTGTCGCTGGAGATCGGGGAGAATCGCCTGGTAATGGGGGGCCCCCAGCAGCTGTACCATCTGGATGCCTACATCCCCCTGCGAATCAGCTGTGATGAGAGCAAGGCAGCCTTCCATCAGAAGAGAAAGGTACCTGGGGGGCTGGGAGTTGTGGGGAACCAGGGACACTTGGGGACCTGGACCCCTGGGTTTAAGGGAGGAGGGACTGGGGGCCTGGACTCTGGGTCTGAGGGGGGAGGGGCTGGGGGGGTCTGGATCCTGGGTCTGAGGGAGGAGGGGGCTGGGGGCTGGATCCCCAGGTCCTGAACCTCTTTCCCCTTCCTCTCTCTCCTCAGCAATTGATGGTGGCGATGCCCCTTCTGTCCATGCCTTCTTGACTGGGTGTCTCCCTGTGCTTCTACATGGAGGGAAGAGGATGGTGGCTTCCCTAAAATTGAAATAAAAGATTTTTGCCTTTGTTCTTTGTCTGGCTAGGAGTAAATGGGGAGTGGGAGGGAAGAGGGACATTGGACTGGAATCCCATGGAGGTTGCTCCGCCAGCTCAGGTCTCGTCCTCTCCCCCGATCCTCTCCCTGGCCTCCTGGCCTCTAGTCTCTCCCCTTGTTAGTTTCTCTCAAGGCCCCAGAGCTGCCCTTGTCCCACTCCTGTTCACAGCCCCTCTTTGGCTCCCCAGCGCCCCTAGGAGAAAGTCCAAGCCTCTCAGCTAGCACTCAATGTTCTGTGCTGTCTGGTTGCCTACATGTTCCCTGTTTTTTTTTTTCCCCACTGCAGGGCACATGGGATCTTAGCTCCCGACCAGGGATCAAACCCATGTCCCCTGCAGTGCAAGTGTGGAGTACTAACCACTGGACCACCAGGGAAGTCCCCCTTCATGTTCCCTTGTGGTCTCTTCCTCCCAGTCACTCAGGCTAGTCATACTGAGCAGTGTCCTGACCACACCAGTTTTTTACACCTTTTCTTAGTTTCCGCTGTTCCCCTATTTAGTATCCTCTTCTCCAGTACACCTACCCAGGTCTACTCCAGTACCTCTGGTTGTTTGCCCTCACAGGGCACATCTCCTTACTCTACACCCATGCCCTGACCCGACCCTCCCAGTCATCCCTTTTAGTGAGCTTTTCCTGGGAAGCTTTTCAAACTTCAGGCTTTCTTTGATCTTCCCTGGCTGAGTTAGAATCTTCCTCTGGTGGTCCCCAATACCCAGTGATACTCTCATTAGAGCTATGTCCCCTATGGTGTGACAATGCCTGATGCCTAGTAGGAACTCAATAAATATTTGTTGAGTTCATGAATGATTGCCAACACACCTTCCATAGTGAATCCTAGGAGGATAGGTAAATGCAGGAGCCTCAGGGGTAGATGTTGGAAGAACAGCGAGGAGGCCACTGTGGCTGGAACTGAGTGAATTGGGTGGGGAAAGAGGGATTAGATGGTGAGGTGAAAAGGTTTGGGGATGACATTGAGTAGGGTCCCTTGGGCCTCGGAAATAGCGAACTTGGGCGCCGTGTCCACCAGAGGGCGCAACGCAACTTCAGCCCGTTGTCTCAGAGAACTACAACTCCCAGCGGCCCTCGGAGTAAAGCGGCCCTTCAGAAGCAAATGGTGAAGTCCAGCGGCCGCTGGGACTTGTAGTTTGCACGGGAACCCTCCGTGGGAGGAAGAACTCATTCCCGGGTCCCGAAAGTGTAGGGCTGGGTCCTCTCTGCCTTCCTCGGTCTCCATGGTGATGGTTCCGGCGAAGGCCCGGGATTTGGCAGCTGCTGGGCCCCCTTCCCACTCCTTCCTCCTCACCATCTGCTCCACCTTCACACCTGGCCCGGAGCCGCGACCGCCGCCTCCGCACCCAGACCGGGGATTCTGCCACCACAGGGTGGCGCGTGTGGACGAATCCGCGGGCTACTCCTCCCTCAGACTCTGGAGTCCGAGCCCCAGGCTCCCTCCGCCCTCTGACCCAGGAGTCCCAGACTCCAGCCTCTCCTCCCTGGCAATCCGGGGTTTTCTCAAACATAGGCAAAATTGTGACACTCAGAGGCCCAGCGAGACAAAGCTAGAGGCTGCGGCGGGCAGCGGCTGCCGGGCCAACCCCTTCCGTGGCGCCCGCCCGCCGCGCCGGCTGCTCCCTCCCACTCCCTCGCGGACCTGTGTCACATCATGAAAATTTAATCCCAAATGTATTTTTGGCCAGACCCAGGGAGGCAGTGAGGAAAGGAGCACCCTCCTGGGGCCTGGATCTGGCGTCGGAGAGAGGGGCTGGCGGCGAAAGCAGCGGGACAGGACCTGCCAGCGGGCTGGAGACAGGTTGAGGTTCAACCCCAGAGGGGCGGGGCTGGAATTCAGGGGTGGAGTAAGAAATCAGGGGGCGGGGACAGATCCCGGGCGGGGCGGGGACAGATCCCAAAGGGTGGGGCAGAACTCAGGTGCGGGGAGAGGACTCAGTAGCTGGGGACAGAACTCACGGACGTATTCCTGGTGCCGATTCCAGAGGGTGTGGGCAAAAATCAAAGCAGGGACAGATCCCAGGGGAGGGGACAGAACTCAGGGGTAACGAAATATCAGAGGGGACACAATTCAAGGGGTGGGGACAGAACTCAGGGTGGGGAGAGAACTCAAAGGGCGGAGATAGATCCGAGGCTAGGGAGGGAATAATGACCAGCAACTGGGGGTGGGGGGAGTATAACTATAAGGGATGAACTCAGATGGGAAGGAAATCGGAAATGAAGGAATTGGAAGGGGGGATGCGCCTAGAGGGGAAATAGAACTGGAGGGACATGAAATTCAAAAGAGGAAAATGGAAACAGGTGGATGGGAGTCAAGGGCGAAGAAACTGGATGGGGAAGAACTAGAAGGGACAATGGGTGTATCGAAATGGGGCTTGGAATCTAGGGAGGGGGAAGGAATTCCCTGAATGAGAAAAGAACCCTCTGAATGAGAAAGTTGGAATTGAGGATATGGTGGCCTGGGGATGGAGGGCGCTGGGCAGGATGTGGAACTGAAGGGCACAGAAATTCGGAGGGATAGGGCTGGGAGGATGAAACGCAAAGGAAATTCAGAGGAAGATGAAGCTGTAGGAGATGAAAATGCGGGGACGAAATTAGGGGGAATGAATTGGGGGGAGCAAATCTCAGATGGGGAGGAGAGAAAATCTTGGGTAGAAGGAGCTGGTGGGGGATGGATGAGAGGGGAGTGACTCCGGGAAGGAACAGAACTGGGGGCGATGCAACCCAGACAAGTGAGTTCAGAACCCAGAGGCGTGGTCTTGGAGTGGAAGGGCGGGGCAAGAACCGGCAGCGGGAGCTGCGAAAGGTGGGCGGGATTAGAATACAAGGGGCCGGGTCTAGCATGGATGGGCGGGGCCTCTCCTTGCCCCACCCCACCCCCGACGCTGAGTCCAGTGACAGCCCCCAGACAGCCCGCACTCGCAGCCTCCTTCCCCCCGAGCGGAGCTGCGGGGCCGGCCGGGCCGGGGCGGACCCCGGGTACCCGGACGCGGCCGCCCGGGCCCGCGGGCGGGGGGATCGGCGGGGGGGGGAGGGACCAGCAGCAGGGGCAGCCACCATGGAGTTCCGCCAGGAGGAGTTTCGGAAGCTGGCGGGTCGTGCCCTCGGGAGGCTGCACCGGTGAGCACGGTGGGGGTCCTGGGCGGGGAAGAGCACTAGGGTCCGAGGAGGACGCTCATTCCCACCTGGGCGCAGTCGGACAGCTAGACAGACGATACCCATGGGTGGGGGGGCACCCATCTGTCCAGTTTTCTCCCTCAGTCTCCGACGGCACCGCTCTCCCTAGTCTTGACTCATCCATCATTCTTCTGCGCCCCACCCCATCCCAGGCTCTGCTCTTTTCTCTGGGATTATATATCCCCCTCGCTTGGGTCTCTGACTCCCTCCCCCGCTTCTGGGTCTCCGTTCACCTATCTTCTCTCTGGCTCCTCTCTTGAGATCTCTGTTCCTTCTCTCTAGGTCTCTGTTTCCTTTTATCTCTGAGTCTGTCCCGCTGTCTGGCCATTGCTCTCACTAGTTCTCTACAACCCCTCTGTCTAGGTCTTTGTCGCTCTCTCTCTGAATCTCTGTCCCCCAACTCCCTGCCCTAGGGTCTCTGACCCTCTCCTTTGGGTCTCTGACCCTCTCTGGGTTTTTATTTCTCCACCCCGGGTCTCTCCATCTCTGTGTGTTTGTCAGTTTCCATCTCTCAGAGAGTTTAATCTGAAGCTAAATCGGATTGGGGCCCATTGGTCCTTGTCCTTGAGGAGAGTTAAGCTGGGAGGAAGAAGCCAGGGTATCCTGGGTCTCCAGTGGAGAAGGGAGTTGCCGGCCAAAAATTAGGCTCCTGGGGTAAGACAGACTTCCCAAAGGGTACAGGCTAGAGCTCAGAGAGACCTCCTTCCAGCCGAGGAGATGACGCCAGTGACCTGGGTGTCCCCAGAGCAGTCTGGACACCTCTCCCGAGTCCCTCACCCCCAACCCCAGCCCTGGCTCCAAGTCAGAGAAATTACTCAGCTGCGGAGAAGCCTAAAAATATCTGGCCACAGTGCGGGGAGGAGATGGCCTCATCAGTACCATGCCCCTGCCGCCATTCCCTCAGACCCTTGGGTCCCCTTGGCCCACAGCTCTGATCCCATCTTTGATTGACCAGCTCACTAGACCATGCGAGTCCTTCTCTAAGTCTAATACTAGTCTTGCTTGCTGCAGATCACCTCCTAGCTCCAAAGTTACCCCACCCTCCAGTAACGTGAGAGATGGGGAAAAAAGCTGGACAGAAGGGAGGGGGCAGGAGGATGACAGTGATGGGAGAGGGGTGGGGAGATGAGATAACCTCACCCCTTCTTTTCCTAATCTTCCAGCCCCTCCCCACCCTTTTTCTCACCTCCTTTCACGAGTTTCTCAAAATACATCAGTGTGAAGTCAGGAGAGGGAGAGAGACGTGCTGGTGGAGGGGCTGGGAAGGGGGACGGCAGCGGGAGGGATGTGTTTCTCAGGCGCTCTCCCTCAGTCTCCGTTTCTCAGCTTCTCTGTGTTTGGGTTTCTCTCCATCTGTCTCTGCCTTACCGTCACCTCTCTGAGCTGCCTTCTGAGCCCCTACAGACCCCAGAGTTCAGGGCTCCCACCAGGACAGTCACCAAGGGGTTTGAGCCCAGAAGAGCATCTGAATCCTGGGGTTCACTTTGATGGTTGGCGAGAGGGGGGGAATGCCCTGTATTGGACATAACACCCTGATTCCTTTTAATCCTCTAGACAAAGATGGGAAAACTGAGGCACACTTGGAAAAGGGGGGGGAAACAATGGCTGAGTAAATATGGCATCATTCGAACCCAGGTCAGTCTCCCTACCAAGTCTGGGATGGAGGCTGCAGACTTCCTCGAGATGAGTGATGCTGGAGTGGGTGGAAAACTCCCTCAGACCAGGAAACACACGGTAACCCAGGTGACTTGGGACAAGGACAAGGTGGGGGGGAAGGGGAATACAGGAGAGACAGGAGCCAAAATACCTCCTTTCTGAGAGCCAGGCCTTGAGACGGGTGATGCTGAGGGCCAGGAAGTGCTCAGGCCCCATTGCTACTCTTGTGTGTGACCTTGGACATGGTACTTCCGCTTCCTGAGCCTCAGTTTCCTCAGTTTTACAATAGGAAGATAAGGGAGAACCAAAGGGATATAAGAGGACAGAGACCTGGGAGCGGGGAGAGGGGAGTGGACTAAGAATCTGCAAAAGCAGAGGCAGAGACCCAGAGAGGGAGGTTGAGACACCGTTTTCATTTTGGTTACCTGCCTCCTAAGTGCTGCTTTTCCTCACCACCAAGTCCCTAGACCTGAGTTCCAGGCATCCAGAGAGGGAAAGAGACCCCATCCAGCGTCTCCCCTCTCTGTTCCTGTCCTCTGTGAAGCCTTGGGGCCACCTTCATCTCTACATCCCTGGTTCTCTTCTTCTGAAATGATAATATCACCTTGAAGTTCCCTCTTTGTAACCTCACATTCTACTCCTGCCCCCATTTTATAGGTATGGAATACTGAGACTGCCTCCTTCGGTTTAGAAAGCCTTGATCTAAGATCTATGTCCTAGTATTAGCAATGAATATCACATTTCAGGGGCTGCAATCATATCTTGAGTTTCAGAGTCAAATAGCATGTGAGAGCAACCTGGGTCCAATTCTAATCTCATTGGCTGGCCTGTTCTGATGGGGGGGGGCAGTCCCTACCACCCTGTGCTATTCGTTCTGGGGACTTCCATTCCCCTCTCTCTAGCTCTCTGCTCAGGGTCTCATTCCGCATCCCCCCAGGTTCTGTCAGCTCCCCCGTCGTTTTCTCCACCCACCCCCTGTTTCTTAACCCCCTCCTCCACTTCCTTAAGTTCTAGGATGGGGAGGGCTGCTGTTCTCATCTCTTCCACCCGCCTCCTCCCAGACCGTCTGGCTGTTCTTTCCTCCCCCGTCCCAGTCTCCCTCGCCTCCATCTGTTCTAGCCCTTTCCTGGGATCCAGCCCGATCCCCTGGCTGCCTACCCGCCTCGGAGAGGGGCCGCACCTCACAAGTCATATCCCTAGTCTGTCTCTTCTCACGCTCCTATAGTCTCTCTATCTTTCTCTCAGCGTTCTGGGTCTCTGCCTCTATGTTCTCTCTCCTGGGTTTCTGTCCCTACCTGACTTTGGGTCCCTCTCTGGGTTTCTGTCCCTTTCCTTCTCAGGGTCTTTGTTCTGTCCCCCACCTTCTCTCAGGGTCTCTGCCCCTGTCTTATTCTCTTCTTGACTGGATGTCTGTCTCTCTCTGTCTGGATATCTGTCCCCTTCTCTCTGGGTCTCTCTCCTTCCTCTGTGTCTCTGACCCTCTTTCTCTCAGCCTCTGCGCTCCCCACCCTGTCTCTGTAGCCCTCCCTTTGATTCTTTCCACACCTGTCTCAGGGCACCTCTTTCTCCCTGCAGCCTCTCTCTGGATTTGAGGTGGCCCTCCAAGTACCCTATACATCATCACAGACTCAATCCTGGATGCAGAACAGGCGGGGGCGAGAGCCTCGCTGGGGACTGAGCCAATCCCCCTACCAGGGCCATCTGTCCCTTGCCAGGACACCTCCCACCACTCCTCCTCCCTACCCCCTAGGCTGACAGCCTGAACTCAAGGTTCTCCAGGGATATCCAGCTGGGCTGCTGGATTCCAGTGCCCTGTACATCTCTGCACCCCCAATCCCTGGGAATGGGCTTCCAGTGGCTGAATGGAGTCAGCTGGATGTCAGGCCCACAACTGGTGCCTGGAAGCAGGGAAGGGCGTGCCACAGGGTGCCGGGGAGGAGCGGGGACCGTATATATAGCTGACGTGGCTGAGAAGCATCTGTTCTTTTGACACCTTTGCTGAAGCATCTCCTTAGCGCCTTTTGCTTCCTAAAATAGGCTCCTATCTGGAAGAGGGGGCTGGAGAGTGTCTCTGGACCTTGGCGGGGAGGGCTGGGGTCACAGGGTTTTGGATCGCAAAGGGTAGCCTGGGTCTAAAACAACTGAGTCAAGAGGTGACATGGCTGGGGGAGAAAGGAACTGAGGAGTTCCCCACTCGAGTCTTAGGGAGGAAGGGCCTGGGGGTGCGAATTCCTCATCTGAGGGAAATTGAGACCGAGGTCCAGATTCCTGGATCCAGAGGGGGAGAAGGGAGTCGGGGGCTGGACTTCTGGGGAAAGAGGGAGTGCAGGCTTAGAATCCCGGGTCTTGAAAAGCAGATTTTGCCCTGGACTGTTGTGTCATGGGAGGAGGGGGCTGGGGACTGGACGTCCGTGTCTGACCCTTGCTGCCTCTCAGTCTTCTGGAGAAGCGGCAGGAAGGTGCAGAGACGCTGGAGCTGAGTGCTGATGGGCGCCCGGTGACGACGCAGACCCGGGACCCGCCGGTCGTGGATTGCACCTGCTTTGGTCTCCCTCGCCGCTACATTATCGCCATCATGAGCGGCCTGGGCTTCTGCATCAGCTTCGGCATCCGCTGCAACCTGGGCGTGGCCATTGTCTCCATGGTCAACAACAGCACGACCCACCGCGGGGGCCACGTGGTGGTGCAGGTAGCTCAGGGCGGGCGCTACCTCAGGCTGCTGATAACACTGCCCACGCCCTCTGATGACGTCACACCCGCCGACACCACGCCCCTTCCACACCACAGCCTGAGTAGCCCCGCCCATTTGTGCTGCCCCCTCAGCTCCATCTCATCTCGGGGCTCGTCCCTTCCTAAGCCCCGCCCCTATCTAAATGAACCTCCGCCCCTATTTGTTTCAGGTCTCTGATTTCAAAATGCAGACTGCCCGTCATTAGGTTCCCTATGTGTTGCCCCTGCTCCATTTTGGCCCTCCTAGCAACTTTACTACACCTGCGTCCCACAACTGTTCCAGTGTTGCATCTTAGTCCCAGGCGCAACTCAGGCTCCACCGTGAATTTTGATTCTGGATTTTCTGAAGTTCCACCGTTGCTTAAATCCCTCCCCCATCTGCTCTGGTCGTTACCTAAAGCCCCGCCTCATTTCAGACTTTCTCCCTATTTTAATTTCGGTATAGGCCATGACCCTGCCTCAGAAAAAAATTCCTGATTTGGGCTGTGGCCTACCCACCCCTTGTTCCCTTCCAATCAGGCCCGACCCTTTGGCTACTTCTTGTCCCTGCCTAGACCCCATCCTGGTCAATCAGCAAACGGTTTGTACATTGGTTAAAAGTGGAGAAAGAATCCCCACCCCCATATATGGGCCCCTAGACATTCAGAGAAGGGACCCTGAGACAGGGAAACAGGCAGAGCTAGGCTTCTAGGCAGCAACAGGCCCCACTGCTAAGGTAGTGCGGTCCCAGCAACATGGAGGAGCAGAGTTGGGGTAGGTGGCACGAGATCTGATTGGCAGGCGAGAGGGGATCCTTGTTGCTGATTGGATGAGGGACTGTCTGTGGGTGCTGATTGGTGGAGGAGCAGAACCTAGGGCAGAGATGCTGGTTTGATGTGACTTTTGGCCCACAGCAAGCTCAGTTCACCTGGGATCCAGAGACTGTTGGCCTCATACACGGCTCCTTTTTCTGGGGCTACATTGTCACCCAGATTCCTGGAGGATTTATTTGCCAAAAATTCGCAGCCAACAGGTATGGGGTGGGGTCTCAAAGTGGGCGGCAGAGTGTGGGTGGAGTTAGAGGGTTTGGCCTTGCATTTGGGGTCTGACTCCGGGAAAATGGGAGGAGCCTGGGTTCTGGACCGGGGTCCTGGAGAAAGGCGGGGCTTGTGATTGTGGAAGGTGGGGGGGTCACAGAGAAGGTGGGGCCTGGGGCTCGGGGGACGCAGGGCCTCGCCTGCTGTGGGAGGAAAGGGCAGAATCCTAGGTATGGCGGGATAGCTGGACTCTTTTCTCGGACCACGAACTCTTCCTATCAGGGTTTTTGGCTTTGCTATTGTGGCTACCTCCACTCTAAACATGTTGATCCCCTCGGCTGCCCGTGTCCACTATGGCTGTGTCATCTTCGTGAGGATCCTGCAGGGGTTGGTAGAGGTAAAGCTCCGCCCCCTATGGCCCCCACCGCCGTTCTAGCTCCGCCTCTTCTCGTTGACTTTGGCTTTCTCCTCCCTAGGGGGTCACGTACCCTGCCTGCCACGGGATCTGGAGCAAATGGGCCCCGCCCTTAGAGCGGAGTCGCCTGGCAACAACAGCCTTTTGCGGTGAGAGGAAGGGGCTGGGATCCAGCCTTGTGAGTCTGAGGATGTAGGGGGCTGGAGTATGGACTCTTAGGTCTGAGGAAGGAGGGGATTGAGGGCTTGGACTCCTGGGTCTGAGAGAGGAGGGGGCTGGTGACCCAGACTGAAGTATCTGAGGGAGAAGGGGCTGTGGCCTGTGCATCTGTGTCCCAGAAAGGTGGGGGCTGGGAATCCGCTCTATTGCATTTGAGGGAGAATGGGACTCTTTTCCATCCTGTATCATCCCCCATAGGTTCCTATGCTGGGGCAGTGGTCGCGATGCCTCTCGCCGGGGTCCTGGTGCAGTATTCAGGATGGAGCTCTGTGTTCTACGTCTACGGTGAGGGGCCCGGACGCCTGGGTCCGGGTGGCGCTGGGGCAGAGAGAGGCCGGTCGTCACCTCGCTTCCATCCCCCTCCTGACCCCCCCCCAGGCAGCTTCGGGATATTCTGGTACCTGTTCTGGCTGCTTGTCTCCTACGAGTCTCCGGCGCTGCACCCTAGCATTTCCGAGGAGGAGCGCAAGTACATCGAGGACGCCATCGGCGAGAGCGCCAAACTCATGAACCCCGTCACGGTCCGGGCCCAAACCTGCGGGGCGGGGGCATGGTGGGGAGAGGAGAGATATCGAGGCGGGGACGCAGGAAAAAAATGGGCTTTGAACCCGCACTGCATGTAGATCTTGGTGGGCTTACATAGACATTTAGAGGAGACTTGATGGGAACGCAAGGTGGATGGAGCTAGAACCTAGGAGGCGGGGTTAAAGCCCGGAGAGAACGGCAATAGCAGGTGCTGAGAGCAGGGCGAGGTGGCCAGGTGGGCGGAACCACTGATGGGCGTGGTTAAACCTGCCGAGGCGGATTAGAATGTGAGGTTTTGCTTAGACCTTGGGGTGGGTGAGGCTAGAATTAGGGGGCGTAATTGGATGGAAAGAGACTCTTGGGTCCACATTTATGAGTCTCTGAAGGTCATCGTGGTCCCCGGACACCTGCCAACCTGAGGGCCACTGTAGAGTCGGGACCTCTGCATCCCTGAAGTGTTACTGTGAGGCTAGGACGCCAACGTTCCCATGGGGACGTGGTCAGGCTGGCGACCCTGCGTCCTTGGAGGTTTTAGTGAGATCGAGAAACCTGGGTCTCTGCGGGACTATAGTGGGAGCCCTATAGGGACACGGAGAGCGCCCAGCCCTGCTCTCTGTCTTAGCCGTCCCTCCTCTCGCCCACCACAGAAGTTTAACACACCCTGGCGGCGCTTCTTCACGTCCATGCCAGTTTACGCCATTATCGTGGCCAACTTCTGCCGCAGTTGGACGTTTTACTTGCTTCTTATCTCCCAGCCCGCCTACTTCGAAGAAGTGTTCGGCTTTGAGATCAGCAAGGTTGGGCCCAGAAAGGAGGGTGCTGAGGGAGCGGCGGGGGTTGAGGGGGGAAGGAGAGGGACCTGGATCCCAAAGGGTTGGAACGGGGCACAGGGAGGAGCCAGTGGTACCTGAGCCGTGGAGACCCTGGGCCCGTGGCCCCTGAGCCCCCTCCCTGTACGCCCGCTGGCGCAGGTGGGCCTGGTGTCAGCGCTGCCTCACCTGGTCATGACTATCATCGTGCCCATTGGAGGCCAGATCGCTGACTTCCTCAGGAGCCGCCGTATCATGTCCACCACCAACGTGCGCAAGTTGATGAACTGTGGGGGTGAGTGGGGCGGGGCCTGGATCTGGTCTGGGACAGCCTGGGAGGGGCAGAGCGCCGTGGGGCAGATCTAGGGGCCCGGACTCTGGGGAAGGGGCAGAGGTCAGAGGGCGTGCACAGGGGCGCGTCCAAAAAGGCTGAGCCAGAGTGAGACCAGACTTGGCTGGAACAGAATGTCAGGTGGCAGCCTCAGGGGCCGAGGGGTAGAAGGGCAAGGCAGGTATGGCCGTCCAGGTGGAGCAAAGGCGAGACCACGTTGAGTCTGGAAGGACGGGGTCTATACGAGGCTGGCCAGAGTAGGATGGGAACTGGGTGATGAAGAGGGGGGACCTGGAGAGACAAAGGTCAGTGTAATGAATAGGGACAGAGAGGGAAGGTGCGAAGGTGCCTGGGTGGGGCCTGGACCCTGCGTCTTCAGGGCGTGGCCTAGTCAGTGGGTGGGGCCACGGAGGGCCAGGTCGGGGCGGCGAGCCTGTGCGCGTGGTCAAGGCCCTGGCATTGGGAAGGTGAGGGCTTGGTTAGGGCGGGCGCGGACAGAATGGGGAACAAAGCCAGGGACAGGCGTGGAAGTGCCCAGACTGGGGCGAACAGGGGTCGGCTGCGGCGGGAACGGGTCTGGAGAGGCGTGGGGCGGCCTGCGCTCAGATAAGCGGCTCTCTGTAGGCTTTGGCATGGAAGCCACGCTGCTGCTGGTGGTCGGCTACTCGCACTCCAAGGGCGTGGCCATCTCCTTCTTGGTCCTCGCAGTGGGCTTCAGCGGCTTCGCCATCTCTGGTGAGAACCGCCGATCCGCCCCTTGGGGGAACTCTGGTCACCTCTGTGGGGAACTTCCTGGCTCAGGAAGGGGACTTCCCAGCCTCGCAAAAGGTTGACTCGAAAGAGCAAAACGGCGGGGAGGGGGGGAGGTAGGGGTGGGGGAGGAGTCACTCGAGCGAAAATCGGCTGTGACGTCTCCTGGCTCGCCTCCCCAGGGTTCAACGTGAACCACCTGGACATCGCCCCGCGCTATGCCAGCATCCTCATGGGCATCTCCAACGGCGTGGGCACGTTGTCCGGCATGGTGTGCCCCATCATCGTGGGTGCCATGACTAAGCACAAGGTCCGTGCACGGGCCCTGACCCACTTGCCCTCCAAATTTGTGTATATTACCTTCCTGACGTGTATCACCCTCCCTGGGCTCCACCCCTGCCCTCTCTGGGTCTCTTTCAGCCTCTTTCTGGATCTCGGTCTCCCTTTCTCTGGGCCTCCCCCCCCCGCCCCACTCAGGTTCTTTCTCCACCTCCCGTTTCTCTGTCCTCTGACTTCACCTCACCATTGTCCCCTCCCCAGACTCGGGAGGAGTGGCAGTACGTGTTCCTCATTGCCTCCCTGGTGCACTATGGAGGAGTTATCTTCTACGGGGTCTTCGCTTCCGGAGAGAAGCAGCCATGGGCGGAGCCTGAGGAGATGAGCGAAGAGAAATGTGGCTTTGTTGGCCACGACCAGCTGGCTGGCAGTGACGAAAGCGAAATGGAGGATGAGGCTGAGCCCCCCGGGGCACCCCCTGCTCCCCCTCCCTCCTATGGAGCTATACACAGCACAGTTCAACCCCCAAGACCCCCACCCCCTGTCCGGGACTACTGACCATGTGCCTCCCACTGGATGGCAGTTTCCAGGACCTCCATTCCACACATCTCTGGCCTGAGTGACAGTGTCAAGGAACCCCAGTCCTCTCTGTCCTGCCTCAGGCCTAAGAAGCACTCTCCCTTGTTCCCAGTGCTGTCAAATCCTCTTCCCTCCCAATTGCCTCTCAGGGGTAGTGAAGCTGCAGACTGGCAGTTTCAAGGATACCCAAATTCCCCTAAAGGTTCCCTTCTCCACTTTTTCTGCCTCAGTGGTTTCAAATCTCTCCTTTCAGGGCTTTATTTGAATGGACAGTTCAATCTCTCACTCTCTCTTGTGGTTTTGGGCACCTCCCCCTTTCCTTGAACCCCAGGGACTCTCAGGCTAAGCCCTGAGATTACTCAGCCCCGCCCTCCCCTTTCAGAAAAATTCAAGGTCTTCCTCTAGAAGTTTCAAATCTCTCCCAACTCTGTTCTGCATTTTCCAAGTCGGTTTACCTAATCACCCATCCCTGCCATACTAGGGATTGATTCTCACCAGCGTTTCTGAGGGGAAATGGCAGTTTCAAGCACCCCACCCCCACCCCACCCCCCACCCCCCACCCCGCTTCACCCCTCCCTCCACCAGCATATTCTGCTGAAGCACCAAATGCCCCAAGACCTTCTCCCTAGCTTAGCACAATACCTAGGGAAACAACCAAAATGGCAGTTTTAACAATATGCCTCTCTTCACTCCCATGCACTTTTTCTGACACGGTTTTCAGGTCTAAATAGTGGCTGCTCAAGTCCATCAACTCAATGGTTTGAAGCCACCGGCATTGAACTTTCCCATGGCGGTTTCAAGACGCTCCTCTTCCCCCCAATTCCTTGCACTTTATTCTTCTGGGTGGTTTCAAACTGCCCTCATTTTCTCAGTGGCCATTTGTTGCCTCCCTCAGGGGCTAAATGACTCCAAATCTGGGATCCTTCCCATCTCAGATTCCCCTATTTCGGCTTAGAATTTGGGGAACATATATAGGAGAAGTCACAGAATCCCAGGAAAGGGAATGGGGCTGGGGAAAAGGGGTGCTTTTCCCCGGGGCAGGGTTGTGTCTTTGTGTCTCTGTCTCTGTGATTGTAAATCCTGCCCTGCCCCTCTCCCAATAAAATGCTTTGGTGTACACACCCAGTCGTCATTGGCCTTGGGAGTCCCCAACACGCTTCTCCCTGACACCTAGGAGTCCAGGCCCCCAGCCTCCTCCCTCCTCACATCCGGGATTCTAGGACCCCAGCCACTCTCCTCCCCCAGGACTTAGGCCAGAGGAGTTGTCTAGCTGTGGGAACACGTGATTTATTCGTCCTCAGAATATGTTTTCCACTGATATCTAAAGCATCTATCTCTGCGTGTAGGACCCTCTATCCGAGAGGACCCCTATGTAGCAAAGCAGTCCAGGAGGACAGGACCTCTGGGTCATTCCTCCGTCCGGGGAAGGTGCAGGTCTTGAGGGGCTCACACGAAGTTGTTGGGGAGCGTGGAGGGGGAGAGAGGTTCCAGGCGCTGGGGGCGGCCCCCGCGGGGCGGCGGAGGCAGCTTGGGTGGCAGTGGGGGGGTGGGCAGTGGCTGCTTGGTAGCGATGTGTGAAGGGACCCAGGCGTCCGGCGCATAAACGTAGAGGTTGTAGGGGTCCTTCGGGGCGCCCAAATGCATAACTGGGGACAAAGGAACGAGGTCATCCATAGGCTGACAGGGGGCCTGTCCCCTCTCCTGAGCCGCTGGCCAATGAGGAGACAGGGAATAGGATTCCGACCTTCCATTGGAGCGGGGTTTTCGAATTAAAGGACCCCTGAATAGATGAGGGGGCGTGGCGCCCACGCAGAAGGGGCGGGGCCTGCCGCGCTCCTGGAGGGGGAAGGGGCGGGGCTTGTAGGGAACTGCGGCTCCGAGCGTGCGGCAACTCCCGGCTGGGCTGGGGGCGGAACTGGACATGTGTGTGTGAAATTTCAGAAGATTGGGGGGCAGAACCTGACCCTGGAGGGTTCAGGGCTTCTACTGACCTTGGATGGGGACCTGTACTTTTAGGTAGGGCGCCCTGAAGTGCCGGGCGAAACCAGGTTAAGGAAACGTGCAGGCATTCAAGGAGCGGGACGCTACAGGGGTTGCTCACCCGGTTCATCTCCGTTGTTCGGGAGCCGGTGGTGTGTGAAGGGCCGGTGTCGAGCCGCCTGGCGGTAGAGACACCACAGGAGCAGGAAAATGCCAATAAGCAGCCCGGTCCCGGCGAGGATAGGCACAGGGCCCCGCCTGCCTCGCCCGGGGGATGCCCCACCAGGGTCACACCTGAAGGAAGGAGGCCCAGGAACAGCAGTCTAAACTCCTAGCACCCTCCACCCTCAGACCCAGGAATCCAGATGCCACCCTCCTCCTCCCTTGGATCCGGAAGCCCCGGCCCCCAGTCTCTCCTCCCTCAGACCCTGCAGTACCAGCCCTCAGCCTCCTCCCCCCTTCAGACTCCGAAGAGGGGCTTACAGCCTTCTCCTCCTTTCGACCCAGAAGTCCGGCTCCCAGGGCCCTCCTCCCTCAGACCCAGGAGTCCGGGTCCTAGTCCCTCACCAAGCTCTTTCACTCGCTCCACCACGATGATAGTGTTGACTCTTTCACCTCGGCTGCGCCGCTGGGGGGCCCGCAGAGTGACAGGGGCCGGCTGATTGGGGGGCCCTGGAGGAGCAGGGGACCTCACAATCCGGGCTGAGGGAGGAAAGGCGTCGATCCCTTTAGGGCTAGAGTTCTGGGGGACTTTCAGATCAACGGCCCCAGGAGATTCTGAGGTGGGCAATTTAAGGGCGTCGGGCCGGGTGGCTGCAAGGGTTTCTGATTTGGGATTCAGGGGCAGCTCATTTAGGGCAGTAACTTCTTCCTTGAAGGGTGCAGGCGTTTCTGGAGGAAGACTAGTGGAGATCTCAGGATCAGAGGCTGGGAGAATCTCTGTTGCATCTTGGTAGGGGGGAGTGGGGAATTTCAGTGGGGTTGGGATTGTGGCCTACATGAGACGCTGGGTGGGGGGTTTCAGTAGGGTCAGAATGGAGTGTCTGGAGGAATTCAGAATTTGGGGTCCCAGTGGTGTCAGGGTCATGGGTCTCCGGAGATCTGGGGTCACAGGTCTTGGTGGGGTCAGGATTTGGGATCTCAGGGGCTTCTGCATGTGAGATTTCAGTGGAGCTATGTTTGGAAATCTCTGGGGATTCTTGGTGTGGAGTTTGTGTAGGGGCAGTGTTTGGGGTTTCAGGAAATTCTGGGTGTGAAGTTTTGGAGGAACTAGGTTTGGGGGTCTCATGGGATTCTGTGGGTGAGATTTCAGTGGAGTTACTTTTGGGAATCTCTGGGAATTCTTGGTGTGGAGTATGGGTAGGGTCAGTGTTTGGGGTTTCAGGAAATGTTGGGTGTGAAATTTTGAAGGAATTAGGTTTGGGGGTCTCAGAGAATTCTGTGTGTGGAATTTCAGTTGGGTCAGGTTTGGGGGTCTCAGAAGGTTCTGGATATGTCATTTTGGAGGGTTTAATTTGGAGGGTGTCCAGGGATTCTGATATTGAGGTGTTGAGTGAGTTAGGTTTGGGGGCCTCAGGAGACTCTGGGTGTGGGCTGTCTCGGAGGTCAGTGTTGGGAGTCTCAGTGAATTCCAGGGGGGAGGGCTCAGGGGAAACCGCATGAGGTGTCTTGCAGGGCTCAGGATAAGCGGTCCTGGGGGATTCTGGGTTAGGCCCATTGAGAGTGGAATTTTCAGATGCAGGAGGGGAGGGCTGAGAGGGGTGGTCTATCCTCGAGAAGTCGGAACCCTCAGGCGGTGAGGCCCAAGGGGCAGCCTTGGAACCCAGCCAGGCGAAGAGAAAGACGAGAAGCAAGAGGATCGGGCTGAAGGATTTCATAGCTCTGGAATTTACCTGTAGCAGTGGGAGAGCGGGAAGGAAGGGGTTAAAGCCAGAAGTCGCCAGGGAGGCGACGCCGGAGGCCACGCCCACTGGTCTCCGGGTAGACCGCGTCTCCGCCCAGCTCGGGGCGCTGGGTAAAGAAGCCACCTGCAACTCCCTGAAGGCTGTGAGGCGGTAGCCGCCGTAGCTAAGGGAGACTGAGACGCAGGGCTTCTTGGGAGTCGTAGTAAATTTCCTTATCTGTTTCCCTAAGGGGTCCCAGGAAAATTGGGAAAGAAACACACCTTTCCAAGCCCCCAGACCTCCTTGACTTCGGCTTCGAAGGGTGTAGACCTCTGAGGGGAACATGGGATTTCTTCCTCTCCAAGGGCCCTGCGGACACCTTGACTCAACAGTTGTTTACATTAGAGGAAGCTCAGAAGGAAGGCCTGGGGGCTGGGGGCCTGAACGCCTCGATTTGAGGGAGGAGGGGGCCTAAATGCCTGTAACTGGAGGAGGAGGGAGACTCCTGGATCCTGGTCAAGAAGGCTGCTGGGGGTTCAGCCTCCTGGCTCCCAGAGGGTGGAGGGCCCTAAATGTGGGTCTAAATTCTTAATTCTTTAGAAAAGAGAGGCTTGAAGGTTCAGATGCCTAGAATTTTGAGGGAGCAAAGCTTGGAGGGGGGCTGGATTACAGGGGAGGAAGGAAATGGGTGTCTGGAACTCTTGGGTCCTGAGTTAGAAGGAAATTGGGAACCCTGGAGATAGGTGTATAAAGGTCTGGATTCCTCAGCCTTCAGGAGGAAAGAGCTGTGGGGCAGGACTCAGGTCTCTGTTTATTGAGGATGGAGCTGGGATCTCAAGGTCTCAGGGGCTGGTCTGGGGCAGAGATGCCTAGGTCTGTGGTCAGGTGGAGGTGGGGTGGGCGTACACCCAAATGAGATAGTGTCACTTGGGGTTTGGGGTCTCTTACCTGCTCAGTGGGGTCCAAGATAACAACAGGTGAGCAGAGCTGAATGCAGAGATCAGTGAATGCTGCAGAATGGCTCTGGGCAGGGCAGCAGGAGGTAGGGTCCCAGGGGTGCACATGACGCACCTGACCCCCACCCTGGGGATCCTGGGAGCCTAGCAACAGGCTTGAACTTTTAAAGGGACAGAGATAAGGGACATTGTCTCTGGAGCGGGTAAGGGAGTTAGGGACTGGATCATTTGGTGGAGGGATGTGGCCCAACCAAACTCTCCTCCCTGTGAAGCCAGGAGTCCCAGCCTTCTGCCCTCTCCTACACCCAAACCCAAGAATCCAGGTCTCGGGTAGCCTCCCACTTCAAGAGCCAGGAGTCGGGACCCTCAGACCTCTCCCCAGACCCAGGAATCCAGTTTCCCAGAGCCAGGCTCTGTTCCCTCCTCTCCGGGGAACTAGGAGTCTAGGTTCCCATCTCCTGTCAATCAGAGATTCAGATTGCTACTGCCCTTTGGGACTTCCCAACCTTTGCCTACCATTCCATTGTGTAGACAGCAACCCTCTTAAGGGCCAGTGTTAGGGGGATTGGGCCTTATCTTCACAACACCCCCAAGTTCCTCCCCGGGAAGGGCTTGGACACATCCTCAGGGTAGTCAGGGTCCTTGTCTGTCTCTTTCCCCTCTTTGCAGTGTCTCTAAGACTTTCCTGATTTTGCCTGTCACTATACCTGCCTTCACCGTCCCTTCCCCCACACATACCCTTCGCTTTCTCCTACCAACCCTCTCCCCCCATTTCTCATCCTTTCTTTCTGGTTTTCTCACTGTCTGGATTCATCTCTGGACCTCTCTGCCCAGGCTGGCTGTCCTTCCATTTCCTGTCGTTCTGAGTCCTCTTTTCCTCATTCCTCCATCTCTAGCTGGCTCTCTTGGTCCCTTTCCCTCTCTTTTCTCTCTTCCTTCCTTTTCCCTTCTTTCTTCCTCTGTTGCTCCCTTTCTTCCTCTCTTCCCTTTTCTCTGTCATTCTGTCTTTGTCCTTCCCTGTCATGGTTACTTCATCTCTTTGTGTCTCTGCTTCTCCCCATCAGTCCCTCTTCTGCTGCTTCCCCCATCTCTCTTTCTCTCTCTGTGTCTCTGGCTTCTGCTCTGATGGTCCTTCCGCCGGTCTCTATTTTTATCCCTCTGACACACCCCCTGTGTCCACTTCTCTGTCTGTCTCTCCCCCTCCCAATTCTCTTCAGGTCCCAGCTCCTGGTCCCAATTAGTGGGTGGCCGCTAAGGCAGCGGCGGGGCCCCCACCCCCGGCTCCTCATTATCGCTGGCGGCTCCTAATGAGCCGGTGTGGGGGGGTGACCTGGCGCCCCCAGCCCCCCGGTCTGCGTCACTGCCCGCTGCGGGGGTTGTGGAGGCGATATAAGGGGGCTGCCAGCCTCACTGCCGGAACCCACTGCGCGGTAGGGGGCCCCGCAGACGGGCTGCAGGGGGTGGGTGGACGGTGGGGTCGGGGTTCTAGGCCAGAACGCGGGCCTCACTGAGCTCTTTCCTGTCTCTCCACAGGTGATGGAGACCCGCCAGGTACCCAGGAGCCCCCGAGCACGGCTGCTGCTGCTGCTGCTGCTACTTGTGTCCTGGGGCCACCGCACCGCCTCAGGAGCCGCCCTGCCTCCCGCGGGGGTCTTCAGGTACGTAGGACATCCAGGTCTCCCAGGAAGGGTGCAGACTCAGAGAGGTGGGGAGAGACCCAAAGAGAATGGGGAACAGAGGCTCAGAAAGGGGGAACAGAGACCCAGAGAGAGGACAGAGATGGGGGGTGGACAGGGAATCAGCAAGACAAAGAGATACACAAGGATTCTGAGAAAGGCTTTGAGAGACTTGAAAGGAGCCGAAGCAGGAACGGGTTTGTTCCTTGAGCAACGTTTATTGGGTCTTGGTGTGTGCCAGGCATGCGCAGGGCGCTGGGGCCGGACAGGTGCATCAGACTCGGTCTCTGTACTCAGGAGGCTCCGAACGTGGTGAACACAGAGACGGAGACCCAAACAGAGAAACAGAGAGACAGGGGACAGAGACTGAGCCACTCCACAGACGGTGCAGTAACAGGGCTTCGAGTTAGACCGCGGAGAGGACAGGTGGCGGGCGGCGGGCCCGGACACATGGAAACCGCCTCTTTTCATCTCCCGGCAGACTCCACACCCCCAGCCGGGCTTGGGCGGTTCCGGCCACCCCCCAGTCGCGTCGGAGCCTGGCGCTGGCGGACGATGCGGCCTTCCGGGAGCGCGCGCGGCTGCTGGCCGCCCTAGAGCGCCGCCACTGGCTGAACTCCTACATGCACAAGCTGCTGGTGCTGGACGCGCCCTGAACGTCCCGTCCGCCCCACCTTAATAAAGACCCTGCTGTGCGTCGGGACTGCGCCTCCTTCCTGCGCCTCTATGTGTGTGTGTGTGTGTGTGTGTGTGTGTGTGTGTGTGTAGCGGGAGGTTGTGTGTGTGTGTGCACGGGGGCGTCTACCTCCAGTTCCCTCTCTCATCTCTCCCTCTACTCATCCTGTCTCTCTCTGCACTACCGCCCCAGCTCTGTCCTTTCCTCTCACTCTGTGCCTTTGTCCCTCTCCACTCGCATATCTGCTCCCACCCCATCCCCGATTCTGTCCCCTTCTCCTCTTGTTCTTTGTAACCTCCCAGGTCTCTGTCCCCCTCCGAGTCACTGCCCCTTTCTCTGGGTCTCTGTTGCTCTCTGGGTATCTGTCCTTCTCTGAGTCTCTATACTTCTTTTTCACCCTCATGGCTTCCCGGCCTTCTGGGGAATCTCTGTCTCCTCTCTCAACTCTTCTTTCTGCCTAAAACTCTTCCTTCCATTCTTAACCACTTTCTTTTTTCTCTGCCTGACTCCTTCGTGTCTTTTTTTTTTTTCTTTCTTTCTTTCTTTCTTCTTTTAGGTCTTCGTCTCTCTCCCGGCTCTCATTTTCTCTGAATTTCTCTTTTTCCGCTCTCGCATCACTTCCCGACTTCTCTTTGGGCGCAGTGGAAAGTTGGGGGGGGGCGGCGATGGGGGGACTCTGGAGATGCATCTGCCATTCAAAACCGGGTTCCCCTAAACCTACTTGTGTGGTATTGGGAACGGCTTCTAACCTTCCAGCCTCCTTTCCCTCATTATTTTGAGGATTAAACCATATACACCATTAGAAGACTTAAGTACGCCCTTCTGGAAGCAAAACACATTAGAAAAGGGTTTCCAGGAATTCCCTGGTGATGCAGTGGTTAGGACTCGGCGCTTTCACTCCTGGGGCGAGTTCAATCCCTGGTCAGGGAACTAAGATCCCGAAAGCCACGGGGCCGCAGCCCCCCAAAATAAAATAAAAAATAGAGAAGGGTTTCTGCCTCTCTTGCAGCAGGCTGCAGCAGTTTCTTCAGGGTTTTCTAACTGCACGCCTCCCGGGAGACCATTGGGGCACCTGGTCGGGGCGGGAGGAGAGGAGAAAGGAGAAAGGCATTAGGCTCCTGGAGGCACGGGACGGAGGCGGGGAAACACCTGGCCCACCGGTGAAGGAAGTAAGGAAGCAGCCAATCAGAATCAATCAATCTCTCTCTCTCTCTCTCTCTCTCTCTCTCTCTCTCTCTCTCTCTGCTCGGCCAGCCCTTCCGCCCCGCCCCTCAGTGGTGACCATGGCAACTCACTCCCTTAACTGGACTGCGAGGTTTCTGAACCTAGCTCCCGTGGCGCAGCTCGCACGGACTGCGCTCTGATTGGCCTAGAGAAGAGAGCGGAGCTGGGCGAGTCGACGCGAGGAAAGGGGGCGGGGCTAGCGCTTGGTGATTGGCAAGCTCTCCCGTAATTTGCATTTCCGAGAGGCGGACCGCGCCCTAATTGGCCGTTAGGCTGTGGGGTGTGGCCTGCTTCCCTGTTATTCAGGAATACTGAACAATGAATAACTGTATTTATTCCTTACAACTATCTGGAGTTGGCCAAATTTTACAAAGAAACATGGCTCTGAAAGTTGTCAGCGCTAGTGAAGGATAATTGGAACCCAAACCTGTGCAACTTCAGAAGTCTAGACCATTCCACTACTCTCATGGAGAAATAGAATTAAAATGTTATGAGCAGTTACTATATGCTGGGCACTCTTCCACATACCATTGTATTGGCTCTTTCAGCCTCACAACCCTGTGAGAAGCCTCATCCTCTGTTTGCTGAAGGGCCTGGTAACTCCGTCTTGGCCTGTGCTCTTCCTGTACTTCCTCCCCACGTCTTTATTTTTTTTTTAAAATTAATTAGGCTGCGCAGGGTCTTATTTGCGAGAATCTTCGTTGCAGCATGCGGGATCTAGTTTCCTGACCAGGGATCGAAACTGGTTCCCCTGCGTTGGGAGTGGGGAGTCTTAACCACGGGACCACCAGGGAAGTCCATCCTCCCAGATTGCTTGTCTAGCATTTGAGGTTTTTCACAAAATGGTGCCCCAAACCCCTTCCCTTCTCACTCTACTCCCTTCTCCTCAGGAAATTTCAGCAATCCCCACGTTTCAATCACCATCACAGCTAATAACATCCAGACCCCCATTTCTAGACTGAAAGCTCAGTGCTCAGGGCTCCAGCCACTTCTTGGAACCCAGACACTCACTCCTCCCCACATGAGCTCAGAGTGTCCCCCACAAGCCCACCCCTTCTCATGGGTTCCCTATGTTGGGAATGGCTCCACTCTCTACCAGTCACTGGGTCAGATGCAGGTGCAGTCCTTGCCCCTTCCCTCTTCATCCTCCTTCATAGCCTGTCAGTCCTGGCTCTGTCCTTCCTGCTCTGCCTCTTTCTGCCCTGCCCTTTTTTCCATCCATGCACCCAGCCCAGCTCAGGCCTCATGCTCTCTCACCTGGACCATGGCCCCAAGCCTTCTCCCCACCTCCTGCCTCCAGCCTCACTCCATTATTATTCATCCTCTGTACAGGCTCAGAAGGTCTCTTTCCCACCCAGAGTTGATTCTGCCCCTTCCCTGATCACAGCACTTTCTTGGGCACTTGGCAGTAGAGTTCAAGCTGGTGTTCAAAACCCTTAATGGGCTCTTGTCTGCCTATCTTTTTTCTCACAATTCTAAAGCCTCAACTCCTTCCCTGGCTTTTTTTTTTTTTTTAAATCCAAGCAACATGGTGCTGCCTATGGCTTTCTACACACAGAGGTGATTTCCAACCACCTGGTCTTCACACACTTTTTTCCCTCTGCCTGGGACACCCTCCCCCGCCTCTGTTTACTATAACCAACCTTACCCATCTTCCAAGACTAAATGCAGACGTCACCTATTTGGGAAGAAATCTCTAACCTCCCAGGCTGGGTTAGGTGCTTTTCCTGAGCTCTCACAGAGCCTGTAGCTACCTCTATCACTGTCCTGCCTGGCTCAAAGCTCTCCCAAGGAAGCCTCTACAGTGCTGAAAGTGTTCTATATCTTGACCTGGGTTTTGGTTTCATGGATGTTTACATGTGCAGTAATTTATCCAGCTGATACTTGATTTGTCCATTTATCATTGTATGTAAGTTATAACTCAATTACAAAGTAAATAACCAAAAACAAGTAATTAAATGTCCCCCAAACTCCCATCATCCTCAGGAGAAAAATCAATGCTCCTCGGCCTGGCATTGGAGGGTCTATTTTTCTGTCTTCTAAGGTCTAGCCATGGCAAATAGATGATCACTAAGTGTTTGCTGAATGAACAAATGGCACACCCTTTCCTGCTGGCCGTTGGTGACATCTGTGTGTGTGCTTGGCCCACATCTTGTTCTCCCTCTTTCTGCCAAGAGAGATGCTTGCTCTCCGAGTTGCCCTTGCAGCTAGGGGTGGTCATGCCAAACAGTTCTGGCCGACGAGACAGAGTCTGCTGCTGGCTCTGGGAAGGCTATTGCTTTTCTTTATAAAAAGGGAGAGATGTGTCCCCTTCTCCCTGCAGATATGATGTATGAAGCTACAACACCCGCCACCTCCTGAGCACAGGGGAAGGGCCAAGAGAGTCACAGAGAATCACAGCAAGCTGGTCCCGGTGCTATGGAGACTGAGCTGTGGGTCCACAACTGCCCTCCTCCAGACTTGTTTTGTGAGGGAAATATAACCCCTAGTGCTTAATCCATTATTGGTTGTGTTTTGCTATTGTTAAGAAATGTAGTTGTCAACGTTAAAAAAACAAGAGACTTCACATAAAAACCCAATACAGGGCTGTGGACCCTGGAGCACTGTATCTAGGGTCCCGGCAGTGGCATAATCCCAAATCACAGTGGCACACCCACGGGATTAACAGTAAAAAGAGCCCCAGTTAAATCACTGAACTAGACGCCGCTCTGAGGCGGCGGGATGCGTGCCTTACACTGGAGGCGGCTGGAGGTAGCAGAGCTGGAGGTGGGGCCAGGTGGGGGGCGGGGACTGGCCCAGCAGCCGGACCGAGAGCAGCAGCAGCAGTAGCAGTAGCAGCAGCAGCAGCAGGCCCAGGACTGGCGCCAGGATCAGCGGGTGCCGAGTGACTCTGTGGGGAGGCAGCACAGTGCTTGGGGGGCCCAGGGGAGCCCATGGTATCCCGGCAGTGCCCTGTCTGACCATCACCCTCCTTCTGGAGACGCCTTGGGGTGCACCTGAGCTGCTGGGGGTGCAGGGGGCGCAGGCAGAGGTGGCCCCAGACTGGCCTCCTGACTGGGACCAGCTCCTTCACCACCGGCACCAGGGCTTGCTGTAGCTCTGGCTCTGAGGGCCTGCTGGGGGGAAAGGAAGGCAGGGCGATGGTGCTGGACTTTTTCTCTGCCCCCAAGTCCACCCCCAGGCCCTTGGGTCCCTCTACCTCTCAGGAGGGCTTCCTGGGATGTCTCCAGGGTGTGAGTCTCCCAGAGGGATGGGGAGATCCACCTGGAAGGACAAAGGAGACAAACTTGAGACACTGGGTCCTGGATTGGGAGCGGTGCTAGGTTCAGCCCGCTGGACAGAAGCGACCACATGGAAGGGGGTGGGACACAGTGGTTCAGTGCGTGAGCCTCATGGAGACACACTGCTGCGTTGAGCTCCCAGCTCTGCCAGTTTCCTGCTATGTGTCCCTTGGCACGTCCCCCCATCTCTCCAGGCCCCACTTTCTCCATGTGCTGGATGGGGATGATGATGGCACCCACTTCACAGGGCTGAAGTGGAGAATGAATGAGTGAATGTGGGCAAAACCCAAAAAATCAGGAGGCGGGCTCAGAACAGTGCCTGGCAGACAGTGAGCGTGCAATAACTGCGTGAGCTACTCAACATTATTATTTCCATCTTCCATCTGATTCTGGAAGTATACAGGCTCCCTGAGGGCAGAGACCCCATATTCTTGAGGAGCCCAGCCCTGGGCTGGGCCTAGTCCACCGTGGATACTGTTTTTTTTTTTTGCAGTATGTGGGCCTCTCACTGTTGTGGCCTCTCCCGTTGCGGAGCACAGGCTCCGGACGCGCAGGCTCAGCGGCCATGGCTCACGGGCCCAGCCGCTCCGCGGCATGTGGGATCCTCCCAGACCGGGGCACGAACCCGTGTCCCCTGTATCGGCAGGCGGACCCTCAACCACTGCACCACCAGGGAAGCCCCCATGTATACTCTTTGGGTCCATCTTCCTGCCCTGTGCCAGGCCCAGCAGGCGCTTTAAGATTAAAGCCCCAAATACTCCTGGCTCACTTTCCCACCTCATCCCCCGTGTCTTTCTGAAAGGGCATCCCCTCTGCAGATCTCAGGCTTTCCCACCCATGCCTTTGCTCTGTGGATGATGATATGGTAATAACAATAAAATAATAAATAAAGAGTTCCAGGAACACCAACCCCAGCCACTATCTTCACCACTGTCGCCTCCTGTGTGTCTGCTCTGTGCCAGGCACTTTACTACCTGATCCTTAACACTTATCCTCACCCTGAGAGCTGGGTAAAGATTGCTGTCACACTAGCTGCGAGGAAACTGAGGTGAGGCCCCAGTCTCCATGGAAGGGAGCGTGGTGTGGTGGGAAAGAAGTGGGCTTGGGGTCAGGCTGCTCAGAGAGACCATGTTGGACAGTGTGGACCCTGAAGGGTCCCAGGTGCCCGGAACGGAGGCTGGCACACCTTCGGGGCTCGCGGTTCTTCTCTGAGGACTGCAGGCTTCTGACCTCGCCAATTTCCTTCCCTCTCTTCCCTTGCCTAAGAATCAGGATTGTCACCTGCCACTTTGAGAAGCAAAGGAGCTGCTGTGGGTGGTACCGGGCAGGGCAGCTGTGATAGGTGCGGTGCCCCAAAGGAGTTCTGGGGCTGGCCGGGGAGGGCCCGGCCCTTCCTGAGTGTGGGCGCTTGTGCCTGTGCATTTTTGCAACCCGGGGGTGTAGCCACGTCTGTGGTGTAGCGGCTGCAGCCCTGTATGTGTGCTTGGGTGGTCCCCTGGGAACATTCTGGCCGCCCACTGGCCTGCAGCCTCCCTCTACAGCACCGTCTCCTCTCATTAGCTGCAGCGAGGGCATCGTTATCTCTTGGCCAAACTATTTTTCTGTCTGCTTGGGGGTGTGGGCAGGGGCTGGGGAGGAGCTGTGACTACAGCAGCCTCATCTGAGGGCCTGCAGTGGATGGTGCTGGGGACTGCGTACCATGACCGGGATCTCTGCTTCCTCTTCTTCCTCTCTCCTGGGTAACCTGGGGTGACAAGAAAGTCGCTGCAAGCATCTGTCTCCCCTGCCTGGTTCCCATTCGCCCGCTGTGTGGCAGAACCTTTAAAGGAGGGCTCTTAACATGGATGGGCACCGTGGAGACACCTGGAGGATATCCTGGAGTTTGCCAACAAGCAAACTGTTGCGAGTAGGTCTCAGCATCTGTATTTTTTCAAGGGAATTTTCACCAAATTCTCCAGAGTATGTGACTCCTACAGGGTCAGGGGCCTCTCCACCTCATTGGCTTTCTCAGCTGCTACTTTCCCAGCTGATCCCCCAGTTGATCAGAGGCTTCTGGTTCTCTCACACCCAAAACACCAGAGACTCAGATCTCTCCGGGACCCCACCCCCTGGCCCAGCTTCCTGCCTCGTGGGTTGGGCCATTTTCAGTCAGTCTCGGTCTTACTGGGTCTTGAGAACTGGGACTCCAGCTCAGACTTCCTTGACTCCAGAACCCAACTGTGTGGGCCCTGCCCCCATCCCAAATCATTTCTCTTAAGTGTGCAAGCTCCAGCCTCTGCGCCTCCTATGGTCACAGCTGTCTGAGCCCCTGAAATGCCTCTCTGGGCACTCAGGCCTCAAGCTGGCCAGCCCTGACGTCCCTTGGAGACCCAGAGGTCCACAACACCTGCCAACCACCTTCGCTGGGGATCAGGGATCCAGCCTTCCAGCCTTAGCTACCAGCTTCAGGCCCAACACCCTCAGGATACAGCTGTTTCCTCAACTCCCATCCAATCCAGGCTCGTGGGCCCCAGCCTCTGCCCCAGTCAGACACACAGCTGTCTGGTCCTCTGGGACTTCTATTCGGGGACCCCCAGCCCCTCTCTCAAGGTCCAAGCTCTCGCCCCTGGTCATGTCTAGGGGTCACAGGATTCACCACTTCCCTCACTCCCAGCTTCCCAATCTGTGGATCATACTGCCCCTGCCCACTGCACCCTGCTCGGATGTCCAGCCCCTACGCCAGCCCTTGTCTACGCCGCTGCTCAGCCCCCTCTTCCATTCCCTGGTGACGCAGGGGGAGGTCACAGCTCCAGGGCCCCCATCCTGCCCAATCTCAGCTTTCCCAGACAAGTCCAATTAGAGGCCGCGGCAGGCAGCCTCATTAGTTGCCACAGCCGGGAGCCTGCGAGAGGGGAGGGGGGACAGAGAGGCACCGCAGGAAGGCAGCGGCCCCATGGAGGAGGGTGGGCCCAGACATCTAGTGCTTTCTCTATCCTCCGAGGCTGCACATGAGCCTCGTAACAGTCGGTAACAATCACAGGGCAGGGGCTCACTCCACCCCATCACAAAGTAACCGAGCTGGGATCTGAACCCAGGCTGTCTGATTCCAGAGCCCCTGATGATCTCCCAACTGTCTGACTGCTCTCCTGAGGCACAGTCTTGGTCTCATTCATCCCACGGTTCCCTGGAGGCCTTGGGAGAGGTGTGTTCAGTGACAGTGACTTAGTGACTGAGCTGTCCCATCTGCCTGACAACTGTCTTCTTGTCTAAGGGCCTCCTATACGAATACCACTCCTAACGGACCCCAAGCAGGGCCTCCTCCAAAAGTATTTCCCCCCAGGTGGGGTTGGGTGCTGGATGTCCTTCTGGAACCATCAGGGTCTGAGGGCAGGGCTGGGTCTCACTCATCCTGGTCTGCAGGCCCAGGGTGGCCTCAGCATGAACGAACGAGGGAATGAGTGATGCACTCCCTCAGGGCTTTTCCAGGCCTTGTACTCTAGCCATCTGAGAGTTGGCGTCAGCTAGAGGCAGAGGGATGGCTCAGGGAGGACCAATCTTCTTACCACATTGATCGCTCCTTCCTTCCTTCATGAGGGTATGCAGGCTCTCCCTGGGAGTTTCTCTGTGGGAAAGAAAAGCTTAGGTCTCCCAGGCTGCAACACCTGCCAAGAATTCACCACCTGCTTCTAAGACCTGCCCTCCTCTTGGGCCCCCTCCATTTTCTCTGGAGACATCCATCCTTGCCTGTGGTCTCAACCACCAACTCGACACTTTTCTAAATACATCCCTGAGCTCCAGCCTTGTGCACCCACCGCCCCTGAGAAGCACCCCCCTATCCCTCAGGGTGCTTACCTCAGAGGGTTGCAAGCTAAGTTCAGCATCTTTCTGTCTACTCCCTTTCCGGAATCCAGCGCCCTCAACCCCGCTGTCAGCAGGTCGGCAGCTCTGTCTCCCTGCCCCAGTTCTCTCTGCCTGTCCCTTTTTCTCTATCCTAAGGCCCTGGTCTGGCTCAACCTTCACCCTCTACCTCTGGATCACTTTCCCAGCCTCCTCCCTGGCCTCCCAGGCTCTCAGCCTCCAGTCAGTCCCCATGTGGCCCCAGAGGGGTCTTTCCAAATCCAGAGGTGACCTGCCCCTCCCTACCCTCAGCCTTCCTGTGGCTTGATGGAGAAAAGCACAACCTCTCAGCTTCATTGACAGGGAATTCCTTTCATTATCCAGCCAGACCTCATCTCTCATTAGTCACCCCCACTGCCCTCTGCTCCACAAACATGTTACGTGGTTTCACGCTCTCACATCCTTGCATTTACTGTTCCCACTGCCTGGAAGACCTCTCCTTTATCACACCACTTAACTTCTCTCTTTCTTTCTTCAAAATAAACTCGTATCAGTTTCCCTGTGATATCTCCTTCAGTCGCCTACCCAACATGGAAACTCTCTTCTCGAGGCTCCCACAGGGCCCGCCGCCCACGTCTAGCACATGGATCATCCTGCATTGGGATGGCCTGATTGCATGATCTCTACCAGGCCTTGAGCGCTGGAGGATCCAGGCCCTGAATGACTCCGCTCTGTATCCCCAGGAGCCAGCGCAGGCAGCACCTGGAGGCCCGGGTCAGCCTTCCCCTCCAGAAGGCAGCGGACCACTCTCAGCAGAAGCTCGCTCTAATGTACACTTCCCCTGAGCAGCGCGGCTCCGCCCCCCACAAGCTGTGTGATCGCCCTCTGAGCCTCAGTTTCCCATGAGTAACAGCATGAGGGATGAGGGTGCCTAAACCTCGCAGAGGCAGTGGGAGAGGTCAGTGAGGAATCCCACAGGAGCGCTGGTGTCAAAGAGAAACAGAAGCTTCTCTCAACTCAGGGAAAAAGTGAACAGAGAAACGAGTTTGTCTTTTAAGGATGATGAACAGCTTTGAAGCAGTATAATTTTCAAGAGAATACAGCGTTGTTTAGCAATATTTCCTTAAAAAAAAGGAATTCTTCTGGCACTAACAGCTTAAAATCTCACTTTTCAGCTGTGAACACTGAAGATGAGCTGTCTTCGTTGTTTCAAACAACGTTTGAAATATTGTTCAGGTAATTACGGAAGTCATAAAACAATGGCTATTGTTGAATTCAAGATTACATAGAGGGCTTGTTAAGTTTTTCTTAAAGGTGACATATTCAAAAGGTAAATGCTTACTGTACCTTTATGGTGTCAAGAAGAACAATTCACTTACTCCCTTCCCACTGTAGTCCCATTTTAAATAAGGTGATTCCTGACAGTGTATTTGAAATAAGGACAACAACCACTAGCATGCAATTTGTGTGTTTGCTTTTTTCACTTTTGTCTTCCACACCAGCAGGCCAGTCTCTAGAGGGTAGGGGTGGTGTCCTGTCTGGCTGGGGGCTCCTTGGCCAGCACCCAGCAGGCCCTCAGTCAACATCTGTCTATGAGATGGGGAACAGCGAAGGCACGTGGTGTCCCAGGCCCCTCTCCCGGCCCCTGGATCCGGTGGTCTCAGAGTCCCTCCTGTGCTCACCTGCCCCCCAGTTGGGGCTTCAGGTGGAAACTCAGCTTCCTCATTGGTCTCACTGATGATCTCCTCCCACTGCCACACGCCACACAAAGGGTTGGAGAGATCGGCGGCTGCCACTTCTTGTTTCTGGGAGAGAAGAAGTTGTTTCTGAGGCCAGGGAGAGTCAGATTAAGGCAGAAGACAGGTCAGAGGTGGGATGGAGATAGGCTGAGGCGTGAGGATGGGAGGTGGAAAGAAGGTGGTGTGAGAGGTTGGGCTGGGGAGTCGGTGGGGGCAGCACCCGGCAGTGGTTTGGTGCTCAGACCAAGGACTGGGTTAGGGATGAAGTTAAGGACTGAGATGGTCCTGGGGGAACTGGGGTGGTGTGAGAGGGCTGGGTCAGAGTTGCCGCTGGCGGTGGGTTAGGGTGTTCTGGGGGTGTCAGGCCCACCTGCCGAATGGCCTGGATCTCCACACCCAGCGATGGTCGTGGCAGCTTGGTCCAGTCCACTCTCCTCACCTGAGCCCCTTCGGGTAGCCTGGCCACACAGTCAGGACGGGGAAAGCTGCCTCCATGCCTGTCCACCACCTGTCCGTCAGCCTATGCTGGGGTTGCTGCCCTGCCCACCTTGGGGCTGGAGGCCAGGGGTCCCTGTCCTGGGGCTCCCCTCCTGCCTCCTCCACCCCTGCCATTCCACTCACTCATCCAACCCCTCATGTGTCTGACTCAGCTGCTCCTCCAGGTGTGAAATTTCCAGCCTCAGTTCCTGCAAAGGAAGAAGTGGGGGACCCCTGGGTCTCCATTTTTCCCTACCCCCCATGCCTAGGCTCCTCTTCCAAGGTCAGTTCCACTCCTGTGACTTCTTTGGGCTCCTCCAGACACATATTGCCAAGGGAGAAGGGGAAGAAACAGTGACAGAAACTTAGGAAGCCAAAGAGAGGCAAAGAGCAACAGGAACCCAGAAGGTAACCTATCAGTCAGGAAAATTAAGAAAAGGAAGGCAGAGATAGAAACACATGGAAAAACGAGAGACACAGAAACAGATTCACAGAGAGGCAAGAGACACGTGGGGTGCAAGAGACTCTGAAGACAAGGTATATAGAGAGGAGTCGCCTCAGGAGACAGAGGGACTAGACCCAGAGAGAGGCCGAGACAAGAATCTAAACAAGCCCGGCAGAGATACAGAAATAGGAGGAGGGGAGATGTGGTGAGAAGTCACCCACAGAGAATGAAAGTGGATGGGAGGGATTTCCCTGGTGGTATAGTGGTTAAGAATCTGCCTTCCAACGCAGGGGACATGGGTTCGATCCCTCGTTGGGGAACTAAGATCCCACCTGCCGCGCGGCAACTAAGTCTGCACGCCACAGCTACTGAGCCTGCGCGCTCTGGAGCCCGCACACCACAACTAGGGAGAAGCCTGCGTGCCACAAATAGAGAAGCCCGTGCGCCACAACAGAGACCCCGTGTGCTGCAACTAAGACCCAACATAGCCAAATAAATAAATAAATAAATAAATATTAAAAAAAAAAAAAGGAATGTGGATAGGAGATGGAGATAGAGAGAGAGAAAGGAAGGAACAGAGGAAAAGTGAAAAGGCAGAGAGAGACAGAGAGGGAGACAGACACACAGTCAAACAGTAGCGATGGGAGAAACAAGACGTGGAGACTTGGAAAAAGATCAACAGAGACAGAAGGAGGCAGCAAATCCCAGAGATGGCAAAAGAGAAGTGGGGAGAGTGGGGCCAGGCCAGTGGGTTACCTGGATTGTAGTTTTGTACTCCTCCAAGGTCTTGGCCAGACTCTCCGCGTGGCGAGTGCGCTGGGAAAGCCCAAAGCTGACTGAGACTGGGCCCAGCCCTCCAAAGACGCTGAGGCTGGGTGTTGGGGGGACAGGCGGGGTGGGCTTGGGGGAAGAGTTAGGGCCTGAGGGAGAGCACCAGTTTCCTGGGAACCACTCTGATCTCTCCTGGCTAATTATCCAAGGATTACAGCCAAGCAGGACTTCCCTTTGCAGACTCGGGGCAGGAGACACACAGAAGGCAAATGTTTTCCCCCAGCCCCCTCACCTCGGAGAGGATGGCGTCTCGCTGGCAAATGAGGCGTTCACACTCGTAGAGCTGCCGCTGCCAAGGAAGGAGCCCGTCCATCTCTCTGGCCTGCCCTCCCTGGCCTGCCCACTCTCCCGAGCCCCTCTCCTCAACCTCCCTCCATGTCTCTGGACATCAGCTACACCGAGGGGGGTTTCAGTTGAGTTGCCCACTGGCCCTGGGAACCTGGTGGCTTGACTGAAGTCCCTGATCTCACCAGACCACAGGGGCTGAAACTGGTGATTGTAAAAATGGCCTCGGGGTGGTAGGAAGTTGTCAAGGTGCTAGGGACGGGTGGCACCTTCAAAGCATCTTTCTCCGTGGCCAGCTCCTCACTCCTCCTTTTCACTCCATCCCGCTCGGCCAGCAGCTTCTCGTTCTGAAAGAAGGGACCCTGGTCACATTCACTTCAGCAAATGGCCATGTTAATATTCATAGCTGACATCTGCTGAGCACTTGATGTGCCTCGGGCCTCATGCTCAGCACTGTCTATCTTTTAGCCCATTTAATCCTTCCAACCATCCTATGGGATCTCAGCTTTGATTTGCCGATGAAAAATCAAAATAGAGCTGCAAAAATGGAGATAAGATAGGATGCACGGGGTGGCTGTGAGGATTAAATGAGTTAATTATTATTGCTAATAGTTACTGAACACCTCGCCAGTGTTAGCTTATTTCTTATGCCCTATTTTAAAGATAAAGATGGGAATTCCCTGGCAGTCCATGGTGAAGTCTCCACACTCTCACTGCTGAGGGCCTGGGTTCAATCCCTGGTTGGGGAGCTAAGATTCCACAAGCTGAGGGGCACAGCCCCCCCAAAAAATACCAGTATGATGAACCCCCATTATCCATCACCCAATTTCAATAATCATATACATTCTCCCCGTTTATTTCTTCTATGTTTTTCAAATGTTTTTGTTTTGTTTTGTTTAACCAGAGTATTTTAAAGTAAACCCCAGGCATCATATTATTTCACCTGTAACTACTCCAGCATTTGTATTTTCTACTTGAGGACTTTTCCTCTAGTAAAACCACAATACGATGATCACTCTTAACAAAATTATTCATAATTCCTTAATATCATTGGACACCCAGTGCTCTTTTTTGGTTTCGGTTGTCTCACAAATGTCTTTTCACGTTTAGCTTCTTTGAATGAGGATCCAAACAAGGTCCACCATGGCTTTTGGTTGGAACCTCCCATTTCTCTTCATCTGACAGTGATCCCCAGCCTCCCCAGTCCTGGCACTTTTTCAGGTCCTTCATTTGTAGAAGAAACCAGGTCATTTGTCCTGTAGAATTGGTGCGTTTGGATTTGCTTTACTGTGTTCTTGTTCCCTGTGCAGGACGTTTACCATGCTCCTCCCCCCTCATTATTTCCTATAAACTGATGTGTAGGTCCAGGGCCTTGTCCAGACACCTGTTTAATTTTTGGAAGGAAGATTTCATGGATACTGCTATATGCGTTATACTGTGCCTTTCAGGAAGAATGTAAAGTCTGGCTGTCCCAATTATTAATTTTTACACTGTCATCATCCCCACTTTTACAGAAGAAATTAAGGATTGGCGTGGCTAACAAACTTGGCCAAGGTCACGTGGAGAGTAAGTGGACTCAAACCCAAATCTGATTCCACATCCTGCACTTTTGTTGTTGTTGTTGTTTTTGTTTTGCGGTACGCGGGCCTCTCACTGTTGTGGCCTCTCCCGTTGCGGAGCACAGGCTCCGGACGCGCAGGCTCAGCGGCCATGGCTCAGGGGCCCAGCCGCTCCGCGGCATGTGGGATCTTCCCGGACCAGGGCAAGAACCTGCGTCCCCTGCATTGGCAGGCGGACTCGCAACAACTGCGCCACCAGAGAAGCCCGAATCCTGCACTTTTAACTCCCAGACTCCTCTGAGCCAGATGCAGCCCTGGATGAGAATGGGGAACGAGCTTCGTCCCTCATCTCAAGTTGCTCATCACTGGAGGTGGAGACCGACACAGAAGCAGATGATAATACATGAGGTGGGCCTAGGGCCCTGGGCCTTGTGGGAGCCCAGGCTTTGCAAGGAGGACGTACTGGGTCTGAGTCCTCAAGGGTAAAGAGAGTTATCTGCGAAAACAAGGGGGCTGGGAGAGGGCAGCCCACGCCAGCCACAAAATGGGATTTGAGAATAAAACAGACCAAATTCCAGTCTAGAGCTTCCAGGCACCAAAAACCTAGCAAGTTGCGCTGAGTTTTGACATGAGGCAGTCACTGGGGAAAGCATTTCGGGAGCATGGAGGCAGTCGACTTACCCTTGGCCACATCCCTCCTCCTGGCGCCCCTAGGGATACCAAGGTCAGCCCCCCCCCCACTCCAGCCTGGCTCAGCTCCAAGTCCTCCATCAGCCGCCTTCTCCCCCTCTCAGGCTCAGCGGGCCTGGGCTGCCAGGTGAAGGGCAGAGGAAGGATGGGCCAGGAATGCTGTGTCAACATCTGTCCACCTGGTTGGGATTTACAGGCTGGATCCTGGGCCACTCGGCAGGGAACCTGGTTACTCAGCCGCTCCTGCCTTCTTCTGCAGTAACCTGAGTCCTGCTCTGTACGTTCTGGTAGGAAAGCTGAGTGTCCCTTACTCCAGCATTATTGTACTGTAACTTGAGAACTTGATCTATAGATGGTCTGTAGGCAGCTGCTGAGAAGGGAAAGGTGGGGGAAGGGAACCAAGAATAGCTTGTTTATCAAGCGCCTAGGATGTCCCAGGCGCTGCTCAAGGCACTTGACCTGGCACAGGCCTTCTGGGCCAGGAGGAGGCAGAGACTGCCGGCTGCCATTCACCCTGCTTATTCCCTCTCCTACTTTCCTTGGGGGTCCACTATCCACGCGGGCAGGTGGGTCCCAGCCGCAGCTCTGGAGGTGAATCAAGATGGAAATCTCAGCAGATTCAGGACAGATACCCGGCTGGTTAGCTAACCCAGCAGCCATTCTCACCCCCTCTCACTTGTTTGCCTCCCACTCCAGAGGCTGAGGAAGGTCAGATATTATCCCAGCCTCTCGTCATGAAATCCAGTGAGCTGTGAGAGGAGTCTGCTGGTGTGGGGGTGGAGTGGAGGTGCTCCTGGAAAAATGTTTCCTTCTTATGAAGAGAGAGAGCCATGAGAGGAGCATTTGTCCCTCTTTGTCCTGCTTTGAGTGAGAACGCGAGGTCTGGAGCTGTTGCAGCCATCTGTGATCCTGAGGCCATGGGCAGACAAACAAGTCAAAAAGCTGCCAAACCAGCCCAGAACCTTCAAAACCTCTTGTTAAGTTAATTAGCGTCCTTCAGACTGAAGCCACCGGTTCTTCAGTGCTTTCTTCTTCCAAGCTGAAAGTATCCCAGACCTATCGGTGGCTGTGTTATCCATGCCAGGGAGTGGTCTGGCTATAATCATTTGATGTCACTTTAGCCAATGAGATATGAGAGGGAGGTCCTGTCATGGGGCTTCAGGGAAAGTTTCTTCTTGTTCTTAAAAAGAGATATTTTGGGGGAGGGGGTGGGATGAATTGGGAGATTGGGATTGACATATATACACTAATATGTATAAAATAGATAACCAATGAGAACCTGCTGTATAGCACAGGGAACTCTACGGCACTTTGCTGTACGGTAGAAACCAACACAACGTTGTAAAACAACTATACCCCCAATAAAAGAGATGTTCTAGAAGAAACAGTCACATCCTGTCTGCACCCCATGCTTCACACCATGGCAGCCATCCTGCAGCGAGATTCCCATTGTCCCGACAGAGGGAATTTTCATGGAAGAGCCAGGGAATGATGGTGGAAAATTTTTTGGTTTACGTGTAAAAGCCATAATACAGACATAGGACAGAGATTTGGGAGGATCAGGCAGAATGAGTATTACTGCCTGGACTGGGCAGAGATCCTCAGCGCTGGAGGAGGAGCTCAGGAAGAGTCAAAGAAGAGAACAACAGAGTGAAAATGGGCCCTGAGGCCAGTCCCAAGCCCCAGGTTAGACGGCTGGACAGGATGGATGCAGTTGAACCACAGAACCTCTGGAACATCTGGGAATCTGAGAGAGGTGTTTCCCAGCTCAGTCTGTGAAGCAGCAAGGTGTGTGAAAAACAGAACAGAGATGGCTGTGTGAGGAGCTAAGGCACAGAAGGCCCAGTGAGGCCCCTATAGACACAAAGTCACAGGAAAGCAGCTAAACCTCCTCTGTGCCCCTAAAAGGGTGTGGAGGAACCCCAGTGGCATTTGTGGGTTATGGGGTTCCGACGAGGGCTACCACCAGCAGATGCAGTGAGGACAGTACATCCAGAGACCAGAAGGCAATGTCAGCCCCCCAGTGGATGCCAGCGTGCAGTGGTGACTAAGGCTAAGGACCAGATGGGACAACGAACATCAGTCTGTGACCAGCAGAGAGAACAGACATTGACTGAGGAGCACTGAGATGCTGCATGGATCTCCAGCAACTTAGATGCCACCTTCCGTGCGGGCTTTATTTCCACCTAAAAGGAGTAGGTGGACCCAGAATTAACTAAGACGATGTTTTCTGTCTCAGAATGGGGCTTGAATCAGCCCTGAGGTTGGACTGGGCCTTTCATGCTATGTGTTAGGCTCTGGGCTAAAAGTGGCCATTTAATCCCCACAACAATCCTGACGAACAGATATCCTTCTCTCCTGCTCTTAGAGAATAAAACTATGGCTCGGAAAGGGCATGTCACATGCCTAAAGGCTGTCTGTTGTGTAAGTGGCAGAGATGGGATTTGTTTTTTTTTTTGGCCATGCGGTGCGGCATGCAGGATCTTAGTTCCCCAGCCAGGGATCGAACCCGTGTCCCCTGCAGTGGAAGCTCAGAGTCCTAACCACTGGACTGCCAGGGGATTCCCAGAGACGGGATTTGAATCAGGGCTGACTTTAAGGCCTGTGCTCTTTCCACCATAAAAAATATGAACAACACTAGCTATCTTCTAGTGAGCTCTTTCCATGTGTCCTGCCTTGTACCTAGCACCCTCTTGTTTAAATCTCACACAATCCAACCAGGGAGATTCCATTATTTTTCCCTTTCTCGCAGTTGAGGGCACTGAGGCACAGAGAAGGGCAGACTGGCCCATGCTTACGTAGGCAGCCTCAACGTAACGGGGAGTCCGCCCCATGCCCCACCCTCTTACCGACTGTGGCAGTCCTCACATGCAGACATGTGACCTTCAGGGACTTCACACATTGGGACTGGGCTTCTGAGGTCTCCCTCACCAGACTGAAGGGTGTTTGTTGCAGGCGGCTGGGGGTGTTTGGGGCAGCAGTGGGTAGGGCAGGGAGATCCTGAGGACTGGGGAAGGGGTAGGGGTGGGCACTGGGCCTCAGCTCACCTCCTCCTGCAGACTCTCTATCTCAGCCACCAGCTGCTGCTGCTCCTTTTCCTGACCGAGCCCAGAGAGAGAACAAAGCCTTCTTTTCAGGCCTCCTTGCCCCCAGATTGCCCTTTTTCCACCCCTGGGCACACAGCTTGGGCCTGGGTCACTGAAGAGCAGGGCCGGGGGAATGCGTCTGGGGAGCCCTGCTGACTGCTGCTGTCCCCTTTGTTATGAGAGGGATGGCAAGTAGATCTGGATCCAAAGTCTAGGGAGCAGGGCCTGGACTGAGGGAGGAAGCCCGGGAGACCTCTGCCCTTTCCCACTCCATAGTCAGTCTCTGTTGCTCAGACTCCAAGATAGTAGGAAGAAGAGTGCACCTTTGTGCCCCTTGCCAGAAACCCACCGTCTGCCGGGCTTGGGCCAGAAGGTCGTGATTCTGTTCCTCCAGGCTCTTGGCCAGAGTCTTCAGGTCCTCCAGTTCCTCATCCACGGCCTTGGCAAACTGCAGAGCCTGTTGGGTACTGAGTGGGGGCGGGGGCAGGTGGGCCACATGGGAGAGAGGAAGACAGAGATCACAGATGTAGATCCACTCAGAGCAACAGAGAAATCCCAGACAGAGACCCAGAGAAAAAAGGAGGGAAAGAGACTGAGTGTGGGGGACAGAAACCCAGTTTCTACCTAAAATACTAAGAAAGTGGCAGTGAGCCTGTGCCTGTGGGCAGGTGGGACACGGGGGTGTGCAGGAGGGTGGGCGGGGCCGGGCCCACCTGCGGAGCTGCTTGCGCAAAGCCAAAATTTCCTCCCCGAGGTGCAGGGAACCCTCCTCGGCTGTCTCCACACTGCGCTGCAGTTTGGCGTTCTCCCCCGCCAGCCGGCGGTTGCTGAGCTCCAAGTCCTCCAGGCTGCTCAGCAGGTCAGCTGTGGCGGGCCTGGGGACAGGGAAGGTCCAGGGTCACTGCCCACAGCCCTGGCCTCCTTTCCCCAGGTCGGGGTAGGTGTTGGTGTCGGGGAGATGCGGCTCTTCTAGAGAAAGAGAAATAGGAGACTGCCCCACTCTCCCTGCGCTATTAGCACAGCCTGTGTCCCTCACCCACTTCCCGAAGGACCCCAAGCCCTAGGCCAGGCCCTGGGCCCTAGGCAGGCTGGAGGGCATGGGCAGGGGGAGGGCAGGGAGGGGCTGAGGATAGGTACAACTCAGGTCTGGGGTCTTCGCCTCCGAAGCTCTCCAGGTTGGCTGGATCCTCAGCTTCTGAGCATCCTGGAGGGAGACAGACAGAGGGTGGTGGGCTCCCAGGTGGCCTGAGATGTTGGATTGCTCCAGGATTCCGGCCTTGGTCTGTCTTCCTTTGGCCTCCATCCTCAGATTCACTCTGGGTGATCCCATCTGCTCCTGGGGCTGCAATTATACACACCATCCAGAAAGCCTCTTGCTCATGGGTACCTTGAGCTCAGATCGGATCTCCCCATAGCCTCCAACCACCCCACATTCATCATGCCCAACACTGGGCAGCACCTCAACTGCTCCAAACTTGTCTGTCCTCCCAGTTCTCCCACTCACCCACCCAGCCCCTGGGCTGTCCTGGCTCCCTCACTCCTCCTGCCTCAGGCCTTACCTTCTCCCCCTGGATCCTCACCACAGCCTCCTCCCTGGACTCCTGGCCTCCAGCCTCTCCTCACCGGGAGCTGACCTGCCCCTTCCCTGCTCACAGCCCGGTTGGAGGAGGTCCCAGAGAATAACAAGAAAGCTATATTTTTTGACTTTTGTTTTGTTTTTATAAGCCTGGAGAAATAGAACATGAACACTTTTATGGAGCACCTCCTGTGTGTGAAGACTTTGGGGTAGAATGGTGAGCAAACCAGCCAACCAAACAGCAGGGCAGGTAATGAGTCAGATAATCAGATTTCTGCAGGGGAGGACTGCAGGTCTGTGCTGAGGGAACTGGACAGAAAGGGACCTTAGTCTAAAGGGACCTTAGCCTGCAGCATCCCAGGCCTTCCCCACCAGGGCTTCCCTATCAGGTGTGAAGGATTAGAGAAGACACGGAAAGTTTAGGCTGAGAAACAGCCTGAGCTGAGGCCAGGCCGGAGCGGGGCAGTGCCAGCAACAAGACCAGAGGGACTTTGAATGCAGGGACTAGAGTACAGGGAGGGGCCGGCTTGATGATGGTGATGGAGATGATGATGAGAGGTAGGAGGGACCTCTGTAACAGGGCTGGTGTTAGGAGGGGTTGGAAAGAACCCTGTGAGGAAAAAAACAAATAAACCCCAAAGCTCAGGGCAGCTGGGAGGCAGTCATGTCATGGAGGCACCTAGAAAGCCAAACTTGCAGCTCCAGGTTAGAGCATAAGTCTCTGGAGTCCTGCCGCATCCCCTGCTCTGCCCCTGGGTGGGAAGTTCCCCACACTGTCTGACCCTGGGCCTGCCTGCTTCATTCTATATATAACAATCTCACCAGATGGCAGTTGCTGGGAGGTCAGGGTTCCCTCAAAGGCGGTCTCCTCTTCCAGCTCTAATCCCCTGTATCAAAGGGATGAGGCTTAGAGCTCCCTGCAACAACCCGCCCACTCCTGACCAGCCACTGGCAGGGGGATTGCGGGTGGTGGGAGGGGACAGGTCAGGTGAGAGTGAGCACCGTGGGGAGGAAGGTGAGGCCAGATGGCAAGCGCCCGGGGCCAGATGGAAAAGCAGGAGGGGCAAGAACTGGGTTTGGAGGAGGGATGGGGACAGGCCTCTGTCAGCCCCTTAACAATCACCCTTCTCCTCCTTCTAGCCCATTTTATTTCTGCCCCCAGACTCCCTCTGCCTCCCCATTTCAGGCACTTTGTCCTCAGAACCTCCCCCGCCAACCCCATCTCTACTTTTCTCTCCTCCTCAGCTTCCTTCCAACTACAGCAGGTCGCTGTGCCCAAAGGGTGCTGGCTGCAGTAAGCAGGTATGAGGTTAGATCTTAGGAAGGGTTTCCTGGGGGAGGGGGGAGGTGCGGGGACCCACCCATCCAGCTGACAGGCAGCAATCCAGTCCCGCATGATGACCAGGAAGGTGTCCAAGTCCACAGTGGCCTGAGGGCCCTCGCCATTGGGGTCCAGGCTGCAGGCCAGTGTTTGGAGGCGTGCATCCTGGGGACCCCGTCCCGTCACAGCCTCCAGGTAGGCTAGTACATGGGTCACAGCCACAGTGCCTGGGGATAAAGCAGGCTGTGAGGGAGTCTGGGGCAGGTGAGGGGTGGGGGATGGGGACAGGCAATGGTTTTGAAGTGGGACCACTGGCTGGGCTGGTGGCTCCCCAGCACCATGGCCCTTGGGCAATGGGGCCCAGTCATCCCCACCTCAGAAGGTGGACTGAAGAGGACCAGCTGTGCCCCACCAGGTCCACAGTGGCTGCCCCTCCTCCCTCTCCCAGGCCCCAAAGCCCCACCCTCCTCTGTTATCGTTCCCCAAGTTTCCTCCCTTCACTGTCCTTGTCCTGAAAGGCCTCCATCCCCTTATCCATTTCCTTCCGGAAGCTTCCCACAATCATCCACTTCACCCTAGCCCATCCCTCTCGCTATGGCTCCCCAGTTCCCAGCCGCCCATCTCCATCCCTCATAATTCCTTGATTCGCTGACCTGTCCTCTGGGGGTCACAAGCTTCAAACGTGGAGTTGAGTATTTGTTCCTCTAAGCTGAGCGGTGGCCCCAGGCTCCCCTCCTCTGGCTGGTCCAAGAGGTACACTGAGGAGACAAGAGTGCCAGCCAACCTATGAGAAGGGGGGACGATGAAGAGCAAAGAGGGGTGACCCCAGGTCCTGGCTCCTGCAGAGGGGAAGGAATTCATTTCAAGCTGCCTGGAGTTTGGGCTGGTGGGGGACCGCAGGAAGCTTTGGGTGGCAGCCGCAATGTGAGGGTCTTTGAGTCATCTCCCCCATCCCCTGACCTGGGAATGTGGGCCCCATCTTTCAGGCCAGGAAGTGCCCCTGCTGTTGAATCCTTTGTGTTCAATGGGCTCAGGAGCCCAGATACTGAACAAATACTCTGAGTACAGCCTTTCCTCCTCTCTTCCCCTGCTTCCCAGGCTCGGCTCAGAGGGGGCTAAGGGTGGAGGAGGGCAAAGAAGAGAGGATTCTGGGAGAAGCCGAGGGTGAAGGTGGGCCCAGGAGCCAGGAACAATCCAATATCGCGCGGGCAGCCTGGATCGATCCCTCCCGGCAGCATCTCCGGTCTCCCAGCCTGCCTCGGGGCTGGGTCTCTCTCCTTCCCACATCCCTGATCGTCAGTGCCCACGGTCTGGGGCCTGAAACAAAGGGGGATGGGGCAATCCAGGCAGGGTGGGTGGGTGGGGAGCAGTTAGGAGCTCAGAGTCCAGCTTCATGACTGTGGTCAAGTCTTTTCTCCTTTTGGAGCCTCAGTTTCCCCACCGGTAAAATGGGTGGATAGAGTGATCTCCCCTCCCCAGGGATGGGAGGGCTAGGTCTATGTATTTGAAGAGCACCCCCTCTCCCCTGCCTCTGCACAATGTGAATATCCTGGGGTCTGTTTGTCCACTGCTGTATCCACACATAACAGGCACTCAACAAATGCTCCAAGATATAGAAGGAGCCTATATATTCTCTACCCCAGGACCCACTGGGCCAGCCCAGCCTCTTTCCCAGGGCTGGAAGTGACCTATGAGGCTCCCTGCCCTGACCCTGGACAGCTGGGTATAGCAGAGGGCCAAGCACAGGCTGCAAGGTCTGACAGACTCAGGGGGCAATCTGGGCAAGGGACTCAGGCTCTTGGAGCCTCAGTTTCTTCCTCCGGAAAATGGGTGGGGTGGTGGTTACTTCGCTCCTGGAGAAGAGATGAGATAAAATCTGGAAAGGTCCTGGCAGAGGGCCTGGCACATGGTGGAAGCTCAATAATAAAACTGAACATTTATTCAGCCTTTAATAGGAGCCAGGCCCCTTCTGAGCATCTTACACGAACCATGGTGGCTGCTATTATTAGCCCCACTTTAAAGATAAGGATACTTAGAGACGGGCAACTTAGAAACTTGCCCAAGGTCACATGTTCAACATATGAGTGCCCTTTCTCATCCCTCTGATTCTTCAAGGGTTCTTTGTAGTGAGCTAAAATTTGTCCCCTTGGGTTTGAACTCATGCTTCTAGGGAAGGGGAGCGGGAATGTACAGTTAGGGGAGACACCTCCTCTCACTGTGCCCCCATGTTATGGAGGAGGACCCTGAGGCCCAGTGAGGTCACCCAGGACTGGCTGGCTCCAGATGTTGTGGGATCTGAGGATCTGCATGTATCTACAGTGAAGATGTGACACTCTGCCTCCCGGGGCCCCTCAGGAAGATGTCACTCTGCTTCTCTCCTGTCTTCTTTCCTTCATTTCCTTCCTCAATGTCTCTACCTCTGTCTCTGTCCTGTCCCTTTTCTAGTTTTTTCTCTCTGGCTCTTTCTCCCCATCCTCCTCCCCATCTCTCTGTCCCCTGAGTCCTGCCTGCCTGTCTCCATGTCCACCGCTCCCATTTTCTTCCCTGTCTCTGTGCTTCTTTCCCCACAACTCAGCGACTCTCCGTTCCCTGAGCCTTCTCTCTCCCTCCTCCGCTGTCTTGTCTCTCTCCCCCCCTGCCTTCCTCGGCCTCCATCCCTTCTGGGTGTGTTCCTCCCTTTCCTTCGGGAGCCTCCCAAAGCTGGCTCAGCCCTTGGCCATGGGTTCCTCGGTGGCCGCACGCCCTCTGCTGGTGCAGACGAAGTTTAGATGTTGGTCCCTCGGTCAGCCTGCCCTCACTTCCCGAACCCCGGTGTCTGCCTCCTACCTTCTTATCTGGAGAGCCTCCTGAGGCCAGAGTCCAGGCCTGCTAGGAGCCTCTAAGAAAGGAGTCTTGCCTCTCCTCTAGGATGGGAGTCTCCCTCGGGCTCTCTCACTTAATAGATGAGTTTCAGGAAGGGCAACCCAGCATCTTCCGCCCGAAGCCGTTTTCACACCCATTTGGTCTGCATCCATCCAATTATTCAAGGACTTAGCAACTGGGTTCCTATTACATGTCAGGCATTGCTCCAGTGCAGCGTGACCAACAGGGCAGCCGCTGGCCACAGTGGTTCTTGAGGCCTGAACTGTGGTGAGTGTAAACTGAGGTGCTCTGTTAGTGTAAAGTACACACCAGATTTTGAAGACTTAGTATGAGAAAAAGAGAATGACTCAACACATTTTTATATTGTTGTATGCTGAAAGGATACTGTTTTGGATATATGGGGTTAAATAAAATCTATTATTGCCATTCATTTTGTCTGTTTTTTTTTCTTTCAATGTGGCTACTGACAAAATTTTAAATTACATATATGGCTCGCACATTGACCAGCGCAGCTCTAGGGACTGGGAATACCAGAGTGAATAAAACCGAGGCTGCCCTGTGGAGCTCATGTTCTAGTGGGGGAGACAGAGTCTAAACAGACAGACAAATAGATGTCAGTGCTATGAAGAGAAGTAAAGCAGGAAAGGGGAGAGAGTGCGACAGGGCAGCTGCTTTACAGAAAGCAGAGATCTGAATGAAGTGAGGGTAGCCTGTGGGTCACTGGAGAGGGTGCTCCAGGCAGGGGGCACAGCGCATGCAGAGGCTTCTACTCTCGCAGTCTGGCCTCCCCAGAGCAAATGAAATAAGCTGTCCAGGCAGGTGGGCACACAGCAGGCACTTCATCAAGGATCCCTCCCTACCGCCCACCCTGCCTTGAGGTGGAGGCTCAGCCACCCCAGGCCACCTCTCCCAAGTCCCCGAGTCACAGCCTGGTGTCCCATCCATCCACTCCTCCCTCTTCATCCTCCCACGGGACAAACAGGGACGCAGCCACTTACCTTCGGCAGCAGGGCCACCCGCCTGGCTCTCTGGCAGGTCCATGGGCCACCCCCGCTGCTCTGCAGCTGCTGGCGAAGCTAACAGCTCCCCCACATCACTGGGAGGGACCGAAAAGGGACCAGCTTCTTCAAGAGATCCTGGAAGGACAAACAGGGGAATGACCTCAGACCAGCCACCCGTGGATGGAGACCTGCCTTGCCCCACCTGTGCGCCAGGCCGCTCTGGATTCTCAGAACCAGTTTGCCTACCCCTGCCTGGACCAGTGCAGCTCCCACTCAGACCTGTTTTATGGACTGGAGGTGTGAGCTGGGAAAATGGGGGGCCCAAGCAGTGGGCGGCAGAGATCAAAGGGGGTAGGGTCACTCCTTCCTGCCATCCCTCCTCCTCGCAGTTTGTCAAGTTCCCCAGCCCTGTCCCTCCTGCCCAGTGACTCTCCCCTGACCCCTCCTCTCCTTCCCTATGGCCCCACGTCAGGCCTCAGCCTCTCCCCCTGGGCCCTTGACCCAGCCTCCTGACTCCAGTCTCCCGCCCCAACCCATCCTCACAGGGCCCCAGAGCTACCCGCCCCTCCCCTGCTCAATGTCTTTCCACAGCGCCCAAGCACCCCGTGGACAAAGCCTAGACCTTGGACTTGATATCGAAGGCCCTTCATGGCCTGATCCCACCTGTCTCCCTGACCCCAAATCCCACTTGCTGCTCCAGCAACTCTGAACTGTGTGCTGTTCCCCAAACTGAGCCAGTTCTTCCCACCTCCAGGTCTCTGCCTGGGACATCCTCTTCACTGGCCCTTCCTGTCTCAGCTCCCATGTCCCCTCCTCTAGAAAACGTTTCCGAAAGAGGGGCTGTCCCTGGGTTCTCACACCACCCTGGGCTACTGACATTCTTGCCCTATCAGCTTGTATTTGGAACTGCTGGCTTCGCCTGTGAGTTTGATCCCCACCTCTCTCCTGCTCCCAGCCCTCCCATGGCTCCCTAGTGCCCTCAGGACTAAGTCCAGCCCCTCAGGCTGGTTCGGCACAGAGTTGTCCCTGAAACTCCTGGCTTCCTCTTGTCACTTTGCTCTCCACTGGCCGACCTCCAGGTCCCTCACGGCCCATATAGAGACTCAGCATCTTCCCACGGTCCTCCCAGGCCCAGACTCACAGCTCCTCTGGGGAGCCTTCCTTGAGTGCCTAGAGCAGTTAGGGGACTCCCTCCCTTGTGCCCTGACAGTGCCCTGTCCTGCTTCCATCATACCCAGGTTGACCATACGACTTACTGTCCCAACTCCAGGACTCTTTCAAGAGTGAAAGGGGAGCTACGAATAATGACAACAGACAATGGTGCCCATATGAGGCTGAACTGGGCACACTGGGGCACATGGTCAACATACGGTCACCTGGGGCCTGTCTGTCCTCACCCCACCCACTCAGCCCCCCCTTTCCTCACCAAGTACTCCCCACGCCCTGCTCTCCCTGGTGCCAGACGGGAGTCCACAGCTATGGAGTGCACACTTCCTGGTGGCTTTTAGAAGGTCCTAGAAAAAGGGGTCTTTCAAGAGAGACCCTTCCAGAGTGTGGACCAGGCTGGGGGGTGCAGAAGGGGGGTGACGGCTGTGGGCCCTGAGTGGGGAAGGGTCCCTGCGAGCGAGGGTGCTGACAGGCCCTGGGAGCCTCTGACAGGGCTTGGGGGACACACTCCTGGTGAGGGACCGAGGGAGGCTCTGGTGGACCTCAGGGGTCTTTGATGGGGAGATTCTAGCAGGAGGAGGACCCAAGCAAGCATTGTGGGGATTTCAAGGGGGTCTCTGACTGGATTTCTGGGGAGTCTCCGGATTTCGGGGGAGGGCGTCTCTAACAGGATTTTGGAGGGGAATCTGACAGGATTTTTGGTTTCTGGGGACCTCTGGCAGGACTTGGGGGGAGGGTTCTGATAGGAGTTGGGAGGAGCGAAACAGGGTTTGGGGGGGTGTCTCTGACAGGCTCTGAGGGAGAAGTCTGACAGAATTTCTAGAAGATTCTGACAGGATTTCAGGGGTCATCTACAAGATTTCCTGGGGGGTTCCTTTCAGTATTTCTGAGGGGATCTGGTCAGGATTTCAAAAAGACTTTTAACAAGCCTTGGAAGGCCCTGATATTGGGGACTCTCCCCTAGGATTTGGGGGCTCTGCCAGGATTTCAGGAGGGGTTCTGACTCGGCTGGTCCGGGGAACCTCGACACGGCCAGGGCGCAGCTGAGGCCACGTCCCAGTCTAGGGACACAGCTGAGGGCCACGAACGACAAACAAACGGCACCTGGGTCGTTGAGGAGAGGCGCGTGCGTTGCGCCCGCCCGGAAAAGCAAAGGCGGCGGGGTGGGATCGAGAGCGCGCGCGGCGTCTCAGAGCTCCTCCCCCGACGCAGGCGCACACGGGGGCCAGGCGTGCGCGGGTGTAGTCGGTTACCTGTAAGGCCGCGCATGCGTAGGGCTGCCGGGGCGCTCGACCAGGCTCGTGAAGCGGGCGCATGCGTATTGGCCGAGCGGGCGAAGGGTGAAGGGACTACAGCTGCCGGGAGAGGGCGGCGGGGGCTGCGTCACCTGCGATGGAATCTACGCCCTCAAGCTTAGGTGAAATGGGCTCAAGCAAGGGAGCGTTAGTCTGAGGGACCCCTGGTCCATCCCCGACGTCTTATCAGTCAGCAAGCCGTCCCCCTTTTGCCCTCTGTTCCGTGCCAGGTTGCCGGTCACCGTCACAATGATGCCCTGCCCTGTCCTGCCTCACCACTCCCGTGCCTTTTTGTGGCTCCAGTCACCATGTATTAATAGGTCCCCGAAGGATTCTTTCCCAAACCGTTTTATTCATTCCTTTTAGGAGAGAGTGGAGGAAAAATAGCCTCAGCTTTTCTGGCTAGAGCGAGGAAAAGAATTATATCCCAAATTGACTCCTAAGGAGGGGCATTAGGAGTAAAAGGTGTCCCACGCATTCGGCCTCTTTGCTAGCCTAGACACAGAAAAGGAATCATTTTGCATTCTTCCGTTCATCCCATCCTTATTCATTCAAGTGTTACTTCCTCAGAGAGGCTTTCCTCTGACACACTGCCTGTAATTCAGACCCCCCCATCTCTCTACTTACTCTTTTTTATTGGTCCTCGTGGCACGTCTCGCCACGTGACATATTCTATATTTGTGTACTGTCTTTGTCACCCCTCACTGGAATGTGAGCTCTGAGCCAGCAGGATACTGTTTGGGGACTAGAACATGGCTGGCCCAGTGTGGGCGCTCAAAATTTTTCGTTGAGTGAATGAATGAAGGGACAGAATCCGTGCCTGGTAACTACTGGTCAGTGTTAGAGTGATGATAAGGCTGGAGTCAGACATTCTTGGGTTTGAATTTTGGCTCCATCACTTCCTACCTGTAACCTTGGCACAATGGCTTACCCTCTCTGAGCCTCAGTTTTCCTCCCAGAAATGGAGATAATAATTGATTCTTAGGTTACCTTGAGGACTTAAGGTGGTAATCCTTGTTAATTGATAGTTATTATTTTGGCTATTAGGTGGCAGCTTGTTATAAGACCTGGGAAAGAACCTGTCTGACAGGTGATGTGGTGAATGGTTAACAGTGTGAGACAGGGAATCAGACAAACCTAGTGCCATTGCTCTGTGACTTTGGCAAGTGATTTCACCTCTCTGAACCTCTCAGCTTCTTCCCTAAAATGGGAACAAGTAATATCCACCCTGTGGGGTCTTATGAGAGTTCAATAAGAATGTTTGCCTAGAGTTTTCTTAGCCCTGGCTGGTAAGTGTTGGACATCGTTAACTTTATTAGTATAATTTCATTCTTTCATTTTATTCCTTCAGTATTTCTTGTTTTTTTCCTTTTTTTGAGGAAAATAATTCTGTAAAACCTAAAATAATTAAAAAACCATTTTATAATGTAGTTATACATAAAGTGCTAAATCTTAAGTTATGCCTCAATTAAATTTTTATAGAGTAATACATTAATGAAACCATCCATATAAAAAAAGAGAGTATTGCCTGCAGCCCAGAAATCTTCACACTTCCTCTTAATCATTACCCCCCAAAGGTAACCGCCTTGAATTATGGCCTCTTTTGCTCAATGTTATATTTATAGAATTCATCATGGAGCAGTAGGTCATTTATTTCACTGCTGTGTAATATTCCATTGTATGAATACGCTACGACTGAATCGTTTTACTCTCGATGGACATTGGGTTGTTTCTGCTTTTTGGCAATTATGTATACTGTTACTATGAATTATTTATCCAGATTTTCTTTAATTACTCTCAGTAATGTCAGAGATCTAGCAAATCTTTTTTTTTTTTTTTTTTTTTGTTTTTGTTTTTGTTTTTTTTTTTTTGAGGTACGCGGGCCTCTCACTGTTGTGGCCTCTCCCGTTGCGGAGCACAGGCTCCGGACGCGCAGGCTCAGCGGCCATGGCTCACGGGCCCAGCTGCTCCACGGCATGTGGGATCTTCCCAGACCGGGGCACGAACCCGTGTCCCCCGCATCGGCAGGCAGACCCCCAACCACTGCGCCACCAGGGAAGCCCTAGCAAATCTTTTGTTAGGTTTATTCCTAGGTATTTTGTTTGTTTTGCTAATGCAAATCATATTTTTAAAAATTGCATTAAAAATCTTTGTGTTCCTAATGTTTAGGAATATAATTGATTAGGGTATATTAATCTTATATACAGTGAAGGGTAGCAGAATATGCCACCCCAAAATATCCAACTATGGCATAAGGATCATTTTGAACTGAACACAATTGAGAAGAAGCAGATACAAGAAAAGCTCTTTGCCCTTCCCTATTTGCCTAAAAGCTGGATATAAATTTGTTTTGTTTGTTTGTTTGTCTTTTGACTGCACCATGTGGCTTGCGGGATCTTTGTTCCCTGACAAGGGATGGAACCCATGTCCCCTGCAGTGGAAAGTCGGAGTCCTAACCACTGGACCACCAGGGAATCCCCATGGATATAAATTTGTAAAGGTGTTCCCTCTCCCCTCTCTACCAGGAAGGACAAAAGTTAATAACTCTAGACCCTTGTCCACCCAGACACAGCACCAGCAGTCTCCCCAAGGGTACCTCCTACCCTTGTTGCTAACAGCATAGATTACTTTTGCTTGTTTTCATACTCCGTATAAGTGGAACCATATAGTATGTACTCTTTTGTGATCTGGTTCTTTTGCTCAATTGTTGTGAAATTCAGCTATACGGTTGCATAGTTGTAGATCAGGAAATCTTTGCCTTTATTGGGAGTATTTAGTTCCAGTTACTTAAAAAAAAACCCTTCATTTTGAAAAAACCTCAAATATATACAAAGTGAGCAGAACAAAGCCCCATGTATCCAACACCCAGCTTTAACAATGGTCAGCATTCTGCCATTCTCTTATTTATACCTGTACCCTCATCCCACTTTATATTGTTATTTATTTTTTTTAACGTTTCTTATTTTCAGGTAAACTTTACATGTGTTAAAATGCACGAGTCTTAACGGAACAATTCTGATAAAGTTCCATTTAGTTTTAATGTAATACTGATATTTTTCTTTAGATCTACCATTTTGCTATTTGTTATATATTTCCCCCATCTAATCTGTTCTGTGTATTCTCTTCTTTTCTGGCTTTCTTTTATATTAGTCAAGTTTTTTGTTTCTCTTCTGTTATGTTTTATTCTTCTTCTTCTGTTATGTTTATGGCTATGTTCTTTTATTCTTTTTTTGGTGGTTTTCCTAGAGACTACCATAGGCATCCTTGGCTTATTAGAGTTCTACTTTAAATTAGTACTTTTATCATTTCTTGGACTACGTGAGGACCTAACGACACTTTAATTCCATTTAGCTCCTCCTGCCTGTTGTCTTGCCTTTTATTTATTTAATTAATTTATTTATTTTGGCTGCACCGAGCAGCTTGTGGGATCTTAGTTCCCTGACAGGGGATTGAACCTGGGCCCTTGGCAGTGAGAGCACCGAGTCCTAACCACAGGAATTCCCTGTTGTTCATTTTAATTCTGCATATATTTTAAATTCCACAAGATATTATTGTTATTGTGCTAAGCAGTCAGTATTCATTTAGATTTGGCACATACTTACCTCAGGGTTCTTTATATCCCCCCTCATTACCGAACTTTCATCTGGAGGCATTTCCTCCTACCTGACAAACTCTAACATTTCTTTCTGTGCAGGACTGCTGCTGATAAATGTTTCGTTTCAGTTTGTCTGAAAAAAATGTCTTTATTTTCCCATTACTTTTTTTTTTTTTTTTTTGGCTGCATTGAGTCCTAGTTGTGGCGTGTGGGCTCTCTCATTGAGGCGTGCGAGCTCAGTAGTTGTGATGCGTGGGCTTAGCTGCCCTGGAGCGTGTGGGAACCTAGTTCCCCAACCAGGGATTGAACCCGTGTTGCCTGCATTGGAAGGTGGATTCTTTACCACTGGACCACCGGGGAAGTCCCTTTGCCATTACTTTTTTTTTTTTTTTTTTTTTTAATTTAAATTTATTTATTTATTTTTGGCTGTGTTGGGTCTTCGTTTCTGTGCGAGGGCTTTCTCCAATTGCGGCGAGTGGGGGCCACTCTTCATCGCGGTGCACGGGCCTCTCACTGTCGCGGCCTCTCTTGTTGAGGAGCACAGGCTCCAGATGCGCAGGCTCAGTAGTTGTGGCTCACGGGCCTAGTTGCTCCGCGGCATGTGGGATCTTCCCAGACCAGGGCTCGAACCCGTGTCCCCTGCATCAGCAGGCAGATTCTCAACCACTGCGCCACCAGGGAAGCCCTTGCCATTACTTTTGAAGGATGTTTTCACTGGGTATGATATTCTAGATTGACGATGGCTTTCTTTCAGCCTTTTGACTGTGTCATTGAATTGTTTTCTGACTTCCATTTTTTTTTCCTATTTACAAGTCAGCTGTCTGTCTTATTTCCTCTTTGAAGTAAAGTGTCCTTTTCCTTTGGCTGCTTTCAAGATTTGTTGTTGTTTTAGGTTTTCATAGGTTTTAATGTGATATGCCTAAGTGTGGTTTCTTGGTGTTTATTCTGCTTGGGGTTCCTAAAGCTTGAATCTGTGAGTTGATGTCTCATCAACTTTGTAAAATTCTTGGCTAGTGTCTCTTCAAATGTTGCTTAGTACTCTTTCTCTTTTCTCTCTACTTCTAGGACTTCAGTATATGTTTGAAAGGCTTTTTCACCATGACCAGTATGTCTCATATGTCTTTTGTATATTTTCCATCCTTTTTCACTGATTCAGTCTGGCTATTTCTACTGACTTCTTTCCCACTGTGTCTAATCTGCTGTAAAACCCATCTGCTGAATTTTTAATTTATTTATAAGTTCTAAAATTTACACTGGATTCCATCTCCTCCCCCCCACTTTTTAGGTTCCGGTTCTCTGATGAAATTCTCCATCTTTTCATCTATTTTTTGGAGCATATTAATCATAGTTACCTTAAGGTCTGTGTCTGATAATGCCAGTATCTGGATCACCTATGGATGCATACTTCTATTGATCTACAGACAGGGAAACATCGATTTCCCCAGATGCCAGGTGTGGTTAAGGTTATGGAATCCCCATGGACTGCTAGAGGGAGTAGACTTGTCAGAACGTTTTACCTAATCAAAATAGGTAGATGCATCCCCTACAACCCAGCAATTCTTTTCTGGTTATAGCTCCCCAGATCCCTCCTGCCCTCCTTCTGGACCACAGGGGGACATATATACTAATGTCTACTGTAGCATTATTTGTCATGGTGAGAAGTCAGAAGCAACTCAGTTGTGCATCACTGAGAGTGTGGAAAGGTTACATGTGGTGAAGACTGACCATGGAATTCATTCAGTGGATTGGATGGATATTGGATGTACCAATGCGATATGGAGGAGTCTTAAAGAAGGTGCTAAAAAAAAAAAGCCCCATAAGAATGACGTGTGTAATACCACCTATGGAAATTACAAATACATGCATAAAAAGGAATGATCATATTTAGCAAGAATATGTACTGTTAGAAGCTGATGTGTGTCCTCCCCAAAATTCATATGTTGAAGCCCTACCCACTGATACTTCAGAATACAATCATATTTGGAGACAGATCTTCAAAGAGATTATTAAATTAAGAGGAGGTCTCTAAGATGGGCCCTAATCCAGTATGACTGATGTCCTTACAAGAGGAGGAAATTTGGACGCAGACATGTGCGTGCATGAGAAAAGACCACGTGAAGACACAAAGAAAAGATGGCCATCTGTAAGTCGGGGAGAGAGGCCTCAGAAGACACCTAACTGGCCGACACCTTGATCTCAGACTTCTACCTCCAGAACTGTGAGAAAATAAAATTCTGTTGTTTAAGTCACCCAGTCTGTGGTTTTTCTTATGGCGGTCCTAGCCGACTAATACACTTACCAAAAACACAAGAAATAGTGTCAATGGTGGGAAAGTGAATGGGACTGGGGGGGTGGGGAGAGAAGGTATGGAAAGGCCAGTCAAGTTCTGATATTCTCCATGAGGACATATTGATGCTTTTTTGGAATAATCAAAACCTATTTTTTTTCAAAAGGAAGTTCTCTTTTATTTATGCCCACACATTGCTAGTTTCCTGAATGTGCTGAGTCTCTCTGTGGGGTGATCCAACCCTGAACCCGGGCTTCGAGGGAGAAATTGCATGTTGTGTCTGCACCCCTACAAGACGCAGCACCATGAAGACCCTCATGTGCCTTCTCAATTTTTTTTTTTGCCCCCACAGCATGGCGTACGGGATCCTAGTTCCCCAGTGAGGGATCGAACCTGTGCCCCCTGCAGTGGAAGTGTGGAGTCCTAACCACTGGACCGCCAGGGAACTCCGTCAAAGGTGGGTCTTGAGAGAGGGGTCTTGGAGGGAATAGGGGGGTGCTCTGAGGATGGGAGATGGGGGCACAGTGGCAGGGCACCCAAGACAGGGTCTCTGAGCTTCCAGGTTTGGCTGAGGCAGCAGGCCTGGCTTGCAGGGTTAGAGTCTGAGGTGACGCTCATGGAGGGACAGACAGAGGGACAAAGGGAGAGAGACACAGAGCAATTCGAGATGGAGTCAGCATGTAAATTGAGAATGAATGGGAATGAAAAGACAAAGATGAGAGAATGGAGACAGGTGGATGTAACAGAGATGGGGCTGGAAACACAGACTTGGGGGCTGGAGGTGACAGGGTCTGGACAGAATAATGGCCTCCCAAAGATGGCCCCTGTCTAATTCATGGAACCTGTTTAATATGTTGTCCAGGTGGGCTCAATCCAATCCCATGAGCCCTTCAAGGCAGAGAACTCTCTCCTGCTGGAAGAGGAAGAGGAACACATAAGGGAGATGGGGCAGAAGGGAAATACAGAGAGATTCCACGTGTGCGATTTGAAGTATGGGATCCACATGCAAAACCGGAGGGAGACCCCTAGGAACTAAGTGTGGGTGGCCCAGGTGACAGCCAGCAAGGAAGCAGGGACCTCGGTTCAACCCCAAGGGACTTGATTGTGCCAACAACCTGAATGATCTTCCAAGCAGAGCTGTCCCAGAGCCTCCAGGTAAGAACCCCGCTGGCTAACACCTTGATGTTGCCCTTGTGATACCTGCACAGAGGACCAGCCCAGCCATCCTGGATTTCTGACCTATAGACCAGTGAGAGGATACATTTGTGTTGTTTTAAGTTGCTACATTAGCGGTCATTTTTTGCGGCAGTAACAGGAAACTAATGCAAGGGCAGAATGGACAGACAGGACTCGAGTGAAAGAGCTGGGAGCTGGAGGGCAGACAGAGCTGGAGGTGACAGGGATGGGGACTGAGGATACTGATGGGGCTGGAGGTCACAGAGTTGCTCAGTCAGAAGACAGATGGCGTCTGAATGAGAAAACAACACAGAGACATTGGCAGGAACTAACATCTCAGCCAGACGTCATGCTGAAGGTTAAGGCTGGGGGGACTTGCCATGGCTTGGCTGGCTGAGGCCTGAGGACAGATATCCAAAGGAGACAGTGCTGCTGGATGTAAGAAAAAGTTTAATTTCCATATGGTGCCTGGGGTGGGGTCTGGTGGGGGGGTACATGCAGGTGTTCCCTGGTCCCCCCACTATAACTGCTGGGAGGGCCTGAGGATATACAGGAAGTGGGTCTTGCGGGCAGGCAGCCTGGCATGAGAGGAGCTCTGGGTCCCCTGTTCGAGGACGTCCTCGCGGGTCCCCTCTCGGAGCCCATCCCGGATGGCCTGCAGGCGGTGTTGCTTCTCACTGAGCCAGTGGTCGCTCTCCTGGGCATCCTGGTGGGACCTCCGCCGTGGCAGCTTCATGATCCAGAAGGCCATTCGGGGGTGGGGTTCCGGGTGGAAGCTGTCCACGGCCTTTGGGACAGGCACCAGGGCCTCCTTCTCCTCTATCTTGGGTACCTGGTGAAGAGGGACAAGGAGACCCTCTCAAACTCCAAGTGACAGCCTCAAGATGCTCCCCTGGCATACTCAACTCACTTTGCCACCTATGGGGGGCTTTGGGAATTAAAAGCTCACCCTGCAGTTTACAAAACACTCGGGTTTATAAGCGCTTTAGAATTAAAAATACTCTGAGGTTTATAGAATACTCTGGGTTTGAAAACACATTTTGGAGGTTTCAGAAGCACTTTAGGATTAAGCATTCCCCGAGGTTTAGAAAGCAGTTTGAAATGTACAAAGCACTTTGGGATTAAAGAATCATGACTACAGTTGCAACACGTGATCCTTGACTGAATCCTGGATCAAACATCAATCACATCAGCTCTTGTGGACAGCTTTTGGTCCAGCAGGGACATTTCAATGTCTGTTCGGTCCTTGCTACTCAAAGTGAGGGTTGTGGACCAGCAGCGTCAGCATCACTTGGGGGCTTGTTAGACATGCAAATGAGCGGGCCCTACCCCATCCAGACCTACTGAATCAAGAGTCTACATTTCAGTATGTTGAGGTTTGGGAAGCCCCATAGGAGATGGTTACAGGTTGAATTGTGTCTCCCCCACTCTCCAATTCATATGTTGAGGTCCATTAGGACCCTAGTAGCTCAGAATGTAATCTCGTTTGGAAATAGGGTCACTATGTAGTTTTCATTAGTTAAGATGAGGTCATTAGAGTGGGCTCTAATCTGACTGGTGTTCTTATGCAAAGGGGAAATCTGGACATAGAAATGCACAGGGAGAACCCCATGCAAAGATGAAGGCAGAGATGGGGCTGATGCTTCAACCTGCCAAGGAATGCTAAAGAATTGTCAGCAAACCACCAGAAGCTAGGGAAGAGGAATGGAACAGATTTTCCCCAACAGCCCTCTGAAGGAACCAACCCTGCTGACACCTTGATCTTGGACATCTAGCCTCCAGAACCGTGAGACAATACACGTCTGTTGTTTAAGCCACCCAATCTGTGGGACTTTATTACGGCAGCCCTAGCAAACTAATACAGAGATAATAGTCTGATTTCTTGGGTGTAAAAATGGGACTACGGTAACACACAAGCGAATGCGTTATTCTTAGGAGATATCTGCTGAAGGATTTAGGGGTGAAGTGTCATGATGTCAATAATTTACTGTCATATGGTTCAAAAATAAAAAAGTAAAAAGAAAGTCAGTATGGTAAAATGTTAACAAGTGGTGAAACTAGGCCAGTGGTTTTCAACCCAAGTCTGGAGACATTTTTGGTTGTCACAACTGGAGTGGGTGTGGGTGCTACTTCCGTCTAGTGGGTAGAGGCAGGGATGCTGCTAAACATCGTATAGGGCACGGGACAGCCCCCTACAACAAAAAATTATCCAGCCCCAAATGCCAATGGTGCTGATGTTGAGAAACCCTGCTCTGTGGAAAAGTGGATACAGGTTTATGGTACTATTGTTTTTGCAACTTTTCTGTAGATTTGAAATCTTTAAAATAAAAAACTGGGGCTTCCCTGGTGGCGCAGTGGTTGGGAGTCCGCCTGCCGATGCGGGGGACGCGGGTTCGTGCCCCGGTCCGGGAAGATCCCACATGCCGCGGAGCGGCTGGGCCCGTGAGCCATGGCCGCTGGGCCTGCGCATCCGGAGCCTGTGCTCCGCAACGGGAGAGGCCACGGCAGTGAGAGGCCCGCGTACCGCAAAAAAAAAAAAAACTGGGAGTGTGTGTGGGAGAACCATGTGGGTTTGCCAAGCACTTGAGTGTTCTTACAACATTTTAGGATCAAAAAATAAGCACTTTGTGATTAGAATCACTCTTAGAGGTTTACGAAGGTGAGATACACAGAGCATTTGGGGTTCATAAAGTACTTAGGAATTATTAAAAATCACATTTTGATGTTTACAAGGGAGAGGTTTACCAAGCACTTTGGGATAGATTAAAAAATCCTTGGAGGTTTGCAGAGCACTTTGAGATCAAAACACACTTTGAGGTTTACGAGGGTGAATCTTACCAAACACTTGGAATGAAAAGCACTGTCTGGCTTACAAAACCCTCTGGGGTTTGAAGCAAGCAAGGATGTACTCTGAGGTTGTAAACCTCATTTCTGAGAGCTGGTTAGTCCCTTTTGACAGATGATAAAACTGAGGCCCAGAGAGAGGGTGTCCAGCACAGAGGGAGTGGGAGAGTCAATTCATCTTTTCCTCCTAAACTACAGAAAGTGTTTGGGCTTGGACACTTTGCTGGGGGCGTGTCCTAACCTTCCAGTCACCCTGCAAGCTCCCCTCTCCTGGCTCGATGGATGCCACCACCTTCTCAGAGATCAGCACCCCTCCTGTCTTGTTGTTGGTCACCTGTGAGGACCCAAAGAAGAGTAAGAAAAAACTTCTTTCCTCCTATGCCCTCCTCCCTGACAGATACTGCAGCATGAGGGATCTTAGGGAGACTCCAGGAGGGACTTCCTGGCATAGGCACCTTGTCAATCTGGAGGTGGCTGGAGAGAGTTTTGTTTCCCAGCCTGTGCTTCTGGTTCTCTTCTTGGTGGTAGTTCCTAGGGAGGCCCCGGAAGTCCATAGGAGCAGAGAAGAAGCTGTCCATGCCCCGCAGCAGGTCATCCTGGGGCTGGGGGAAGAATTGATGAGCTGCTGGACCTCCGGACTCCCCAGGACATCTTGGCAGGATCCTTGGCAGGATCCCCTTCTCTCTCCATCCTCTGACCCTTAGGGCCTAACCAGGTCACCTCCTTTTCCCATCTGTCCCATTACTTTCCTATTCCTGCCTCCATCTGTCTTCTGTCTCTTTGTCCCCATCCCTCTCTCCGCCTGTCTGTGTGTCTCTCTGCCTGTCTCCCTCCCTCTCTTCTTATCTCTCGGTCTCCCTGTTGCACGCTCTCTCTGTCCCTTGACTCCTCTTTCTATCTTTCTATCTGGCCGCGACCCGTCTCCCACCGTCTCCCTGAACCCCTTCCATCCCTCAGTCACCATCTGCCCCTGTCCCTCTTCTCTGTACCTCTTCTTTTCCCCAACACACGGCAGCGCTTACTTCCAGGAGAAGCCGGGTGAAGGCTTGGAGTAGACTCTGGAGACCTAGAAAACCCGAGGAGCTCTCCTGGGCGTCACCATCGCGGATCGCGGCTGCAGTGGAGGGGGGCACCGAGGCAGAGGGGAGCAGCAACAACAGGACTAGCGGGTGCCACATTGCGGGGCGGGCCGGGAGGCTATGGCAAGGTCAGGGGTCAGAGCCCCCCCGCCCCCCCATAAAGGCTCCGTCCCCTAAGTGCCCACACCCCCACGCTAGACAACAACTCCTTCCTATCCCTGGCCCAGGAACTCCGCACACCCCGCCCATTCCCCGCCCCCCCGCCCCTTATCTTCTGCTCCAACCTCCTCCATTGTGTCAGGCCCCTCCCCTCCCCTCAGGCCCGTCTCTTCTGGGCCCTGCCTCACACTACAGATCTCGTTCCTCTTCTTCGCCCACATTCGTATTCAGACCTCGCTCCTCCTCACCTTCTCCCACGCCCTGCCCCTTCTTCTGGGACCCGCCTTTATACTAGACCACAGCCTGGTCACCGGACTCTCAGGCTCTGGCCGTCCACGGACTGTTAAATCCAAACAGTTCTGATCTCGAGCCCAGGCCGGATACCTGGAGCGCTGAATGAGCTCCTCGAGGCCTAGACTCGCCTCTATTGTCTGACCACGCCCCCATTTGCTGACCTCACCCATGAGCCCAGCCCTCTATTGGACAGTCACGCCCTTAAGGGAAGGGCCACGCCCCTTGAGCCAGAGCCGGGCGTTGATTTCAAGTTCACACCCCCATAGTCAGACCACGCTCCTGTCGGTTGACCTCGGCACTGGAGACCCAGTGTTGCCCCTGTTCTCTGATCCTGGCCATCGTGCCGGAGTCACTCTGCAATCGCAGGTGGCCCCGCCCCTGTCTTAGAGCCACGCCCCCGCACCTAGGCCACGCCTCTGTGCCCCAGATCTTGCCCCTAGCGCCCTCAGTTCCATTCCTAGGCTCTCTCTGCTCATGAAATACCTGCGTCCGAGCAGTCCTTCTGATTATCCCACTGCTTAGTTTTGTAACTATCTCTGAGAGTTTCTCCGTGTCCTTTTTCGTCTTCTCCAGGTTTTGAAACGATTAATACGCTCAATAGAGTGCAATGTAGGGACGCTGAACCCCGAGCCCTCTTCGGTTCCACTAAAAAGCTCCGCCCTCTCAAGAAACCCTAAATCCAGTCCTGTACCACCTTACAAGGAACCCGGGATCCGGGCTCCCTTTTTCCTCAGGACCCCAGAGTCTGGACCCCAGCCCCTCTTGTCTCTTGAGTTTGAACACTCAACTCCTCATCTTTAAGGGACCCTTCATCTTTAAGGGGTATAATTACGGGACCCTCATCTTTTTCCTCAGCCACCGAGGCTCTCCCTGGGTCCTGGGAGAGCTGCCACCTCTAGCCCACTAGTGCGTGTGGATGCGGGAGTCTCCACCTTGGTGAACCTCCAATAAACTCCTAGTCGTCTTGCCCACGACCCTTAACTCTGATGAGGTCACAAGGAAACCAATCAATCAAAAGAAATCAGTGGAATTCAATCAAAAACCCATCCCCATACCTCTAGTCTCAAAAATATACTTGACGCTGAACAGGATTCTTTTGTGGTCCTATCAATCACTTCCACATCTCCAACACACAAACTACACTAGAGGGTAGCCAGGAGTCCAGGCCCCCAGACCATTCCTCCTCCAGACTCAGGAATCTTGGCCCCCAGTTTCCTCCTCTCTCAGATACAGACAGGTTTCCTGGTCCCCATCAATCCTCCCTCAGACCCCGGTGTCCAGACCCCCAATTCTCCTCCTCTCTCAGGGGTCCAAGCATCAGAATCCCGAAATTCTCACCAGGCCTCAGCTAGACTTCACCTGTCTTTTCCCAAAGCAAAAATCCTCTCCCAGACTGTCACCGTCGGATCCCCCTTCCCGCTGTCCGGCGCCCGGACCCGCCCCCCCTCCGGTCCCTCCCACTTTTCCCAAACAAAGCTCCCGGCAACTTTCTCCCTCGCAGCGCCCCGCCCGCCCGCGGCTCCCCAGCCCCAGGCCGGGAGGTAGGTAGGAAGGCGCCGGCGGGAGTCGGGGATCCTGCTTTGGGGTGTGTGAGTTCGGGTGGGCAGTTATGCGTTATGAATTGAGGTGTTTGTGGGACCGTCTCTGAATTGTTTGCAGCCCTCTTTTTGCCGGGGGGGGCCCGAGTTTGCGCTCGTGACTGAGTCTAAGTGTGGAGTTGGAACTTTCGCCAGAGTTGGGGTGTCTGTTGATGGGTCTGCGTTTGGGAGTGTGCGCCTGGGAGTCGGTGAGGATGGGGGACTGTGGGGGGAATGTCTGTGGAGGTATCGGTTTCAAGTGAGAAAGGGCCCCATGCTTGTTTCTGATCGAATTGGTTTGTGTGTGTCATTTGTGGGCGCCTGGTCCTCCTCATGGAGAAAGGAGGCCTCCTGGGTGGCAGAAGGGGGGGCTACGGTGCTTTCTGGATCTTCGGTCTTGTCTCTTTGGAGGTTTGGGGCCTGGGGCAGGAAATTAGTGGGGACCTTTCTGACTCAGCTCCTCTGTCCCTTTGTCTGGCCACATGGGGGAGAGCTGGGCTGGGATTTTGGCCTACGGGGGTCCTGAATGCCTCAGCGCCACTGGGCTCGGCCAGGGGTCTTTGTCTGTCTGGGCCGGAGCTCCGGGGTCCGAGGAAGGATGGGGTTGGGGGCCTGGACTCTGGGGTCCTGGGAAAGCTGTGGAAGACGTGGAGCCGCCAGGGAGGCGGGATCTGACTGTATTGGAAAAAGTTTTCCCCTGTTCCCGGCCTCCGGAAAGTCACTGGGAACTTGAGTTGGATCCGAGCCCATGCCGCGGGGCGGGGGGGAGCGGGGGGGGAGGAAGGGGAGGGAAGGGGCGGGGCCGGGGGCCAGAGAGGAGGCGCTCTCGCTGGCCAGCCCCTCCCCTGATGGGGGTTGTGGGAAACTGGGGGAGGGGACGCCTGGGCCCTTTGTTCTGACTCTCCTGATGGCAGGGCGCCCCTGTCCCCCAGTCTGTGGTTCTGTAGGTCTTTCCTGGCCTTGGCTTGAGTTTGTGCCCTGAGTCTCTGTCCCCTGCCCTCTGGGTCTCTGTCCCCCGACACTGGGTCTCTGTTCCCTGTCTCTGGGACTCTGTCCTCTCTCTCTAAGTCTCTGTCCCCCTCTCTCTGGATCTCCCCTCAGCCTTACTAGGGCCTGTGCCCCTCCTTCTTTTCTAGCAGCTGCTGCTCACATCCTGGCACCTGTTCTCGGGGTGGGACTGAGAAGATCTCACCCACGTCCCCCTTCCCTGCAACTAGGCTCTGACTCCTGTCTTCTTTAAACCAGTAATCCACACCCAAATTTTCAGCCCTCCTGGACCCTAGTCATTACTCTGGGGTCTTCAAGACTTCATCACAATCCAGGCTCCCCTGAGAACACAGGAAAACGCTCTCACCCTAAGCTTCCCCAGAAATCCATCCCCTTTCTCCTCCAGGACCCAGGAGTCCAGGCCCCCAGTCTCCTGCTTCCCTCAGATCCAGGAGTTCGGCCTCCAGCCCCCTCCTTTCTCAGACCCAGGGGTCCAGATCCCCAAACCTCTTCTCCCTCAGATCCAAGGGTCTGGGTGCCCCCAAACTCCTCTCTCAGACCCAGCAGTCTGGACTTATATCCCACCCTGCTCTGAGGTCCCTCTGGGTGGGTCAAGGGAATGTTGCTGAACTCTGTGTTCCTCCAGGCCCAGATGGGGGAACCCCGGGCTGGGGCCCCCCTGGACGATGGCAGCGGCTGGACAGGAAGTGAGGAAGGAAGCGAGGAGGGCACTGGCGGCAGTGAGGGGGCGGGGGGAGACGGGGGCCCAGACGCAGAGGGTGTCTGGAGTCCAGACATCGAGCAGAGCTTCCAGGAGGCCCTGGCCATCTACCCACCCTGTGGCCGGCGGAAAATCATCCTGTCCGATGAAGGCAAGATGTATGGTGAGTCCAGCCCGCTCTTTTGCCTTAGCCCCCACTGGTTAATAAAAATATTAAGCAACACTGATGGAGCTCTAAGCACAGTTCACATAAAAGCACATTGTATCCTCAGAATGACTCAGGTAGGAGTTAGCATCACCATTTGCACAAATGAGGAAACCAAGGCCCAGCAAGGCTAAATGATTTGCCTGAGGCCACAAAGAACCAGTATGTGGAGGAACTGGGATTTGAATCCAGGCAGCCTGGCTCCAAAGCCTGCAGTCATAATTCCTCTCCCTTATAGCCCCCGGCTTGCTGTGGACCTCTGGGAAATGTTGCTTCTCTCTCCTCCCCTGGTGTCCTCTCTGTTGGGAAGTTCTGCTGAAGGTCTAACTCTGTTCCATCTTTGACTTTTCAGGTCGGAATGAACTGATTGCCCGCTACATCAAGCTGAGAACAGGGAAGACTCGAACTCGCAAACAGGTCTCAGGACTGCCTTGTGGGCTTCTGTTTGGAGTGGGCTTGTCTTGTCAGGGTCAGCCTACCAGCAGATTCACATTAGAGGAGAGGCTTGTTCATGTGTTTTTGCCTTTCCTTTCGGCCCCTTTGTTAGTACACTCTAACTGTGCCTATTTTGGTGTAGTTCTATTAGCAGTTGCATGAGAACTAGAGGGTAAGACAGACCAGAAGAGAAAAGGATGGGGAAGAGAAATAAGACCCGGATTTGCTGGGTCTTGGGATGATCAGTAGTGTTAGTGAGAAAAGAATAGCCTTTATGGACACATCTGTGTTCTTACACTCCAAGATAGCTGGCACTTTCTATGTATTTGTCATCTTTCGTGTTTCAGCAGCTCTGTGGGACACCTGGAGGGAGGGAAGGGGTACGGGACGCAAGGGGTGGAGTGGCTGTGGCCTGAATCTGCTTCTTTGTCACTCCCTTCAGGTCTCTAGTCATATCCAGGTTTTGGCCCGAAGGAAATCGAGGGAAATCCAGTCCAAGCTCAAGGTAGAGGTCAAAGGACCATGGCAGACACCCTGAGAGGGAGGCAGAGACCTTGAGAGGGGGGATAGGGACCCAGAGAGAGGAGGATAGGGACCCAGAGAGAGGGGGACAGAGACCCAGAGAGAGAGGGCAACAGAGGTCCAGAGAAAGAGGGAGAGACCCAGGGTGGGGGACAGAGACCCGGAGATGGGGACAGAGTCACACAGAGGTAGACAGATGAGGGGAGCAGAGACCCAAGGTGGGGGTTAGTGGCCCAGCAGGGGGGTGAATAGAGACCCTGGGTAGGAAGAGTTGTCATAGAGAGAGGGGGACCGAGATTTAGCTTAGGACAGGCAAGGATGGGTCGTTGGGCCTGTCCTTTGACTACTGCTGTCTTCATCCTCCCTCTCCTCTCCTCCCCTCCCCTCACTGCCTTCTCCCTCTTATGCTGTGAGGATCTCCTCTTTGTCTCCTTCTGGTTCATCTTTCCATGTTGCCTGCCTGCATTTTCTGTGCCCAGAAATCTTCATTTCCTTTTGGAGATGTTCATATCCCTTTTCTTTTTTGCATCCTCTGGATTTCCTGTTCCGTCTTGGCCTGAGACCTTCATTTTCTACTCCTCTGAGTATGGGGTCTTTTCTGCCTCTTCCTTAGGACTTGGGGACCACTACTTCCTGTTATTTTTGTGCCCAGAAGCCTCCCCATCCTTTTTCTTTAAGTCTGAAAAACCTTCACTCCCAGTCTTTGGTCTTTGTGGATCTCACTGTCCCCCTCCTTTCTGGGCTGGGAAACCTTCACCGTCTCTTCTCTCTGGGTTTAAAAGTCTCATTTCCTGTTGCCTGTGTATTCGGAAACCTCCACTTCCGGCTCTTTCTGAACCTAGAAACCCTCATTGCTGTCTTTTATTCTGGGCCTGGGAACCCCTTTCCTCCTCTAGGCCTGGCTTTCTCTACTTTCTGTTCTATAATCATCCCTTGCTCCCCCTTCCTTCCATCGCTCAGCTCAGGGTGGCTGGACTATAGGGGTTGGGAGGGCAGGAAGGTAGAGTGGGGCAGTCCAGCGCCTCATTTCCTAAGTCGTGTTTTCTTTCTTCCTTTGGCACCCTCACCCACCCCCATGGCAGGCCCTGAACGTGGTAAGTCCCCTTACGCATCCTCCCACCCTCTCCCTTTCCCAGACATTCCTGAGGAGGCCAGGAGGGGCCGGGGGCTGTAGTGAGAGGGATTTGGACCCTCACCCAACCCTTTGCCTTGGCTCTGCATCTCTGCGGGCTTGCCCTGCCATGTCATTGTCCCACCCTTCCTGTGTCGACTGGGACTTCCCACTAACATGGACCTCCAACATTTCCTCCAGGACCAGGTTTCCAAGGACAAGGCTTTCCAGACAATGGCCACCATGTCCTCAGCCCAGCTCATCTCAGCACCTTCCCTGCAGGCCAAACTTGGTCCCGCCGGTCCTCAGGTGGCCTGGGTTGGGGATTGTGGGGTTCAGGGCTGGAGCGGTGGGGTTGCAGTTTCAACAGGAAATTGATTGAGCCCCCTTCTTGTCTCTTCAGACCCCAGAGCTTTTTCCAGTTTTGGTCGGGGGGTTCTGGGCCCCCCTGGAATGTTCCAGAGTAAGTACTTCCTATTCTGGCTCAGCACCTGCTCCCCCTCCCCCCACCTCCAGCCCTTTCTCACCCCATCTTCCAGCTCCCAACTCTTTTGTGAGCATAGATTCTGGAGTCAGGCTATCTGAATTTGAATCCCATGGAGGAGGCTGGGGCAGTGATCCGGAGAAGAAGACTAGGTCTGAGCTGGGATAGTGAGGAGGGGATGGGGGAAGAGAGGAGAAGGAGGGATGGTGCTGGGGCCTGATGGACTGAGAAGGAGGGACGAGGCAAGGAGAGTGCTTGGGGTCTGGCTGGTGACTGGGGTTGGTGGGACAATCCAGAAATGTGCAACCTGGGGAAGGAGTGGGTTTGAGGAGGAAATAAGCTCAGCGTGGGATTGATGTGATGAATGTGAGGGGCCTGTAGGATGCCCATGGGGATAATGACCTCCCAGTGAGATTGTCTGGGCCCCAGAGGCTCATGGGAAAGGCTTGTTCTCATCCCATAAAGGTGGTTCTTGGGCCTGAGGGTAGAGCAGGGCTCTTTATCTTCTCTCAGAGTCGGAAGGAAGAAAATGGGCCCCTTTTCAGCTCTGAGAGAGCCTTGAGGGTGACAGGATATGTTTTAAGCCTAGAAGATAGAAAGGGCCCCAGAAGCTCATGGGAAATGGAGTTTTCAGCCCATGGAGGTGGCAGTGGATCCAGGCTGGGAGAGAAAAAAGTTTGCTGGGGAGGTGCTGCTGGATGGGGACACAGGAAAGGGTCAGAACAAGTCCCTGGGGGCTGAAGGAACTACAGGTTTGCAGGGGAGAGGGTTGGGCTGGAAGGAGGGGTGGTTCAGCAAGCATCGCACTGGGCATCGGGGTCCTACCTTTTATGGGGCTGATAGTCAAATGGGGGCAACGAATGTTAATTAAATCATCACCTAAATAAACACAAAATTGAAGTGTGTGCCGTAGTGTGGAGAATCAAAACAAGTTCTTGGGTGACGGAAGAGAGTTCTGGGGGTTTTCTGAGGAGGTAACACTGAAGGCCAAGTAGGACTTAGCAAGGTATATAACGGGGTTGGGAATATTTTAGGTAGAGAAAACAGCATGTGCCAAGGCCCTGAGGTGTGAAAGTTTGGGGAGTTCCAGAAACCGAGAGAAGTATTAAGCCATTGGCTGGTCAGTCAGATGTTTATTGAGCACCTACTAAGTGCCTGGTACTCTTTTTGTATTGGGGACCCAGCATTGAACAAATTAGAATTCCTGCTTTCGTGGAGCTTATATACTTGAAGAGGGGAGGGAGGCAGACAATAAACATATAGATAAATAAATAAGCATTAATAAGAAAAGAATAAATGTGGGAAATAAAGCAGGGTATATATCCTCTTTTTAGACAGGGGTCACGAGAGGCCTCTCTGAGGAGGTGGCATTTGAGCAGTGGCCCTAATGGGTAAGAGGGTAGGGTATTGGGGTTTAGATTTCAGAACTGGGATGGCAAGTACTAGGTTATGGTTTCTGCGGGTTCAGGTCTAAATGTCCATGGAGTTTGTGTCTTTCCTGATCTTGATCTTTGACACTTGGCCTCTGCCTGCCCTCTGACATCTCAGTCTCCTCACCACTATCTCCTGGGCTACCCATAGGTTATTGGCTTCTAGAGCCTTGTTGTCGAATACTGCAGTCACTAGCCACATGTGGTTATTGAAATTTAAGTTAATTAAAATTAAATAAGAATTCACTTCCTTGGGAATTCCCTGGCGGTAGAGTGGTTAGGACTCGGCACTTTCACTGCTGTGGACCAGGTTCAACCCCTGGTTAGGAAGATCCCGCAAGCTACTCAGCGTGGCCAAAAAAAAAAGAATTCAGTTCCTCAAATATCCTAGCCACATTCATACTCAGTAGTCACAGGTCATGTGCTCAGTAGCCACATGTGGCCAGTGGCTACTGTATTGGATGGCACAGATACAGAACATTTCCATCATCGCAGAAAATTCTATTGGACAGCCCTGCTTTATTTTATTTTATTTTTTAAACATTTATTTTATTGAAGTATAGTTGAGGCTTCAATGAAATGGTGCCCATAATGTACTTGCACAGGGTCTGGCTTGTCATGGCCCCTCAGTAAATGTTAGATGGTACGATTAGCATCTTTCCTTCTTACTGACCCCCAGTTTCCTTTCTCCCTCAGTGTGAAGCCATTCTCGCAGACACCGTTCTCCTTGTCACTGACTCCTCCATCTACTGACCTCCCAGGTAAGAGCCTGTTCCGCACCCTCTCTTGTTTTCCCCTCTCTCTTCTCAGCCCTGACTGCCTTTCCTTCAACCTTCCATTGATCAGGGGATACATTCTTACTGAGATCCAGCTCTCAGGCAGGGCCTGTGAGGGTATGGAAAGATGAGTCACAGACTTTATAGTGGTTAAGAGCCTGGCCTCTGTAGCCAGATCTACTGGGTTTATGGTCTGTCACTTGCTGACCTAAAGGACATCAGGGATATTGATATATTAATCAAGATTCTTTAGCTGCACATGACAGAAACCCAAATCAAGCTAGATGACCAAAAAAAAAAAAGGGGCGGGGGGAATTTATTGGTTCAGGTAACTGTTATTCAGGAGTTATGGCTTCAGGCATGGCTGGATCCAGGGGCTCAAAATGGTAGCATCAGGACTTGCCTGGGTCTGCTTTCCTCTGTGGTGGCTTCATTCCCAGGCAGGCTCTGCTTACCTGGTAGCAAAGATGGCTTCCAGAAGTCCATGCTGATGTGGTCCTAAGTACTCACATTGGTGAAAGAGAGCTCTCAGGTTCCACAGATTCATCAATTGGGAATGTTTTTGGCTGCAAGTTACAGAATATCCAAATTAACAGTGCCTTAAACAGTAAAGGCTTTAATGATTCCACATAACAAAAAATCTGGAGGTGGGCTGCTCCTGTGCTGGTTCAGCAGCTCAGCAATACCAGAACTGGCATCTCTACAAGTCTCTTGGCCTCTGTTTTATTATCCCAAGATGGCTGTTGTGACTCCAGGCAACACATTCCAAGCAGGACTTGGCCAGAGCCAAAAGCTTTCTCCTCCCAAAGTTCTGTCTTTTTCATTCAGGAAGAAACTCCTTCCCAGAAGCCCCCCAGCAGATTTCCCCTAACGTCTCATTGGCCAGGACTGTGTCACATGGCCACCTCTAGCTGCAAGGGAGGCTGGGAAAGTGAGTATTTAGCTTTTTCAGCTTCTAAGTGGAGGCAGGCAAGAGAGAACAGTGCTTGATATATTCAACAAATGTTAGCAATTATTATTGTTTGTTCTTCTCTCTCTAGGGTACGAGCCCCCCCAAGCCCTCTCACCTCCTGCTTTGCCCCCACCTGCCCCATCACCCCCAGCCTGGCAGGCTCGGGCTCTGGGCACTGCTCGGTTGCAGCTGGTAGAGTTCTCAGCCTTTGTGGAACCTCCGGATGCAGCTGACTCTGTGAGTGAAATTTTGGGATAGTCACTGGGGAGTTTTGGAATGAAGGGGGTTATAGGAAGGGAAAGCATAAAGCAGGGGTTCTCAAATTTTAGCATGTGTCAGAATAACATGGAGGGCTTGTTAAAACACAGATTGCTAGGCCCACCCTTGGAATTTCTGATTCAGTTCTGGTGTAGGATCTGAGAATTTGCATTTCTAACAAGCTCACAGGTGATGTTGATGCTGCTGGTGCAGGGACCACACTTTGAGAACCTACTAGAATAAAGGAAGTGGAAGGTCATGGGGTCATGGATTGGAAAGGCCAGAGGACATCATCCAGGACATTGTTCATTCATTCAGTAAACATTTTTGAGTGCCTACTGTGTGCCAGGTTTTGGGGTGGATACTGGGAGCCTGGAGAAGAAAATCTGTTTCTAGGTGCCAGCTCTCCTGGCCTAGGATGGAGACAGATGCCATATTAGTCAGAGTGGACTGACTGTTAGAAGAAATAACTCCCAACCCTCAGGGACTGAACAACATAGAAGTTTCTCACTCATTAACATTTCAGTGTGGCTGGTTGGTAGGAGCCTTCCACACAGTGATTTGGGGAATCCCGGCTTCTTCCATTTTGCGGCTCTGCCATTTTCTAGGGCTTCAGAAGATGCTGCTGGATGCTCTGCATCTGGCTGGCAGATGGTGGAAGGCAGAGAGTCAAGACTTATGCAGGTTTTATGAATCTGGCTTGGAAGTGGCCACTATTAGGTCTGCTTACATCCCATTGGCCAGAACTTAGTCATGTGATCACACCTAACTGCAAAGGAGCCTGGGAAATGTAGTTTAGCTGTGTGAAAAGGAACTGGGATTTCTGAACACAGAGTCTCTGCCATAGTGACCTAAACGCCAGTTTCTGTATATCGTGGTCCTGGTAAAACCCAAGTCAGATGAGGTTAAAACCCTCCCATCTCACTTGGAACAAAAGCTAAAGTCCTTTCAGTTGCCTACAAAGCTCTGGTTGATCTGACCCTCATTCCTGTTCTGATCTTACCTCCTGCCCTCTCACCCTTGTTTACTCTGCTCTGCCACACTGACCTCCATGCCCTTTCTCAAACATGCCAGGCCCACACTTGGTTCAGGGCCGTTGCATCTGGATGTCCTTTCCCCAGATATCCCCATTCTCTCCCTCCATTCATTCAGGCCATCGCTTGTCTTCTCAGATTGGCTTTCCCAAGTCACTTTATGGAAAATGACAGTCTTGCCAGCATTGCTATGCTTTATTTTTTCATAGCATATGTCACTCTCTGAAGGTTATATTATATCCATGGAATGATTTTTTAAAATTTCTGTCTCTGCCGGTAGCTCCATGAGGTAAGGTAGCCCTGGGACCCAGAATAGTGCCTGCACACAGTAGGTCTCTCGACAGATGTCTGTTGAATAGCAAGTATGTGCTGGGATAGGGGAAGCTCACATTTCTGTGGGTGTACAGAGGAGTAATTGTACCTGGGGAGTGAGTGAAGACTTCCCTGAGATGAATTTGCCATGTGCGGAACTGGATGTTTCAGACACAGAGAAACAGCATGAAGTTTTCAGGGAAACAAATAATTGAATATGGTGGGAGCTGGTGAGGCTGCAGATAGGTGGGTAGGTGCTGGTTCTGGAGGAACTGACATTGCCAAGCTGAGTGAGGGACCCAGACTTTGTTTAGAGGGTAGTGGGGAACCACGGAAAAGGTAGGGTATAGAGATTCCATCTGATTGCGATCAAGGGAGGCTTTCAGGAAGAGGCAGATTTGGACGGACTTGGGCTTGGAAAGACAGAAGGAGGATTTGTATTGGAAGAGAAGAAGGGGAATATTTTCAAGGTATGGACAGAAGTGATAAGAATAAGAACAGATAGGAAGTCCTGATGTGGGCTCTGTGGATTTCCACCCATCCATCCATCCATCCATGAATACCTATTCAATACAGGGTCAGGTTGAGGGGGTGTGGGCTTTGTCCTAGGGGTACTGGAGAGCCAAGGGAGGATTATGAGCAGGGGAGGGCCAGGGTTAGCTCTTTAGCCAGTGAGTGAAGAACTGAAGAGGAGATTGGAGGCTGGGAGGCCAGGGAGAAGGCTGGGGTGAGGGTGGGAGAGGACAGGGCTGTGGGGATGGAGAGCAGGGGACAGGGCAGGGAATTGGAAAGTAAGGACAGGGCTTGGGGACTGAGATACTGTGGGAGTAAAGGGGCAGCAGGGAGTGGGGACAGTGCCTGAGAGCTGGGCCCAGTGGAACAGCGAGCAGGAGCTGTGGCGATGGTGACGGGGTGTGGGATGGGCTTGGGCAGCGAGGGCTGGGGGTCCAGCCCATCTCCCACTCCTCACCCGTGGCTGTCCCTCCTCAGTACCAGAGGCACCTGTTTGTACATATCAGCCAGCACTGCCCCAGCCCCGGAGCGCCCCCCCTCGAGAGTGTGGATGTCCGGCAGATCTATGACAAATTCCCTGAGAAAAAGGGTGGTCTGCGGGAGCTGTATGATCGTGGGCCCCCCCACGCCTTCTTCCTGGTCAAGTTCTGGGTGAGTTCCACCACCAAAAACAAAAGTGCTCACAAGTCACGTGGCCTCCTAGCTAAATCCACTGGCTCTAACGGAGAGTCTCGGGACTTAACCAGGTCAGCCTGGGCCTTACCAGTCCTCATGGCTCAGAGTGTCAGCCCCCTCAGCAGCAAGGAACACCAAGGAGTTCTGGATGGGACCAGTGCAGGTGTGGAGACCTCCAGCCTCCCCAGGTCCCACTAGACTTTGCCACACCCAGTCACGCAACTTATACAGCCCTGGGGATTTGCTTGTGACATTTCAGACTTCCCTATGTCCCACCTGACCACACCAAACCTTGTTGCTAAGGAATGGCTCCTTCCCCTTAGCAAATGAATCCTGGAGTGTTTGGTCTCTAAAGAGGGGACGAGGCTTTACTGGGTTTCACCAGACCCTGTTGCTAAGAATGTCTGGCCTTGAGGAAGGGACTGAAGGAGCTGGGGAGTGGCTTTGTAAAGTCCTGTATTTATTTAGCAATCATTTATTGAGCACTTAATGTATATAAGCCCTGAGCCAGGTATGTAATTGTGAATAAGAGGGTTTCTTAGGCTTATTTGGTGTGGTGTCCAGTACAATGACTGATGTTATATATAGGGGTTCAATCAATATTTGAATGTTTAGGTGGTGCTAACTCTTGTGGTAACCAGGGCTGTGGAGGGATATACGTAGTGTCCGAGAAAGAAAGCCCGTAGCTTCCATGGTTATAAAGCATTCTGGTATGTGATGTGGAGGCCTGAGACGGCTCTGAGGATGTGCTGCTGAAGTTTTAGGCATTGTTAGGGCTTAAGACACGCCTCACAAGGTCCCAGGTCTGGAAAGCAACCCTTCAGAAGCCCAGTATATGAAGGGCTGCAGGGGAGTGGCCGGGAAGGCCTTCTGTTTTCTTTAGCTTCACAAGGCCCTGTTGCCAGGGTGATGGATGGAGTCAGGCCTCTGAGGAGAGCACTAAACCACCCTGGAGAATGACCTGACCAAGTTAGCAACTACAGTTAGGAAAAGGAAGAGATATGCCTCCTGGGAAGGTGACCAAGGGGCTCAGACCAAAGGTGTAATGGGGTCTTAGGCTTCATTAGGCTCCACTTGGCCTAATGGACTGTCTTCCAATTGGCCACTGGGGTCATGAAGGGATCTGACACCTGAGAATTGGCTGAAAGGGCCTGGGAGAGTTTTCTAGAGAGGAGTCAGGGTTCCCCAGACCTCACCATGCCCCGTTGCTAGGGAATAGCCACTTGTCTTAGCAACCAGGGTCAGGAAGGGCCCTGAGGGAGAGCCTCTGGTTGCTAGGGAATAGCTGCCTCCTTAGTAACCAGGCCCTTGGAAGGGGCTGAACACCTGAGTTGGGGGTTTCAGGAGAAAAAGTTGAATTCCAGGGCCTCCTTGGTGAGGAAGTTACTGAGGAGAGAGGGTCAGGACCATGGGGGACCCAGACATGTTTAACACTGATGGAAGGAACGGTGGGTCTTCTCCAGAAACTGGCCCATGGAGAGGTGGGGACTTTAAATGTTGAGGAAGAGAGATGGGCAACTGCAGGGCAATGGGTGACACCAGGCCATGAAGCACAGTTCCCACTTTAGAAGAGTCCCCACTGTTTATAAGGGACACCCCCTCCAACTTACCTGTGCCTCCCCATCCCCAGGCGGACCTGAATTGGGGCCCGAGTGGCGAGGAGGTGGGGGCCGGCGGTAGCAGTGGTGGCTTCTATGGAGTGAGCAGCCAGTACGAGAGCCTGGAGCACATGACCCTCACCTGTTCCTCCAAGGTCTGCTCCTTTGGCAAGCAGGTGGTGGAGAAGGTGGAGGTGAGGCTGGAGGGGTGGAGCTCTGGGCGGGTGAGTGCCCAGCCACCTGCCACTTTGGGGGTGCAGACTAAATGGACTGGGAGCCACGACAGCTCAGGCCTTTGGGGGTCTGCATGGTGGGTGGGGGGTGTCCTAACCTCTTTTAATGCACGGGCTTAGAGCTAATCCGGAGTTCCAAAGTGATGTGTAGAGGTCACTTTGAGGGTTTAAAGATACTGTGTGGTACAGAGATTTACAGTCACTAAGATTCAAAAGGTTCTTGTGGATTTGGAGGAGTCCGTAGGGCAAGGAGGTTCAAGGGTCATACTTAGGGGTTGCGGAGGCCTTGAGGGGGTTCTCAAGTACAGAGGTCAAATAGACTTTGGAGATCTCATGGAGGGTCTTTGGAGGGTTTGAGGGTATCTGAGGGCCTGGAGGGTTTTGAGGGTTCAGAGCACAGCTTTGAGGGGCTGGAGGGGTCCCTAGTTCCAGGCTCAGTGAGCCTGAGCTGGGTACCCAAGGGTTCAGGGTCCCATCTTTGGTCACTGTGGATGGGGCAATGGAGGGAAGATGGCAGTGGGGAGTGGGTGTGGCATCTGAGTGGGGCTCAATTCCTGGGGCGACCCCTGTGTCTCTGAGTCACTGTCCCCTCCACTCCCTGTCCCCTGGTTCAGACGGAGCGTGCCCAGCTGGAGGACGGGAGGTTCGTGTACCGCCTACTGCGCTCACCCATGTGCGAGTACCTGGTGAATTTTCTGCACAAGCTGCGCCAGCTGCCCGAGCGCTATATGATGAACAGTGTCCTGGAGAACTTCACCATCCTCCAGGTGATGCGCTGGTGCTGGGCCTCAGCAGGGACCCTGATACGGAGGGGAGTGCCTGCAACAGACCCTCAGCCTAGGGACCCTTTACCTGGGAAACTGACACAGTGGGGACCTCACACTTGACCCTTAGCTTAGGGGACCCGTTTACCCAGGGAACTGTTATGGTGGGGATTCCACAGCATTCTCATAAAAGGGAAATTGACCTGGAGGACACCCCACAGTGGATCTTCAGCCTAGGGGACCGCCTTCACAGGGAACCTAACCTTAGCCCAGGGAACATGATATGGTAGAATCTCCTTTAACTTTGGGAAGTATGATGTGGTGGGGACCCCCTTGACCCTGTAATGTGATATAGCATCTGATGTGAGGCCCCTCCCTACTGACGCTGAGACCTAGAACCTGGCATGTTGGCATCCCATCTACCTGGGGGAACATGACATGGTGGGGATCCCTTTCTTGGGTATCCCATGATTCCTCGGGCAGGGCACAGTGTTCCCTGCCCTCCCTTCTAAGCATAAACCCCTTCTCCTGGCCTCCTTGGCAGGTGGTGACAAACAGAGACACCCAGGAACTGCTGCTCTGCACCGCCTATGTCTTCGAGGTCTCCACCAGTGAGCGGGGGGCCCAGCACCACATTTACCGCCTGGTCAGGGACTGAAGGGGGACCCCAGAAGTGGCTCACCCCCGGAATACCCTCCTCCCAGGAAGGACCTCCAGCTTTCCTCACGTTTCTTACTTGGCGGGGGGGTGGGGGTGGGTGGGCTGCTCCCTCTTAGGACCTTAAAAGCTCAATGGTGAGTTGAATGGGCTGGGACTGAGGGGAAAGGATGGATCCTGATATTGGGACCTCACAGGGGTGTCTGAAAGGACAGATCACTCCAGAGCATTTGACACTGGGGACAGGAGTGAGACAACCGGTGGGACAGCACTGGTTTCTGTCTCCGACAGGCATCCTCCCCCTTCTCTGTTTTGGAGGTCTTGGAGGGCCCCAGTTACACATTGGCTTGTCCCTCTCTGTTTTTCAGCAACCCCCTTCTTCCCAATCTGCCTCTCCTTACCAGCCCCATCCCAGGACCCTGATATTGAATTTTGAAGGTTAACCCTTTCTGTGCAGGAGTAGAGCCAGGTGGGCCCTGGAAATATTTTTTTTTTTTAATATAACAAGAGATATTTATAAGTGGGTGTTAGGGTCGTGACTTTTTCTCAGCTGGGCAAGCAGTGGGGTGAGGCTTTTAAATCTCATGTCCTCTTCTAAATGGGCCGTGGGGCTAGGCTGTGTTGCCTCCTTCTCCTCCCCTCCCCCCAAAGTGTGTTGGTTTGTGTTTTGACAGAGGATAAAGCTATTTTACCAAAACGCAGGGGATTTATTTGGCGTTTGGGCTAAAAATAATCTAGTGGGAGGTGGTAGGCCGACAGAAGAGGCAAAGAAATGAGGTGTCTTTGGGGCAGGAAGCTGGTGGCCGGAAACCCCAGGTCCCACGGGAGAGGTGACAACAGCGGGTCAGGCAGACATCTGGGTCCCCGAGGGGAATGAGGGCTCAATGGCTGGGACCAGCTGGGGATTAAACAAATATTTACAGGCGACAGGGAACTAAATGCCCAGGGCACTTGAGGGGGGCGGGGCAGGGCTTCGGGAAGGTCGGGGCCTATCGGTACCGAGCGAGCCGATCGTAGACGTGGTCCAGGTTTCTGCACAGGAATATGGAGAGCGTCATGAAGCTGAGCTATAGAGAAAGGAGACGCGGTCAGAGAGGTCGAGGGGGTGCCGGGGAGAGTTGGGGGTCCCCAGGGAAAAAACCTAGGGGGTGGGGCCAGGGGAAGAAAATAAGGGCCCTCGAGTTGGGCGGGGCTGCGTCATGGGAGGTGTGGAGAAGGGAGTAGGTAGGAGATGGGCGGGACTAGAGGGAGAACTGGGCCTGGTCGTGAAAGACTCAGTCAGGGACGGGAGTTTGGAGAATATGGCGGAATTAAGGGTAAAAGGGCTAGAGGTCATTGGGTAGGACACCAAAGGGCGGGCCGGGGAGGGGTGGGAGCGGAGTTGAAGCAGGAAGGAATAGGGTGGGGTAAAGGGAATCCAGCTGCGTCTAGCATAGGTCTAGAGTCTGAGAAGCCGCGTGATCCGGAGAAAGCCCAAAGTTCTTTATTCCGGAGGCTTATCTATCTCGCCCTCCGTCTCGGCCTCTAATTCCATCTCGGCCTCCATCTCCGCGCCTACACTCCCGGTCTCAGGTTGTTCCTCGTCTTGATCCCAAAGGGGCCAGGGCCCCAGAGCCATGGGCAGCTTACCCTGCGGGGCCTTGTCCCCCCAGTTAGGGCAGGCACCGCCATGCCCCAGCCAACCCACAGACTGCTGCTACGCCCGCTGCTGCTCAGCACACCATAGCGCCTGCCGCTGCCATCGGTGCTCGGGCCGGGCCCGCAGTTCGAACCTGCGGCTGGCGTTCCCGGGGGAGCATGCTGCGTGGTAGTAGCAGGCTCAGCCCCGCCACACTCACCTGAGGGGAAAGGGGAGGGATATTGCGGCCAATAGCAGGAGGCTGATATGCCAAGGAGGACCAATGGAAGCCTCGCGAGGAAGGGCGGGAACGCCTGCTCCCTCCGCGCAACCAATCAGGGCTCACAGAGGCTAGGTCTCCTCTCTCGTCCCAGGTGGAGCCTCAGGAGGGCCTGGATTGGCTGACGCTGTACCAGGGTTGAGCCTTTCCCTGAGAGAATGGTTGGACGCGCAATTTGGGGCGGGACCATCTAGACCAATCGCGAGTGGGGGCGGGACCAGATTACCTCAAGTAGACCCACGCCGAGACAAATGCCCACTATGGAGATGAGGTTGTTGTGCAACCACTTCTGAAGGCTCCGTGCGCAGCCCTGGGGATATAGGGGAGAGGTTACAGGTAGGGTTCTTTTGGGGATTCGCCCTCAAGCCTGGGCCCACTGTTCTCCTCCGCCCAGCCCTAACCCTTCTTTCAGGTACCGCTCCCCTTCCCTAGTTACCAGGGTTCTCTAGTCTCTCCGCTTCGGCCGGTCCAAGCCTTCCCCTCCCCAGGCATCAGCGTTCCAGATCCTGCCCTTTCGCCTAGGCCTTTTCTTTAGGCCCCGCCCTTCAAAAGACCCCGCCCCTTGTAGGAGCTCTGCCCCTCTTGTAGTACCTCCCTTTCTCGTAGCTCCACCCTGTCAGGCCCCTCCTACGTCCTGCGCTCCAAATCCTCCCCACCTCACGGTAGATGTAGCTGTTCGCGGGGACCAAGCAAATGTCTGCATTGTGTCGGGGCCGCGCCAGTTGTCCGAGCCCGCTGAACTGAGGGAAAGGGATCTTATCGAAGATTGCGGAGTCGTTGGTCGCCGATGAGTTATAGCAGGAGCAGGGCACGCGATGCCCTCTCGATTCGTTGCTCCTCAGGCTGGGGATACGGAACCAGTCCTGAGGAGAGTTCCAGCCGCAGCAGCGCAGCTAGGAGAGGGACAAGAGTCAGAGGAACAGGGGCTGGAGGGATGCAAGATGCTTTGGGGGATCAGGGGACTGGGTGATGGGTATGAGGTCATACTGGGGAGTAGAGGGCTAAGTGGTGGGTGCAGGGTGGGGGACTGTGAGCTGGGCTGGGGTCATGGCTGGGCCAGGAGACATTAGGCGAACATGAGGTTGGGAGAGACAAGTCACGGGGGTAGGGGTCATGGGGCTCGGGGGAGGAACTGCAGAATCGTGCTGTGGACTGAAGAGTGGATAGGCAGTACAATTCAGCCTCAGGGAGGGGACAAATGGATGGGAGGGCGGGGTCATGTGAGTGACCAGGGAACGGAGTCTCACTTGGGCCGGGTCCCTTGGGAACCAGAGTCACTATTGGGCAGGGAGTGGGGTCACGCTAGGGCCTTGGGGCTGAGGGTGGAGTCTTGTCGAGGCGGGGGGCGGAGCCACTGCAGGAGCTGGGAGCTGGGGCACTGGGCCACGTCGCCGCGGCTGGAGGTGGAGTAGGTGAGTAGGGTTACTTTAGGGTCCTAGAGCTGGGGGCTCAGGTCGCGTCGGGGCCAAGTCTCTTCCAGGCAGTGGGCGGAGCCACGTCAGAGTCCCAGAGCTAGAGGGAGGGATCCTGGTGGGTGGGGGCCTCACACACCTGAAACTGCACGTAGTCCCAGCTCTCCTCCGCAGCCGTCTCCTCCGGGTGGGCGCGGTAGGTTTGGATCGTCTTCAGCACGACGTTCTCCACTTTCCGCTCCAGCTGATAGGCCGAGAGTGAGGATGAACCACCACCTGCCTCCCCACCGCCATCTGCCCCAACCCACTCCAGCCACTCCGTGGTTGTCTTAGCCTCAGGTAGTCCCTGAGCATCTTCAGGTCGGCCTCGGTTTTTCGCTAAATGGCTAGCTATGTCTCTATCCCTCAAAATCTCCCTCTCTCTGCCTGTTTCTATCGTCTGTCTTTCTGTTTCTCCACTATCTCCCATGATCTCATTCGGTTTCTGTCTCTTTCTCGGAGCCTTCTGTTTCTCTGAGGTTTGTTTGTTTGTTTTCCTGCTTCCTTTTGGATTTGTGTCTCTCTTCCTCTGTCCGTGTCGGTGAGTCTCTCTGGCCCTCCCTGTCTCTAGCTCCTTCTCTGTGTCTCTCTGCTAGTCTCTGCATCTGTCTCTGTCTTTCCGTATCTCTGTTTCTTTCTGTCTTCTCTATCTCTGTTATTTCTCTTTGTCTATGTCAGCCCCTGTCTGCCTTTGTTTCCGTCTCTTTCTACCACCCACTAGCTGGGGTTGGCGGGGGGAGAAGGGGAACTCACCTGGACCTTCTGAGTGGAGATGAGGATTCCCAGGGTGATCTGTGTGGCAAACAGGAGCAGCAGTGTCCCAAAATACTGGGGAGGGGCAGAGTGGAGAGGTCAGGCTGAATCCCTCCGCAGGATGAAGGAGCTGCCAGGGCTCTATTTGAGGGCAAGATGTGAATGAGCCTAGGGATGGAGGGGGAAGGGGCACTCACCAGGCCCAGGAGGCAGCGGAACTCCTTCAGGGCCCCCACACAGCCCAGGAGGGCAAGGCCCATGGTGAGGATTCCAGAGATGGCCAGGGCCTTGGACCAGATCTGCAAGGGCATGAAGGACAAGCCTGGGGGAGGTGAGAGGCAGTGACGTTTGGCTCCATGTGCACAGCTCCAGGCAGCCCCATTCCATACCCACACACCACCCAAGCGGGGGACAGTAACCTGGGGGACCTCTTCCTGGGCTCCTGGCATCCTTTTCTCTGGGTCTCTGTCCCTGTCCCACCCTGAATCTCTCTATCCCTTTTCTTCTGGGATTCTCTCCACCTCTCTCTGTGGGTCTCTGTCCCTCTCTCTCTTTGGATCTCTGTTCCCTTCTTTCTAGATCTCTGTCCCTCTTTCTTCCCGGTCTCTGTCTTTCCCTCTTGTTCTCAGTCTCTCTTTCCTCCATCAGCTCCTACCCACCCCCAATAGTTTCAGCCCCATCACTTGTTCTGTGACATTGGATCAGCCATCTAAACCTCCCTGAGACCTAGGGAATAATGTTATCTATTTCCTAGAGTTGTTTTGAGCAACACATGGGAGGCATGTGTTCAACTGGTCCTCTACACAGGGCAAACACATTACATATGAGCCATTAGGATTTTGACTATTACCCCATTGTTATTTTCCTACAATTATTATTAGTGTTGATCTGTTCTTTTACTTCCTTGCTGTGTGACATCCAGTAAGTGTCTTCCCCTCTCTGAGCCTCAAGAGAGGGAAGATTTATGGGAGAATCTGATGAGCCTCTGCCCAAGATCTGACACCTAGGAAGTGTCTGAGAAATGGCCATTATTATTACTGGTATGCACAACTCATTTGCCAGAGGAAGAAGCTGAGGCTCGGAGAGTTATGGCAGTAGCAAGTGGTGGAGCAAAGCCTGCGATCAGAACAGGGAGTTGGGCACCATGGGCCTCCCTGGGTTGAGGGAGACCACAGGAGGTCCTTGGAAGGGAGCCCAGTTCATGCCTGCTCCAGGAAGGCCCACCCGGACTGCCCCAGCTCCCTTACCCACAAAGGACACGAAGCTGGTCTTGTCGATGAGTATCCAGATGCCGAAGCAGAAAATAAGGCTGCCTAGGACCTGGGGAGAGGAGGGGAGAGCATGGCCGGTGGGCAAAGGGGGGTTTGAGATTGGGCAGCTGCGGCAGGGGCTGGGGCCTGGGCTGGGGAGCCGGGAGGCAACTCACGAAGAAGAAGAGGTTGAAAACGAAGAGGAGGTACTTGATGAGGCTGAGGCAGCTGTCCTGGGCTGACATCTTCTCCTAGAGGTGTGAGAGAACAGTGGGAGGGACAGGACAGAAGGGGTGGTGGCAGTAGGGGGACGCAGGCCTGAGAGAGAGATAGGGAGAGGCCGAGAGAGAAGAGAAAGGAAGAACTCAGAGAAAGAGGAAGTTCCAGGGGCAGAGCCCCACCCCCTCCCTTTACATGCGAGGTGACTTTCTTCTGTGTCTCTGTCCCCATCTCCCTCACCTGCCCCACTGGGATGCACACACCAGTACCTGAGGGGCCTTGGAATTGGTGGGCACCAAGGACACACCAGGCAGTTTTTCCCAGGTCTCCATGGCTCAGGCTGGGGGACGCACAGGGAATCCTGATCTACTTCCACCCACCTACTCTGGGCACCAGGACCCCAGGCCGGCCCTGGACAGCAGCCGACCTCACAGACACTCTGACCTCACTGCCTGCAAAGCTCTGCTATCTCTGCATTCATCTCTGTCCCCGCTTCCCGGCCCTCCCAGTTTCTTGTCTTCCTCTCTCTCGGTCTCTGTTCTTTTCTCTCTGGATCTTTATCCTCTCTTTACCTCTGGGTCTCTGTCCCCTTCCACCCCAGGTCTCTATCCTTTCCCTGTCTGGTTTCTGGCCGCTTATCTATGTGCCTGCCCTCCTTTCTCTGTTTATCTACCCCCTTCCCCCACCTTCCCGACATTGCCCCTCTCTCGGAGTCTGCATCCTGTTCTTGGCAACAAGTGTAGACCAAGGTCCTCCCACGTGCTGGGCCAGGGGCTGTGCACCTGGGGGAAGCGAAAGTGCTGCAGGTCCCAAGTGGGAAGGTCCCCAGTGCGAGGGGGTGACTTGGCGGTACCAGAATACTCAGAGCGGAAGCTGAGCCTCGGGCAGTACTTCCTGCTTCTGCAGTGAGGCCCCTAGAGGGGCAGGCCCCACAGGAGTCAGGATTGAGCCCAGGACCTTGGCCATTAGATCCGGGTGTGCAGTACCTGATTGTCTCTAGGCCCGAGCCCCGCAGCCAGCAGCCTTTGAGGTCTCCCCTGATGCCCTGCAGGCTCCTCAATTTTGTCAAGTCCTAAACGCCTCATGGATTTTTAACATCATGGATGCTCCTACCATCTTGACATCCACCCAGGCCCTGGAAAACCAGACCTTCTTAGAGACCCAGTACCCTCTCTTTCTTCTGAGCGATCTCATCCACTTTTTTTTTTTAAGTCTCCAAATGTAATTATTTGTTATTAATGTCATCAAAAATCAATTCATATTAATAGTATTCTGATTTTTGACTCGGGGCTTTCTTTTTTCCTCCAACTTTACTGAGGAATAACTGACAAGTATAATTGTACATATTTAAAGTGTACAGAATGATGATTTTATATGTATATATGTACATACATATATACATATATGTATGTAGTGGAATGATTGCCAGGCTCAAGCTAATTAACATATTCATCACTTCACATAGTAAACTTAGTGTGTGTATGGTGAGAACACTTAAGATCTACTCTCAGCAACTTTCCAGCACACAAAACTGTATTATTAACTATAATTGTCATGCTGTACGTTAGATCTTCTGATCAGAATTTATTCCTCTTATAACCGAATGTTTATACTCTTAGACCTGTGTCTCCCCATTTTCCCCACTCCCCAGCCCCTGGCAACCACCATTCTACAATCTGTTTCTGTTTCTATGAAATTGGCCTTTAAATTTTTTTTAAAAAAAAGATTTTACATATAAATGGTACCAGTATTTTTCTTTCTCTGGCTTCTTTCACCTAGCAGAATGCCACCTCCCCCTCCCCCCACTGCAGGTTCATCCATGTTGTCCCAAATGGCAGGATTTTCTTTTTTATGGCTGAATAATATTCCATTGTGATATATATATATTAAAGTTAGGGTTAGGGATGTATCACATTTTCTTGATCTATTCATCTGTTGAAGGACATTTGCTTCCATATCTTGGCTATTGTGAATAATGCTGCAATGAACATGAGTGAAAAGATGTTTCTTCAAGATACTGACTTCATTTCCTTTGGATATATACCCAGGAGCAGCATTGCTGGAGCATACGGTGCTTCTATTTTTAATTTTTTGAGGAACCTCCATACTGTTTTGCATAGTGGCTGCACCAATTTATACATTCCCACAAGAGTGCACAATGGTTCCTTTTTCTTCACATCCTCACCAACACTTGTTATCTCTTGTCTTTTTGATAATAGCCATCCTAACAGTTATGAGGTGGAATCTCATGGTTTTGATTTGCATTTCCGTCATGATTAGTGATGCTGAACACCTTTTCATACCTCTGTTGGCCACATGTATGTCTTCTTTGGAAAAAAATGTCTATTCAGGTCCTTTGCCCATTTTCAAATTGAGTTATTTGCTTTTTTGCTGTTGAGTTATATGAGTTCTTTATGTAATTTGAATATTAACCCTTTATCAGGTATATGGTTTGCAAATATTTTCTCACATTCTTCATTGAAAACGTTGCCCTTTCAATATATTGATTGTTTCCTCTGCTATGTAGAAGCTCTTTTGTTTCATGTAATCTCACTTGTTTATTTTAGCTTTTGTTTCCTGTGCTTTTGGTGTCTTATCCAATAAACTATTGCCAAGACCAATGTGGTAAAACTCAAGGAGCTGTTTCCCTATGTTTTTCTTCTAGGAGTTTTACAGTTACAGGTTTTACATTTAAGTCTTTCATCCTTTTCAAGTTAATTTTTGTGAATGGTGTACAATAGTGGTTCAGTTTCATTCTTTTGCATGTGCTTATACAGTTTTCCCATTTATTGAAGAAACTGTCCTTTTCCCACTGTGTGTTCTTGGCACTCTTCTCAAAAATTAGTTGACTGTATATGCATGGGTGTATTTCTGGACTCTCTATTATGTTTCACTGGTTATGTGCCTGTTTTTATACCAGTACCATATTGCTTTGATCACTATAACTTTGTAATATAGTTTGAAATTAGGAAGTATGATGTCGCCAACCTTGTTCTTCTTTCTGAGGAGTGCTTTGGCTATTCAGGGTCTTTCATAGTTCCATACAAATTTTAGGACAGTTTTTTCCTATTTCTGTGAAAATTGGAATTTTGATAGGGATTACATTGACTCTGTAGACTGCTTCGGGTACTATGGGCATTTTCACAATATTAATTCTTTCAATCCAAGAACATGGGATATCTTTCTATTTATTTGTGTATTCCTCAATTTCTTTTCTCAATGTCTTATAGTTTTCAGTGTACAGGTCTTTTGCCTCCTTGGTTAAATTTATTCCTAAGTGTTTTATTTTTGATACATTATAAATGGAATTGCTTTCTTAAGTTTTTTTTAGATAGTTTGTTGTTAAGAGTATAGATATGCAGCTGACTTTTTTTTTGGCTGCATTTGGTCTTCGTTGCTGCTTGCAGGCTTTCTCTAGTTGTGGTGAATGTGGGCTACTTTTCGTTGCAGTGCGCGTGCTTCTCACTGTGGTGGCTTCTTTTGTTGTGGAGCACAGGCCCTAGAGAGTGCAGGCTTCAGTAGTTGTGGCGTGCAAGCTCAGTAGTTGTGGTGCACAGGCTTAGTTGCTCTGTGGCATGTGGGATCTTCCTGGACCAGGGATCAAACCCATGTCCCCTGCATTGGCAGGCGGATTCTTAACCACTGTGCCACCAGGGAAGTCTGCAGCTGACTTTTGTATGTTGATTTTGTATCCTGCAGCTTTACTGAATTCATTTGTTAGTCAGGTTTTTGATGTGTCTTTAGGGTTTTCTACATAAGATCACGTTGTCTGAAAACAGATAATTTTCTTCCTCTTGATTTGGATAAGTTTTATTTCTTTTTCTTGCCTAATTATTGTGCCTAAGGACTTCCAGTACTATGTTGAATAGAAATGGTAAGAGTAGGCATTTTTGTATTATTCCTGATCTTAGAGGAAAGGCTTTTAACTTTTCACCTTCATTATGTTGAGTTACATTCCTTCTATACCTAATTTGTTGAGAATTTTTATCATGAAAGGATGTTGAATTTTGTCAAGTGCTTTTCTGCATCTAATGAAGTGATCATATGCTTTTTATCCTTCATTCTGTTAATGTGGCATATCACATGTGTTGACAGCCATGTGTTGAACCATGCTTGCATCCCAGGGATACATCACACTAAATCATGGTGTGTGATCCTTGTGATGTGCTGTTGAATTCAATTTGCTAGTATTTTATTGAGGATTTTTGCATCTACGTTCATCAAGGATATTAGCCTATGATTTTCTTTTCTTGCAGTGTCCTTGTCTGGCTTTGATATCAGGGTAATGATGGTCTCATGAAATGAGTTTGGAAGTGTTCCTTCCTCCTCAACTTTTGGGAGGTGTCTGAGAATGATTGGTATTGATTCTTCTTTAAATGTTTGGTAGAATTCACACATAAAGTTATCTGGTACTGGGCTTTTATTTGTTGGGAGATTTTTGATTATTGACCCAATCTCCTTGCTTATTATTGTTCTGTTCAGATTTACTTTATGGTTCAGTCTTGGTAAGTTTCTAGTAATTTATTCATTTTTTCTAAATTATCTAATTTGTTGGTGTATAATTGCTCATAGTAGTCTCTTATGATCCTTTGTATTTCTGTAGTATCATTTGTTATGTCTCCTCTTTCATTTATAATTTTATTAATTGAGCCGTTTATCTTTTTTCTTAGTCTAGCTAAAGGTTTTTCAATTTTTGCTCATCTTGTCAAAAAACCCACTCTTAGTTTCATTCATCTATTTTGTTTCTTTCTAGTCTCTATTTCATTTATTTCTGGTCTAATCATTATTTCCTTCCTTCTGCTACCTGTGGGCTTATTTTTTCTTTTTCTAGTTCCTTGAGGTGTAAGTTTAGAACATAGATGCAACAATCCTCAACAAAATGTAAACAAACTGAATTCTCTCTTTTCCATTCTTTTTTTTTCTCCTCTGACTGGATAATGTCAAAATATCTGTCTTCAAGTTCACAGATTCTTTATTCCTTGGTGGACCAACCCCTGGGTGATGTCCTCATTTCCTCTATCCCTCTTTCTCATATGGGCTATCAGTCCCTAAGCCAATCCCTTCTTCCCCCTGATTCTCTACTCTGTCCCCTCCTCTCTGTCCTCGTGGCTCAGGCTGACTCAGGACTTTTGTTCTCCCATCTGGACCCAGACATCAGGCCCTTCCCTGGCCTTATTCTCTCCCCTCCAGTCAATTCCTTACGTGGCTCCAAAAGAGACTTTTTGAAGCTCATACCTGGGTTACACAGCCCTATGTTCAAATCTCAGTTAGGACACTGACTCACCACCCCTTCCCCTGAGCACCCACTTCTAAACCACCATGAAGTCCTTTATGCTCCACTACTAAAATACATTTCGAATCCATCCACTTGTGTTGAACTCCATGGTTACCATCCTAATCCAGGCTCTTATTATTTTCCACACAAATAATTATAATTGCCTCTGAAATGATTGTCATGTGTTGAATGGTGACCCCCTCCCCTAACAAAAGATATATCCATGGCCTGGAATGTGATCCTATTTGGAAAAGCTTTTTTTTGCAGATGTAGTTAAGTTAAAGATATCAAAATGAGATCAACCTTGATTATTCAGGCCCTAAATCTAATGACAAGTGTCCTATAAGAGACACATAGGAAGACACGGAGAGAAGAGGAGAATGCCAGGTGAAGAGAGAGGCAGAGATTGGAGTTATGTAGCCACAAGCCCTGGAGCTATCATAAGTTGGAAGAGGCAATTATCTGATTCTCCCCTAGAGCCTCCAGAGGGAATGCAGCCTTGTCAACACCTTGACTTTGGACTTTTGGCCTCCAGAATAGTGTGAGAGTAAAATTCTGTTGTTTTAACCTACCAAGTTTGTGATAATTTGTTCTTGAAGTCACAGGAAACTAATACACCAATCTTCCACTTTTCTACCCACTGTTCCCTTCCTCAGAGATGAGTATGTGAGTACCTGGAGATCCAAAGGAAGGTGGCAGAGGTTTGCTAGATGCTCACCGATTTGGTTTCCTCTTTCTTAGGCACACAGGAAGACTACATTTCCCAAGCCTCCTTGCAGTGAAGTTGAGGCTATGTGACTGGTCTTGGGCCAGTGGAGTGGGTGCAGAGTGATGTAGAGCATTTGTGGACCCAGCCATAAAATGTCCTGTACAATTTTTACCTTGTCTCTCTTCATTCATTCATTGGCTGTCTGTAAGCTGAGAATTTATTGGAGGACTTAAGGATGGGAGAGCCGAGAGATAAAAGAGCTTAGGTCCCTGGTTTCTCCTTGGAAGAGAGCCTTTTGGACTTTATGTAAGAATTTATTGCATTAAGCTATATAATATTTTATTAGTATATAAAGTTTGTTTGTTAGTACTAGTATTAGTAAATAGGGTTGTGTGTTAAAGCAACTAGCTTTAATAATCCTGATGGCTACAGGTAAAATACCTGTCACTGCATTTTAGCCAGCATCAAAATTCAGATCTGTGATAAACTCCAGTGCTTTCAAATTTTCTTTTAGTAGTTTTGAGTGCATAATGTTATTTTTTTACCGCTTTCTTATGGTGAAGGATGACACATATAATAATGTTCACAAAACACAATATACAGCTCAATGAATTATCACAATGTTAATACCCATGTAACAAAGATCAACATCATCATCGACCCGGAAACCATTTTCTCCCTTGCAAATCACTATCCCATTCCTCTTGACTTATGCTATATTTTGGTTTGGCCTGTTTTTCATGATATAAATGGAATCATACAGTATTTATTCTTTTGTGTTTAACTTAATTTTGTTCAACATTATATTTATGAGATTCATCAATGGAATAAGTAGCAATATTTCTTACATCCTCACCATTTTCAAGTATTTTATTGTCTGAATATCCCACAATTTATTTATGCATTCAACTATTGATGGACATCTCAGTTGTTTCCAGTTTTTTGATTATTACAGATCACACCAGTACAAACATTCAAAAAAGGATGAAATTAGTTTTAATAATATATTTTATTTAACCCAACATATCCAAAATATTAGCTTATAATCCTCTCTTCCAAGTCTTCCTTGAATCTACTCCAATAAGGCTTTCATTCTGACTCGTTCACCAAAACCACTTTTGTCAAAGTCACCAGTGATACCCATGTGGTCAATTCTTGGTCCGCATCTTACTTGACTTCTCTGCATCACTGGTTGTGGTCCCCACACAGGCAGCATCAGTGTTGGCTGGGAATTTGTTAACATATTCTAAGTCCTCATCCCAGACCTACTGTAGTAGTCCCCCCAAATATATGTCCTTGTCCGAACTGCTGGAGCCTGTGAATGTGACCCTATTTTTTTTTTACCCTATTTGGAAAAAGGGTCTTTGAAGATGTAGTTAAGGATTTCAAAATGAGATTATCCTGGATTATCTGAGTGGGCCCTAAATCTAACAACAAATATTCTTAGAAGAGACACCCAGAGGAAAGACACTCCTAGAGGAGAAGGAGAAGACAGAGGTGGAGATTGGAGTTATGCAGATACAAGCCAAGGAATGCTTTGAGCCACCGGAAGCTACCCTTAGCCCACAGATCCTATTCTCTGCCCAGAAGCCAAAGAGATCCTCCTGTTAAAACATGAGTCACTTCTTGACTCAGAACCCTCTAATAGCTTCTTATCTCACTCAGGAAAAAACCCCAACTTCCCCTCATGACCTCTAAGGGCCTCCATTCAATACTCTGGCCCCTGCCACTTCTCTCATTCCACCTACTACCACCCTTCCCTCAGTCACTGGGATCCAGCCATACTGGCTTCCTTGCTGTTTCAAGAACCTGTCAAGTATACTTCTGCCTCCAGACTTTTGTCATTGCTGTTCTCTCTGCCTGGTATGCTCTTCCTCATGCTGTTCCTAGCTCCTTTCCTCATCTCCTTCAAGGCTCTGCCAAATGTCACTTCCTCAGAGAGGTCTTAATTGATTACTGTCTACAGCTCTCTACCTTGTCCCCTCATCATACTCTGTTTTGCTTTCTTAACAGCACTCCCATTCTCAGAAATTCTTATTTGTTTACATGTTTCCTGCTTTTGCAACTAGAATGTAAAATCTTTTTCATACAGTATCCCTAGGGTCTAGGGCAGTGTGGGGCACATCATTCAATAAATATTTACTGACTGGGGCTTCCCTAGTGGCGCAGTGGTTGAGAGTCCGCCTGCCGATGCAGGGGACACGGGTTCGTGCCCCGATCCGGGAAGATCCCACATGCCGCAGAGCGGCTGGGCCCGTGAGCCATGGCCGCTGAGCCTGCGCGTCCGGAGCCTGTGCTCCGCAACGGGAGGGACTACAACAGTGAGAGGCCCGCGTACCGCAAAAAAAAAAAAAAAAAAATATTTACTGACTGGCATTTTTCCTGGTGTCTTGAGTTCACAGATTTTCCTGCCCCAGGGCTTTGCATAGCCTCAGGGGCTGAGATGATTCCATTTTTCACCTAGTAAATCAACCTTCAAGTCTCAGTTTCAGTGTTACTTCCTCAGGGAACTCCTCTTGTAACAGAGAAGAAGAAGCCTGACTCCATATTGGATCTATTCCCTTAGTTCTAACCCTTCTGCTCTGTTGCCTGTGCTTAGTTATGCGGGCTCTACCTCTTTGTAAAAGAATGTTGCCAAAGCCTGAAATACACGATAGCCCATTCTCAAGGCTCTGACCTTTAAATGTATAACGCTCTTCCATTCATATAAAGATAAAAAATTGGAAAACAGAAAATAAGTTGTCTTGTTGGAGGCTTATAGGAACATTGTGACCAGACCTACAGGTCACATAGGTATAAAAGAAGCCTGTATAAAAGAAGCCTGAATTTTAACTCCGGTAAGATTGTTCTTCTGGACACTAGTCCAGCATCTTCTTGGTATGCTGGCTTTCCAAATAAAGTTGCTATTCCTTGCCCCAGCAAGGATTTATTGGCCTGATGTGTGATCAGCAGCATGAGCTTGGGCTCAGAAACACTCTCTCCAAATTAGGTCTCTGTGTTAAGGATTGAATAACTTCCCCAGATTGTAATGTATTCTTACAGCACCTAGACATTTTCCTTTACATCTTTTTTGCTCAGTCATAATGATCTAAGCCTAGGGACCACTGGTGGTTCTCAAAATGTGGCCTAGGGACCGCTGGTGGTTCCTGAGACGCTTTCAGGGGTTCATGAGGTGAAAATTATTTTCATAATACTATTAAGATGTTATTTGCCTTTGCACTCTCACTTTCTCTTGAGTATACAGTGATGTTTTCCAGAAGCTACAGCACATGAGCTATTTTGACAAACCCTGTGCAGAAGCAGATGTGAGAATCCAATTGTCTTCTAGTAAGCCAGGCGTTAGAGATCTGCAAAAATGTAAAATACTCTTCTCACTAAATTATTTTTGGTGTGGAAATTAGTTATTAAAAATGTTAGGTTGACACAATGAGTTTTTGATGATAATACATATTTCAGAAATTTCTGTTTTAATATTGATAGATATAAATCACATAAACAATCCACATAAGTACAACCCACATAAATTACTGGGGTCCTTCATTTTTAAGAGTATAAAAGCAGTCCTGAGACCAAGAACTTCGAGTAAATCTTTAGGTTTTTTATTCTTGTCTGCAAGCCCAGCAGATTTCGGAATTCTCTGAAGGCAAGTGCGCCGTCTGTCTTATTGGACACATACTTAAGGTTTGGCTAGTAGTATGGGGAGACTTAAGTGTTACTGTCAAAGATCTGAAGGCAAAAAGAAATGAATGGGAAGACCAATCCTCCCACCTCATCCTCACCTCCACATTACTCGGGGGACTGGAAGTGAAGCCCATGCTCCAGACGAGGGACTCGGCTTAGAGCCTGGACTGAGCAGTGCCGGAGGATGGAAAGGGAAGGTTGGGTACGTGGTCTAAACTGCACGAGAGGGAAGGAAGGAAGGAGGGACGCATGCGCATGTGTGGACGTGTGCGCGCGTGTAGGGAGCGAAGTGGGTGTTGGAGGGGGCGGAGCCGCGGAATCTTTCCCTGTCTGGAGAGGTGAGGGAGGGGAGCGGCGGCGCATGCGCAGAGGAATGCGGGAAAGTCGGTGCCTGAGGTAGAGCGAGGAGCGTCGCGCGTTAAGGCCTGAGGCTTGAAGGGGCCCGGGTGGTTGCTAGGCTCCTCAGTTGAGCCTTCTACACCCTTATTTTCGGTTGATTGACCAGACTGAAGGGTCCAGGCCTCGAGGGTGAGGGTGAATTGGCTCCCGCAGGATCCCTGAAACGTTCATAAATCTGGGGTGTGTGAGGTTAGGCGTCACCCCCTGGGGTCACCGGACTTCGCCAAGGGATAACAGGCCACCTGACGGAGCCTCCCAGACCCCGGGCTCTGTGGAGCTGAGAGGTCAAACGGCCCCAGAGGGCCCTCCTTTTTTCTCCCCTAGGACCTGGGAAATTGGCGTCAGCCCCTTCGCTCACCAGATCTGACTTTGAGCCAATCCCAAGGCCCGACCTTCACGGGAAGCGGCCGTCGGTCCCTGCCCAATTGGGGAAGCCCTTTGGTTCAGGCTCCCAGGCTGCAGAGACCGGGTCTAACCTCCTCACACGCTTGTTCAGAACGAAGTTATTGCCTACTCCTTGAGGAAGCTGGACACCAGCTCCCTCCTTTCATCTTCGGGGTTTATAGTTCCAGGGGAGGAGGTAAAGGGAGAGGAACGGGCATTTCTGGGAGGCCCGAGCGCTCTCCGGAAGGCATGGGCCTAGGAGAGCAGTTGCTGGGAAGGGTGATGTAGAACCTCACACGTTGGGCCACCATCAGGGCCTCTCCAGGCGGCGAGGAAGGGTTTGCCAGGGAAGCAAGGGGCTTTCTAGGTGTCACAGTGGCCGGTTTGCAGAATCTGTTTGCTGAAACTTAGTTCTCTCAGTAAGTCAAATTTACCAGTTTACCAGAAAACTTGTAAATTCTGGTAAATGTACCGATTTACCAGAATACACTTTCTGAATGTGTTCAAGAAAGGTGGATATATTTTTCATGGATACAGTTTTCCTTTGTTTAGTGGAACTCAGTGTCAGGGTCAGTGTTAACATGCACTATGGGAATCAGAAGTACTCCTTGTAATTTTGAGTTATGGCTCATTTCAGCAGCTGGCAAACCATCTAGTAATAGTGAAGATTTGTGATCTTAGGTAAGCTGCCGACTCTTCTTTTTTTAATTTATTATTATTTTTTATACAGCAGGTTCTTATTTGTTATCTATTTTATACATATTAGTGTATATGTATCTCCATATGTATACCAATCTCCCAATTCATCCCACCAGCTTCCTCTTCTTGGTTAACTTTTGAACAAACATGAATTAAGATTTCTGTTTTTCTGTTTATTCTGAAACCCAAAGGAAAGAATTCACTATGGACACGCTTTAGAGTTTCTCTTACTTGCTTTTGTGTTGATAATCTGAGGCTCTCTGTTTCTTTTTCATATCCTTAGCTTTTGTGACAGCATTTCCTTCTGGCATTTCTCCTAATTCTCTGGCCATTTCTTCTTCTTTTCTTTATATTTTATTTTTAATGTTCTAAATCATGAAATATGCATCCACAAAAGGGCATAGAATGTACAAACAGAGTTTTAAATGAATAATTATAAAGCTTACATCTGTGTAACTGCCACCCAGATCAAGAAGAATATTACCATGACTCTGAAAGAGCTTCTCTCATTATCATTTCACAATCAAGTACCCCTTCTGCCCTTTTAGAGGTAACTTCAAGTCTGACTTTTGTGGTGATCATATCCTTGATTTTCTTTATACTTTTTCCATGTATATGTGCATCCCTAAATTACTAGTTTAATTTTGCTTCTGTTTTGAACTTAGAAATATGGACTCATTCTGTCTAGAATATTTTACTCTGTGCTTCTTTTGCTCAACCTTTTGAAATTTATATTGTTGAGTGTAGCTGTAGTTCCTTTATTTTCTTCACGTATGCATAGTATTCTTTTGTTTGAATAGTCTATGATTTATGCATTTTACTGTTGATGGGCGTTTGTGTCTTTCAACTTTATGACAATTATGAATAATGTTGCTGAGAACATTCTTGTGAGAAGTAGAAGAATGTAGTTGGTTAAGAGCTGCTTCTGAAACCAGACTGTGTTAAATCCTGACTACCACTCATTGGAGGTGTAACGGTGAGAAAGTTGTGTAACTTTTTGTTTAAATTTTTTTCACTTTTGTAAAATGGAGGTAATAATAGTACCTACCTCCTAAGGTTATTGTGAAGAGTAATGTAATTTAAAAATGTAAAGCATTTAGAACAATGCCTGACACAAAGCAAGCACAATGTGTTAGTTATTATTATTACTGTATTCTGTTGCACAAGTGAAAGAGTTTCTCTAGGGAATATATTGGGAGTTGTCGGGCCATAGGGTATGTGTATATTTGATTTTACTACTAATACTAGGTTGTCCTCCAAAGTAGTTATGACAATATACAGTAACGTTAATTGAGGATGAGACTTCCTGGTTGCTGTACATCTCATCAACACCTGGTATTATTAGACTTTTCCATTTTTTCCCAATCTGGTTGGTGTGCAGGTGTATTTCATTGTAATTCTAATTGCCTTTCACTGATTATTAATGACATATTTGTAATAGTTATTGGGATAATTTAATTAAATGAATTATTTAATAATTATTTAAATATTATAAAATATTTATGAAGTGCCTGTCAAGCCTCTTGCCCATTTTCCTATTGGGTTGTCCGTATTTTTCTTCCAAATTCGTAGATGTTCTTTATATCTTTTGGATATTAGTCATTTGTTGTTAGGTAGGTTGCAGATATCTTCTCCCATTCTACAGTTTTTCTTTCTGTTCTCCTTTTGGGGTCTTTTCAAAACAGGAAGTTTTTAACTTTAATGTAGTAAAATGTATCAAATTGAAACTTTATGGTCATTGCTTATTGTGTCTTTTATGAGAAATCTTCCTATACCAAGGTGTCGTGTTTCAAGGGGCACCATTCACATCAGCAGTAATTTTGTCCCCTGGGGTAGTATAACACAGCGATCATTCTTTTATATTTTCTAGCATTTTATAGTATTGTTTTTCACATTTACTTCTTTTGTCCCTCTGAGATTAATTTTTGCAGTTATTTGAGGTAGGGGTCAGTTTCTTTTTTTTGCTGTATGGATACCCAGTTGTTCTAGCACCATTTATTGAGAAGTTCACCCCCTACTTACAGGTCTGCTAAGGCATATCTATCGTGTATCAGACTTAATATAACGATGTGTCTAATTTTAGGCTCTCTGTTCTGTTCCATTAGCCTGTTTGTTTGCCCCTGTCTCAATTCACACTGCTTTACTACAAATTTATAATAAGGCTTAATACTTGTTAGAGCATGTCTTCTCACTTTGTTTTTATTAAAGAGCATCTTAACTATTTTTGGGCTTTTGAGTTTTCAGATAAATTTTGGTATCAAGGTTGAGCTGGTCTTATAAGTTGGGGAGTGTTCCTCTTTCTGTTTTCTAGAAGAGCATTTCTTAAAGGTTGGTAGAATTTGCCATTAATGACATCTAGTATTAGAAAGGTTTGCATATATGTCTGTAAGTGTGTGCATGAACACATATGTGTGTTTGAAAGATTTTCAGTTACAGTTTCAAGTTATTTAATGATTATAGGACTTCCTGGGTTCTTTATTTTTCCTGGGTAGTTCTTTGGTTAATTTTTAAAAGGTATTTGAGTATTTCACCTATTTTTTGAAATTATTGGTGCAGTAATGTTAATATTCTTTATTATTATTTATTTAATATCTGCAGCATCTATAGTAATGTCCCCTTTTTTTAATTCCTAATACTGGTTATTTGTACTTTTCCTCCTTTTTCTTTTATTTTAAAAAAATTAATTAATTAATTTTTGGCTGAGTTGGGTCTTCCTTTCTGCGTGCGGGCTTTCTCTAGTTGCGGTGAGCGGGGGCTACTCTTTGTTGCGGTGCATGGACTTCTCATTGCGGTGGCTTCTCTTGTTGCAGAGCACAGGGTGTAGGCGCGCGAGCTCAGTAGTTGTGGCTCACAGGGTCTAGAGCGCAGGCTCAGTAGTTGTGGCACATGGGCTTAGTTGCCCCGTGGCATGTGGGATTTTCCCGGACCAGGGCTCAAACCCATGTCCCCTGCATTGGCAGGCGGATTCTTAACTACTGAGCCACCAGGGAAGTCCTCCTTTTTCTTGATCAAGCTTATTAGAAGATTGTCAACTTTATTAGTTCTTTCAAAGAACTTTTGGGCTTTGTTGATGATTTTATTGTTTGTTTTCTATTTCATTAAGTTTGGGCTATTATGAATAAAACTGCTATGACTGTTCTTGTAAAAGTCTTTTTGTGGCATATTTTTTTATTTTTCTTAGGTAAATCCATAGGAGGGGAATTACTGGGTCTAGCAGTTTAATAAGAAACCAAGATTTAAAAAGCCCATTTTCATAAGAAACTGCTAGACCTTTTTCAGAATGGTTGTACTATTTACACTCCTGGCAACAGTGTCTGAAAGTTTCAGGTGCTCCACATCTTTGCCAGCATTTGGTGTTAATCTTCGTAATTTTATCAATTTTGGTAGGTAAACAGACCAGTATTTTTTTAATCATTATAATGTTCTCTTCCTTATAGTTATAAAGTTGTACACTATTTATTTAGTGATCACCTTAGAACTTAAAAAATGCACACTTAATTTATTGAAGTTACAGTATGTCTCCCCTTCTCCCAGAAGATACAAAGAACTTAAAATATTTGAATTCTATTCACTTTCTTCTCAACTTATATTTTATTATTTTGATGGTTTTTATTTTTACTTTTTAACCTCCCAGGACATTATTATTTTGTTTCATATAGTTATTTTTTTCATTCGGATTTTCTTGCATATTTACTACATATGTATTGTTTGTCCTTTATTTCTCTTGGTTCTCAAATCACCCATCTGGGATTACTTTCCTTCTGCTTGAAAGATGTTTTAGAATTTCCATTAATGAAGATGTGTTGGTGACTGATTGTCAAAATGTTTTTGTCTGTTGTAAACTATTTTTATTTTACCCTCATTTAAAAATATTTTATTAGGATTTAAGGTACTAGATGAGCAGGCTTTTTTTCTTTCAATATGTTGATCATATCCTACAATTGTCTTGTGGCTTCCATTTTTGATATTGAGAAGTCACCTTTATGTCTCTCCTTTGCAATAGTCTGTATTCTTCTTATAAGTATTTTGAAGTGTTTTATATAAAATAATGTCTGTATACAGAGTTCCTTTTGTCTCCAGTGGACTTCGTTGGGCTTTTTGAATCTGAGATTGGTTATTTCACCAGTTCTGGAAAATTGTCTTAATCTTTTCAGACATTGTTTCTGCACCATTTTCTGTTCTTACCTTCTGAAAAGAACAATTAAATATCTGTCAGACTTTCAAAAATTTCTTTGATTTCTGTGTTTACTAACCTCCTTTTGTATTTTCCATGTTGTTATCTCTCTGTGCTATGTTCTTGGTTGGTTTTCTGACCTAAGTATTTCGGTTCACAAATACTGTCTTCAGCAGAATCGAATCCACTGTTAAACTCATTCAGTAAACTTCTAATTTCAATTATTGTGTCCTTCATTTCTTTTTAAATCTGTGAAATCACTTTTCATAGAGTCCTGTTCCCTTCAGATATTTTCAAACTTTTCCTTTATTTCTTAAAAAATAGAAACCAGTTATTTTATTGACTTTGTCTAATGATTCCTTTATTTGATGTCTTTGCTCATTTTATTCTGCCATCTGTTGTTTCTGTCAGTTCTCACTAGTGCCCTTTTCCCCTTATGTGCTATGATTCTCCCTGTTCTTGACAAGTTATTTGTAGGAATAATTTAAGGCCTTAAGATTAAGGTGTCTTACTGCAGGAAAGATTTCGGTTTATTTCTGCAAAGTATCTGGGGGGACACCATTAGTCTTGTACCAATTATACTTAATTTTGGGGGTTTAATAGTATATTACTGTGATTTTTTTTTTTAACTAACATCATGAGATTGTGTGAGCTTTAATTAATTTTTATTTATTTTTGCTGTGTTGGGTCTTCGTTTTTCTGTGTGAGGGCTTTCTCTAGTTGTGGCAAGCGGGGGCCACCCTTCATCGCGGTGCGCGGGCCTCTCACTATCGTGCAGTTGCGGAGCACAGGCTCCAGACACGCAGGCTCAGTAGTTGTGGCTCACTGGCTTAGTTGCTCCGCGGCATGTGGGATCCTCCCAGACCAGGGCGCAAACCCGTGTCCCCTGCATTAGCAGGCAGATTCTCAACCACTGTGCCACCAGGGAAGCCCCTATTACTGTGATTTTAATGTGCATTTCTCTGATGACTAATGATGTTGAGGACCTTTTATCAGATGTATTAATATATTGGCCATTTGTATGTCTTTGTGAAGTGTCTTTTTAAATACTTTACCCATTTTTAATTGTATATCTTTTTAAAATTGAGATATAGTTGATGTATTACATAAGTTACAGGTATACAACATAGTGATTCACAAATTTTAAAGGTTATACTCCATTTATAGTTATTATAGAATATTGGCTATATTCCATGTGTTGTACAGTATGTCCTTGTAGCTTTTTTATTGTATACATAATAGTTTGTACCTATTATTCCCATACCCCTGTTGTATATCTTTTAATTAAGCTGTAGGAGTTCTTTATATTCCCTAAATACAAGTCTTTGTCAGCTGTGTATCTCAGGATCATTTTCTCCTAGTCTCTGACTTGCCTATTGATTTTCTTAAGTCTTTTGATGAGCAGAGGTTTTTAATTTGGTGAAATCTAAATGATCAATTTTTAAAGATGATTGCATTTTATGTTCTATGTTTGAAATTTTTGCCTACCACTAAGTCACAAAGGTATTCTCTTTTGTTTTCCTTTAAATGCTTTATAGTTTTAGATTTTACATTTAGATCAATGATTCATATCAAATTAATGTTTGTATATGGTGTGAAATGGGATTCGAGTTTCATTTTTTTCCCCATATGGATATTCAGTTATTCCAGAAAGGACTTTTCTTTCCTAGTTGGATGTCTTTGTGCTCTATTTCAAGAATCAAAAAACCATATGCTGGGACTTCCCTGGTGGTCCAGTGGTTAAGACTCTGTGCTTCCAATGCAGGGGGTGCAGGTTCCACCCCTTGTCAGGGAAGTAAGATCCCGTATACTGTGCATCATGGTCCAAAAAAAAAAAAAAAAAGGACCATATGGTTTATTTCTGAATTACATTGCTGCTACTTTTTTTTTTTTTCTTTTGGCCACGTGTTGCAGCATGCGGGATCTTAGTTCCCCAACCAGGGATCGAACCAGTGCCCCCCTGCACTGGGAGCACAGAGTCTTAACCACTGGACCACCAGGGAAGTCTCCTACCTTGCTACTTTCATATGTTAAATCGACCTTGCATTTCTGGGACAAACTCCATGTGATCATTAGTTATTACTCATATATTGCAGGGTTTGCTTTGTAACTTTTGTTGAGGATTTTTGTCTTCATCTATGTTCATGAAGATATTGGTCTTAAATGGTCTCTTTTACTAATATGTTTATCAGGTTTCGGCATTAGGGTAATGGTAGCCTTTTAAAATGGATTGGAAAGTGTTTCCTTCTTTTCTATTTTCAAAGTACTTGTTCTTGGTGGTTTTTTTTTTTTTTCAGTATTCTATATAATTCACTATTTGAAACCATCTGGGTGTGGAATTTTCTTTGTGGGAAGGGTTTTGATAAGGAATTCAGTGTATTTAACAGACATAGGACTATACAGATTTCCCATGTCATTTGATATCAATTTTGTTAAGTTGTATTTTTAAGGAATTCCCCCATTTCATCTGAGTTGTTAAGTCTGTTGGCATAAAATTCTTATAATATTTTCTTATTATCCTTTTAATGTCTATAGGATATGTAGTAATAATCCTCTTTCATTCCTGATATTGATGACACGCATATCTCTTTCTGTCCTATTATATTGTTGATCATTTCAAACAACCAGTTTTGGATTTCTTACTTTCATCTAGTGTCTGTTTTCTATTTCATTGATTTTTGATTTTATATTTTACTTTTTTTCCATTTTAGATTTACTTCTTTTCTTGAAACCTTCTTGTAAGACATTGATTTTAAACCTCTTTTCTAATTTCGCATGTAAAGCTATAAAATTCTCTCTAAGCATTACTTTTGCTGCATTCCACAAATTTTGATATTTTATAGTTTTATTATCCTTCAGTTTAAAGTGTTTGGTAGTTCTTTATTCTTTGACCTACGGATTGTTTAGTAATATATTCTTTAATTTCCAAGTATTTGGAGTTTCCTTAAATATGTTGTTACTGATTTTAAATTTACTAACGTTGTAGTCAGAGAACATACTCTGATTTCAATCCTTGTAAATTTATTGATACTTGTTTTATGGCTTAGCACTGGTAAAGTGCATGTATTCTGCAGTTATGAGTTTCTATAAATATCATTTAGGTCAAAGCTGCTGATAGCATTTTTGGATTTTTCCTTATCTTTTTTTTTTTTTTTTTTTTTTGCGGTGCACGGGCCTCTCACTGTTGTGGCCTCTCCTGTTGTGGAGCACAGGCTCCGGACGCGCAGGCCCAGCGGCCATGGCTCACGGGCGCAGCCGCTCCGCGGCATGTGGGATCTTCCCGGACTGGGGCACGAACCCGTGTCCCCTGCATCGGCAGGCGGACTCTCAACCACTGCACCACCAGGGAAGCCCTAAATAAAATCTTTTAAGATTTTTAAAAATTAAAAAAAAACACAGTGAGACACCACTACAAACCTCTTAGCATGGCTAATTAAAAATACTGATAATAGCAAGTGCTAGTGAGGATGCAGAGCAACTGAAATTCTCTCATAACATTGCTGATGGAAATGTAAAATGTGCAACCACTTAGGAAAAGAGTTAAGCAGCCTCAGATAAAGTTATACAGGGGAATTCCCTGGTAGTCCAGTGGTTAGGACTTGGCAATTTCACTGTTGGGGCCCGGGTTCAATCCCTGGTTGGGGAACTAAGATCCCGCTTATTATACAACCCAGACACCCCAATCTTAGGTATTTACCCAAGAGAAACAAAAACATATCCGATATCCAATTTTCTCTAATTCAATCTAGGTTTGCGTATCAGCCCCTTGGCTTGTCTAAGTAGGCTTCACAGGAGCTACCAAATCCATTCCAGTTTTTGGCGGCAGCTTTGAGCAGCCTTTACAGCTGTCTTCTCTAACCCCACTTGTCCCTTTAATGTAGCAGGTCCTCAGCCTTCACAAAGCACATGCATTCTTGAGTCCTCACTCCACCCTGCTGCCTCCTTTTCTCTGACGACCTGCAGCCTCTTATCTGGAGTTTTCATTTTTGTATAAAATACACCTCTCTTTCAAATGACCTATTTAAGATTTTAGTGGCTTACGTATTCTACTGACAGTCACTCCCTTCCCACATCTGAGACTGGAGCAGATATCTTACGGGTTCTTTTGGATCACAGGCTAGTGAATGCCACAGCTGTTCCATGCCCTCAGCAACCCCTCCGGAGGACCCTAGAGTAGCAGAGCATGGCTATGCTGCTCACTCTTGGTTAATGGACACCCAGTCACTTACTGGCCTTGCTGGTGACCTGCAAGAGATCCTCCTCACTCCTAAAAGGAAATATCTTCCACCTTTGTAATGGCCCAGTTAAACTCTGTGTGGCTTCCAAAAACACAGCACCAAGACAAGTGGAGACATTTGTGGTCACCAATTGTCATTTTAAGGGGCCAGGATTCCCACTGTACTAGGGCTGTGCAACAGAGAAGTGAAATAGGTTCACTGCAGGAAAATATACAAGTAAGAAAGATTTAAATATAAATTTTAGCAGTATTTTGTAATTCCTCAAGAGCGCCTAGCCTCCTCTTCAATTACAGGTCTTTTGGTTTCCAAACTGATTTATGTGTGGAAATGAAGTGGAGGTTGTATCTCTCCAACAGAAATAAATTAATACAGGGGTCTCAGATATATTAAACGGGTCTCAGAAAACTGGGAAAGAAATATAAAAAAGCAGAGTTAGCACAGAAATAGTAAACTGCACGAAGCAAATATCACCCCCAGGACTGGAGAGAAAAATGGAAGAGAACAGTTATCAGAACCTAAACTCTGGGAGACGGGCCCCTGGGAGCTGAAACTCAGGCTAGAAAAGGGGGCTGCCTGGATGGAGCGGGTGTGACTGAGGGCAGAAACGGAACTTGTGGGAGTGCTGGGGCGGGGGAAGCTGAAAGCTGCAACCAGAGAAAGCAATGCTCGGGGGCTACGCTCAGGAACAGGAAGCAGCAAATCCCCTCTTCCTCCTCCAGTCACCGTTCTCCCTCTAGCGCCCCCTCTAGGCAGAGTCTAATAGGAACCCAGCTGGCAAAACAAATGTGGCTTGCGGAATCCCAGCGCCAGCATCACAGAGCTGAGTATACAGAAGGGCAGATTTGGAGCTGAGAGACAACAGCTTAATAAAGCAGCATGCCCACTGAGTGAATTCCTAGGGCTTCGTAGCATTTAACATTTCTAAATATAAATTAGTGCTTTACAAAGGCTCTGGATCCAGATGGCCCAGATTCCTATTCAAACTCGGCCACTTTCTAGCTGTGAGACCTTGTGTGAGTCACTTAACTTTTATCTGTGCCTCAGTTTTCTTATCTGCAAATGGAGACATTAGTACCTACCTAATATATGGTTGTCATGAGAATTCCTTGATTTAGCACCTGTGAAGAACTTAAACACAATGCCAGACACATAGCACTCGTGTTAGCTGTTGTTGTTGCCACCGTCGTCATTACTATTATTATTACTACTTGGGTTAGTGAGAATTGATTCAGCATCTTCCAGAGAAATCTGGTTGCAACAAAACACTTGGCAATATTTCAGAGCTACTCTGCATCCAAAGTGGCAGACAGTTGGAATTCCTCCAATTTGGAAAAAGGATGTTTTGGTTTGCATTTATGGATGTGTTGGTTGTTGGTGGCTTTTTTGCTATTTTACTAATAATTGCTGTCAGTTCAACCTTGTCATTACCAGTTTAGTTTGTTATGGGTTGTTTAGTTAAACGGCATGTATAATGATGCATATTTGCCTCAATTCCGTGCGTGCATGGCCTGCAATTTTCCACTAATTAGACTTTTTAAAGACACATATGCAGTTATCTACTCAAATTTGCATCATCTGTACCCCTATTGCCAAAGCAGATGTACATAGCACCCACCCACCCCCACTCCAGGAAATACTCTCCTTTTTATCTGAGTTCTTCTTTCATTGGTAGGCAGGAATGGGGGGGTACAGATGGTTGGGGTTCTTGTCCCACTGAAGTGAGAGTCATCAAAATAGTGCAGACAAGAGGTGCTGGGCCTGAGTCACACAGGAATAGTGGGGCTGAGAGGAAGAAACAGCTGGGGGATACCTGAAATAAAGCAGCAAACGAACCAAGGACCCCAAACACATCCCCAGCTTCAGCCCCCATCCCCAAAGGATCTATACACCCACCAGTTCTCCAAGAATCAAGCATCTGGATGCTACTCCTCTCAAATGGCTTTATTTCCCCAGTGTGGGGAGCTGTGAGTGGGCTCTGGTCCTTTGCCTCAATGACCCTGCAGCCTTCTCCGGCCCAGCAGACTGTGGTACAGCCTTGAAAGGCAATGAATGCCTGGGCTCCAGCGGCTCATGCTCCCAGAGTAGGGCTGGTTCTGGGAGGATCCATGCCTGCTGTGGTTTGCATGGATGACACTCCTTGCAGTGATCGTGACAGCAGCTGAGGTGGTAGTCCATGGGCATGAGGTTCACCTCAAGGACAAGGTCGCCAGGTGCAGGGGTCAAGGACCTGCTAGGCCTTACTCTGGGAGCAAAACTCCCTATGGCAGCTACTCTTTGAAGTCCACCAGCAGGGCTCAGTCTGGGGGAAGAGAGAAGAGGTGGTGGGCATAGAGACGAAGACACAAAAAAATAAGAGACTGGCAAGAAGAAAGATGTACAAAAAGCCCAAAGGAGACTGAGAGTGAACCAGGGATTAAGGAAAGCCAGTAAAAGAGAAAAACACTCCGACATAGGGGAAGAGAGACCCGGAAAGCAGGGACACAGACGTAGGTAGTGACAGATGCCAGAGATACACACAGGTACACCACACACACTGACCTTTAGGCCCAGGTGAGGCTGGGGGCGGCGGCCCCCCTGGGGGAAGTAATGCAGAGCGGCTCAGGGCCTCGGCTACCCAGCCCAGGACACGGCTACAGTACTTGACCTGGGGAGCAGGGAGGACCTCAGGGCACCAGACTGGAAACCTACTGCCCCTCACCCCAGCCATACTCTCCCAGCCTGGCCCGGGGTTCTCACCTCCTGTTCCAGTCCTTTCAGACGCTGCTCGTACTCGCGGATCTGTCTCAGCTGCTGCAATGCTGTGTCCACCCTGGGGATCCAGGGTTTCAGATCGGTGCCAGCAGCCTACCAGCCCCGCCCACCTTCGAAGACCCGCCCTCAGTGGTTCAGCTTTTCTCCCTAGCATTCCAGGACCCTGTCCCTGCAGGCTCCACCTCTAGCCTGGGTCTTTGCAGGACCTAAATCACGGGATCTGTTCCCGAAGCCAAAAGCCCTGCCCAGAGCCAGGCCCCGCCCTCACTTCTGCGACGTGCGCTTCAGACTTTCAGAGTCGCTCTCCCGCTTGTCCCGAGCTCGCTCCAGCAGGAAACTCTCCTTTTGCACTGACTCCCACGTCAACAGCTTCCGCTCCGCTTCCTTCGAGAGGTGGACCCCTGGACAGTGGGGTCAGGAGAGAGTCAAAGGGCTCGCCCATCCTCGGCCACGCCTGCTCCTAGACCCAGCTTCCCCACCCAAAACCGTGAGCTTTGGTGATCTCCCAGACCACGCCCCCTCGCCGTTCTAGGCCTCCCACTAATATCCCACGCCCAGCTCCCTGACAGACTAAGCCCTGCCCACTAGTGCTCCTGGGCGTCCTCCTCCAGCCTATACAGGCTCTTCTTTCTCTCCAGGTTCCGCCCCCTAGGTTTCTCTCTTTTGGGCCAAGCCTGCGTCTCACGAAAATGCTCGACGGCTGCGGAAGGTGGCAAGCTGGCCCGGAGCCTGCGCAATCGACGGATGAGTAAGCACACGTGCGAGATGACGATGAGAGGCGGGGCCAATGCAGGCCGAGAGTGAAATTCCCGGATGAGGCTGTAGCGCTGCGCCTTCCAGTAGAGGTCGCTGTTGGCCTGTACTTTGCCGAAGGTATAGCTGTGGGGACAAGAGATCAAGGGTCACTGGAGGTCAACGTCCCTTCAGGAAGAGAGGATGAAGATTAGCTGTCACGCAATATCTGTTTGAAGCCCAAGGCAGCAGGCAGATGTCAAGATCAATAAAGTTGGAGGTTATTACAGGACGCAATTAATAGCTGGGTAGGAGTGTCCAGGGTCAGATGTCATAGGTCAAGTTGGAAAAGCTTTCATGAATTAAGTAGAGATTGGAGTCAGGTTCAAAAGTCAGCCTGGGGCTTCCCTGGTGGCGCAGTGGTTGAGAATCCACCTGCCGATGCAGGGGACACGGGTTCGTGCCCTGGTCTGGGAAGATCCCACATGCCGTGGAGCGGCTAGGCCCATGAGCCATGGCCGCTGAGCCTGCACGTCCGGAGTCCGCAACAGGAGAGGCCACAACAGTGAGAGGCCCGCGTACCGCAAAAAAAAAAAAAAAAAAAAGCCTGGACACAAATAATAAAATAGGAAATGAAAATGGGGACATTACTATCAACTGTATAGAAATAAAAAGGATTATAAGAGAATGCTATTAATAATTGTACACCAACAAATTAGATAACCTAGATGAAATGGACAAATTACTAGAAACACACAAATTACCTAAACTGATTCAAGAAGAAACAGGACAATCTCAAAAGACCTATAACAAGTAAAGAGATTGAATCACTAATTTAAAATGTCCCAACAAAAAAGCCCAGGACCAGATGGTTTGACTGGTGAATTCTACCAAATATTTAAAAAAGATTTATCACCAGTCCTTCTCAAATTCTTCCAAAAAATTGAAGAGGAGAGAACACTTCCCAATTCATTCTATGAGGCCAGCATTACCATGATGATATCAAAGTCAGATAAAGATATCACAAGAAAACTACAGACCAATATCCTTTATGAATATACATGCAAAAATCCTCAACAAAATACTAGAAACCTAATTCAACAGCATATTGAAAAGATTATAAGTGGGATATATGCAAGGAATGCAAGAGTAGTTCAACATACAAAAATCAATCAATGTAATATACCACCTTAATAGAACAAAGGAAAAAAACCACGTGATCATCTCAATTGACATGGAGACACAGAAAAGGCATTTGACAAAATCCAACACCCTTTCATGGTTCAAACAAAAAAACAAAAGAAAAACTCAGAAAAGTAGAAATAAAAGGAAACTTCTTCAACATGATAAAAGGTACTTATGAAAAATCCACAGCTAACATCATACTCAATGAAAAAAGACTGAAAACTTTCCCCAAAGATCAAGAACAAGACAAGGATGCCCACTTTCAGGACTTCCCTGGTTGCCCAGTGGTAAAGAATCTGCCTTCCAATGCAGGGGACGTGGGTTTGATCCCTGGTTGGGGAACTAAGATCCCACATGCCGCAGAGCAACTAAGCCCACACACCACAACTACTGAGCTCCTGCACCTCATCGAGAGATCCCTAGTGCCGCAAACTACAGAGCCCACATGCTCTGGAACCTGCGCACCACAACTAGAGAGAGAAAAACCCGCGCGCCACAACAAAGAGCCCGCATACCGCAACTAAGACCCAACGCAGCCCAAAAAATAAATATTTTTTTTAAATGCCCAATTTGACCACTTCTATTCATTATACTGGAAGGTCTAGCCACAGCAAGCAAGATAAAGAACTAAAAGGCATCCAAATTGGAAAGGAAGAAGTAAAACTGTCTCCATTGACAGATGATATAGCCTACATATAGAAATAGAAAATCCCAGGGACTTCCCTGGTGGTCCAGTGGTTAAGAATCCACCTTGCAATGCAGGGGATGACAGTTCGATCCCTGGTCAGGGAGCTAAGATCCCGCAAGCTGTGTGGCACAGACAAATAAATAAACTTAAGAATCAAAGGATATTATCAAGAAAAGGAAAAGACAACCAACACAATGGGAGAAAATATTTGCGAATTATATATGTGATGGGAGTTTAATATCCAGAATAAAGAACTGCTACAACTCAATCACTAAAATACAAACAACTCAATTTAAAAAACGGGCAAAGGAGGCTTCCCTGGTGGCGCAGTGGTTAAGAATCCGCCTGCCAATGCAGGGGACATGGGTTCGAGCCCTGGTCCAGGAAGATCCCACATGCCGCGGAGCAACTAAGCCTGTGCGCCATAACTACTGAGCCTGTGCTCTAGAGTCCGTGAGCCACAACTACTGAGCCCGTGTGCTGCAACTACTGAAGCCCGCACGCCTAGAGCCCGTGCTCCGCAACGAGAAGCCACTGCAATGAGGAGCCCGCGCACCGCAACGAAGAGTAGCCCCCGCTCACTGCAACTAGAGAAAGCCTCCACGCAGCAACGAAGACCCAACACAGCCAAAAATATAAATAAATAAATAAATTTATTTTTAAAAATGGGCAAAGGATTTGAACAGACATTTCTTTAAAGATGTGCAAATGGGCAATAAGCCCATGGAAAGATGCTCAATGTCACCAGTCATTAGGAAAATACAAATCAAAACCACAATTAAATAACCAGTTCATGCCCACTAGGATGGCTAGAACCTCTTAATAAGGAAAATAACAACTGTTAGTAAGGATGCGGAAAGGCTAAACATAGAATTACCATATGACCCAGCATTCTATTCTAGAAATATACCCAAAAGAAATAAAAACGGAGACTCAAACAGCAATTGTGAACAGCAGTGTTCATTGCAGCATTATCCACAATAGCCAAAAGATGGAACCAACCCAAGTTTCCATCATCAGATGAATGGATCAACAAAATGTCTTATATCAATACATCAGTATTATTCAGCCATAAAAAGGGATGGAGTGGTGGTACGTGCTACAACATGATTGCACAATGAAAACATTATGCCGGACACAAAAGGACAAATATTGTATGATGTCACTTACATGAATCACCTCCAAGAGGCAGATTCATAGACACAGAAAGTAAATTAAAGGTTACCAGGAACTGGGCAGGGGAGGGGAAAATGAGGAGTTAACCCTTGCTTAATGGGTACACACTTTCTGTTTGGAGTGATGAAAATGTTTTGGAAATAGATAGTGGTGATGGTTGTACAACATTATAAATGTAATTAATGTCACTGCATTGTACACTTAAAAATGGTGACGATGGGGGCTTCCCCGGTGGCGCAGTGGTTGAGAGTCCGCCTGCCGAAGCAGGGGACATGGGTTCGTGCCCCGGTCCGGGAAGATCCCACATGCCGCGGAGCGGCTGGGCCCGTGAGCCATGGCCGCTGAGCCTGCGCGTCCGGAGCCTGTGCTCCGCAATGGGAGAGGCCACAGCGGTGAGAGGCCCGCGTACAGAAAAAAAAAAATGGTCGCGATGGCAAATTTTGTTATATATATTTTGCCACAATAAAAAATTTTTTAAATCTTCAGCTTGGGCTCAGAGAGCAGATCAGATTCCAAAGTCCAGGTCAGGAGCAGACTCTGACTGGGTTTGGGGACAAGCCAGTATTAGATTTAAATCAGAGTTCAGAGACTAAAACTAGAATTGCTTAGACTGGGGTCAAGGGTCAAGCTGGAATCAAGAATCACGCTGGGGTCAAGGGTCATGCTGGGTGAGGTCACCCAGATGAGGTCAGATCATCAGAGAGCAGTGGGGACTCACCTGAACATCGCGATGAGCAAATTGACCAGCAGGATGTTGGCCACGAGCAGGAAGATGATGAGGAGGACCACCACCAGCCAGTTGGCATAAATCGAGACGCAGGAGCCTGCCTGGGCCCCTGAGGGGCGCGCCCATAAGCCCTTCTCCGATGAACAGTTGTCAGGCTTCATGAGGCTCGCTGTGAAGGGAGATAGAGATGGAGCCAGAGAGACAGAGACCTAAGGAAGACAGAAATCCAGACGGGCATGGGAGAGCAGAGAGAGAGACAGAATCCCAGAAAGAGGGGAGAACAGAGACGCAAAGAGAAGGAGGAGGGATCAGAGACCCAGAGATAGAGGAGAGAGCGAGGGGACTCAGAGGGAGGGTGTCAGGCCCTCTCATCCCTCCTTACCGTCTATGTCCTCCTGGGGGATCTGCCCAAAGATCTGCAGGTAGGGCCGGTAGAAGACCCGGCGCAGGATACTCGAGAGGTTACGGTCCTGGGGCCTAAGGAGCCCCTCCATGGTCACCCCGTAGGCAACCAGCCACACGCCAAGGAAGAAGAGGAAGAAGAACACGTCCTTCATCTGCAGAAGAGGAAGATGAGACCAATCTGGGCCCTGCCCTTCCCTACTCTGGCCCCGCCCCTGCATCCAAAGCCCCGCCTCCTTCCCTGACATTGCGTTCCAGACTCCGCCCCTTTCCTCCTCTGGCCCCGCCCACACCAGTCCTACCCCACCCCTCACCATCTTGTTCACGATGACGATCTTGGGCCCCAGATGTTTGTTGACTGTGAAGATGTGCAGCAGCCTCAGCGTGAAGATCATGAAGTCGAGGCAGAGGACAGTACGGCCCAGGTCATACAGTCCTGCGGTCAGCCTGGGGTATGGCGGACGCAGCAGGGGTCACTCAAGGGTTACTGGGTGTAAAGGAAAACCCCGAGTCTTCCCAACACCAGGCTGAAGGTGAGGATGTGGCCTCCCCAGGGCCAGACCTGGGACCACCCCCCTACCCCGATTCACCCGGGGTTTACTCAGATTTAAAATTTGGCACCCGTGACAGTGCCAAGCTGGGCTACGCAGGGCACTGGTACCCATTAAATAATGGCTGCATGAACAACGGCCTTAGCAAAAAGCTGGGAGGTCCCTGTAACAAACAAGTTGTGAAAACTGCAGGAATATTTGTCCAACCTATACAAGGCAAAATATAGAGAGTTCCAGCAAACCAATAAGCAGAAGACAAACGACCTAACAGGAAATCGGATAAAGGATAACAACACACAATTCACAGAGGAAAGTCAAATGGTGAATAACATCAGCAATCCCTATGGGGAAAATAAAAATTATATCTCTATTTTGCATCATGTACTTTAACTCTGAAGGGATTAAAAACCTAGAGTAAAAGGCAAAACATCAAAATCTTAGTAAGAAAATATAGACTTTCTTCATAAGCTTGACATAAATGTTATATAAGAAAAAGAGTCTTATATACAAGGCACAAAATCATAATAAAGGAAAAGACTGAATATTTAACTACTTTAAAATATAAAACTCATGTGTATTAAAAGATAACATAAATATGATGGACAGAGAAAGACAAAATTTTCTGCCAAAAATACATAGCCTAAATTTGATCAGGAGGGAATACCAGACAAACTTAAACAGAGGCAAATTCTACAAAATAACTGGTCTGGACTGTTCAAAAGTGTTAAGATCATAAAAGCCAAAGATGGACTGAAAAACTGTCCCAGATTAGAGACAATTAAGGAGACATGACAACTAAAGGCAACATGGAATCCTGGATTGGCTCCTGATCCAGAAAAAGAACATCAGTGGACAACTGATGAAATTTAAATAAAATTTCCTGGTTCTGATAATATAAGATGTTAACATTTGGGGGATCTGGATGAATGGTGTATGGGAATTCTCTGTACTGTTTTTGCAAAATTTTTTTATGTCTAGGGGTTTTTCGAAATGAAAAGTTAAAGAATAAAAGAATGTTTAAAGAACATACAAAAGTGAAAAGATAAGCTGCAGACTGTAAGAAGATACTTAGAACAAAACCACCAAGGAAAAAAAAAAAAAAAAAAAAAAAAAACCACCAAGGATTGGGATCCAGAGTATAAGGAGAACACCTACCAAAAAATATATACATGCAAGAGATCGATGAACACAATAAATTAAAAACTGGGGCGAAGGGTATGAAAAGACAGTTGACAGAGTACATGTGCCATTTAGATATGAAAGATGCCCAACTTATCCAACTAGGAGTCAGGGATGCATAAATCAAAACAAGGAGAGGTCATTTTTCCCATCAGATTGTCAAAACATGTAAAGGTTAAAAATTGAGAGCAACAAAATTTTAAAGATTGAAAATATCAGGTATCATCAAGCATGTCCTCAAGGGGGCAGTGTCTTACCCAGATGGTGGGTGTGTAACCGGAAGAAGCTATTTTACAAGGAAAGCCTTCCACATCAAGAATACACATACACTTTGACCCACAAAGTGTACATCTCATATGTATTATTACTTTGGAATAATAAAAAATTAGAAACAACTGAAATGTCCATCCGGAAGGGATTGGCAAAATAAAACGATTCATCCATTCAATTCTGGAGAACACAGGAAATTTCTCCTGTGTAAAATGAGATTTTTTGGAATTTTTTTTTCCTGTCCAATAATTCTTCCTCCACCTAAAAAACGATGAGCTTGACAAAAATGTCTAAAACATCACTGGTATTCCTAAAGGGTGGTAGCACATGGTCCTAGCCCTTTCCTCTCAGAAGATACTTCATACAAAATACAAGGAATAAACAGAAGCACAGTGTTGTACAAAACTTTCTTATCTTGCTGTTTTAATAAATTATTCATGTCGAATTACTTTGTGCCATTTTTAACACAGCATAGAGGAAGCATACCTCTCAGTGTGTCAACTGAGAAAAGAGTAGGGGGTCATTGCTGTCAACCATCCAGATTATAAGAGGGGATGTCAGGACACTTCATCCCCTGTAAATAGTCACTAGGTTGTGACCACAAAGTTCTTTGTCTGCTCTGTTCAAAAGCAGTGGTGTCCTAACAGGTAGGACTTTATTTAAAAACAAAAAACAACTCACCATCAGAGTACTGGACCCAGAGCAGCTAATATCTGATTAAAACTTCATGTTATCTCAAGTAGAAAATGAAAGAAGCTTTGTAGAGAAATTTTGGGCCTAATTCTATCTCTTGAAGTTCAGAATTTTTGTTCCACTGCCTCATGAAAGGATTTCATTCATTTATTAAATCTGGCAAGAAGAAGTCTGTCTTGTCTGCTTTAGCCAGCAAAGACTAAAACCCCTTCTTCAGGAATCTGATGCAACATTTTTAAAGAATAAGGAATATTTGCAAATACTGACATGGAAAGAATGTCAGGACATATTACAGAGGAAAAGAAGAGGTTGCAAAAGAATGAAAAAATATAGTATCATCTGTGTATAAAAGAAGTAGGTAAATGCATAGAAAAAGAACAGGCAGGATGTGCACCAAACTGTTGATGGAGGTAACTGCTGAGAAAAGGAGGAAGCTTGAAATGGCTGAGGAAGATAATCCGTTTCTGTTCTATGCTCTTCATTTGAATATAATCTTGTTCAATAAGGACGCACTTCTGCATTTCTTTGGGCATAGACTATATTCAAAGATGTTTTAAGTTGCTGGGAGACAAGATAGATGTGGCTTGAGGAGTTTATAATCTTGTGTGAGGAGAGAGACAGCAAAAGTCATGGTCAAAGCACTATTGGGGGGACTCTCAGGATGTTAGAGGAACACAAGAGACCCAGAGTCTGGGTAGGAGAAAGGAAGACCTCCAGAGGCAGAGACAGCAAAGCTGAGGCTGAGAGGAAGTGTAAGAGTTGGCTTGGCCAAGGAGAGGAGGGAAAAGTGTTTCAGGAAGGGGAAACAGCATGTGCCAAGACCCAAAGACAACACAATTTATTCCCAAGGACATTTTGATTTGCCCTTTGCCCTCTCTCTGGCACCACACAATACAATCTAGAAATTATGGAAGAAATGAACTAACATTATATAGCCCAGTCTGGGCAACAGAAAATATTTGAGGGTAATTCCTCACAGTTAAGTTTTTTGTAAATTAACTGAGAAATAAGCAGAAACAGTCAAGATTTTTATGGAGTAAAAAGTTGACAAAGCATTGAGGCCTTCCTGATGAAATTTAAAATTATGAAATTTGACCCAGGAAAACCAGACATGCAAGAAATAAAAGCCACAAAGTAAAATTCGCAAACACAGACCCTAGATTTTGGCAAAATTTGATAGGACAAAAACACAAATGTTGAACCAAATATTTGTTGTAAAACTTAACCCAAACAATAATTAATCAAGTTGAAATAATTTCAGAAACTGAAAAAGAAAATAATTGAAGGTACTTTCACTGCCCTGCAATGTAAAATCAATCAAGGCAGTTTAAAGTAACTAGAAAATAGTTCCTTGGTAAAAATCCGTCAATACTGGTAAAATTCTGACTGCAATTTTATAATTACGCAGATTCAAAATACCAAGGATCACGGTCAAAGCCACTGGCCTTGTGAAGAAGGAACTGCAAGTGGCTCTCAGACAAGCCAGAGTGTAAATGAAGAAAAGAGAAAGAAATCAGGGAGGCAGCCCTGGCAGAGAAGGGCAGGGGCTGAGACTCTGTCCATGGGCGCTGGCGAGCTCCAAGAAGCAGGGAGAGACAGGCCAGCTCTGGGTGTAGAAACACCCTTGCGGGCCCTGTGGGGGATGGACTGGAGGGAAGAGAGGCTGGGGCAAGGGTCCAGGTGGGAGAGGCAGGCGTGGAAGTAAACAGGGGGATGAGACAGAGAAAGTCAGGTGCCAGGAGGACAGGGCCTGGGACCCAGGGCTATAGAGGAAGAGGAGGGAGGAGGTGAGGGTGGTACTCAGTGTGTGGCCTGATTTCTGGGGTCCAGGACAGGGGTGCAGCTACAGGACCATGTTGAGGACTAGAGAAACATCCTGTAAAGTCCAGATCTAGAAGGAAGAGCAGTGGGGTCCTCATTTTATCCTATCAGCCCTAAAGCCCGATATCCACATATGAGCAAATGGCTTACAGAACATCTTTAGGCAGTACTTTCAATCAAGATGGGATTTTTTTTTTTTTTTTTACGAATAAGCAGGGGCTTCCCTGGTGGTGGAGTGGTTAAGAATCCGCCTGCCAATGCAGGGGACACGGATTCAAGCCCTGGTCCTGGAAGATCCCACGTGCCGCAGAGCAAGTAAGCCAGTGCGCCTCGACTACTAAGCCTGAGCTCCAGAGTCTACGAGCCACAACTACTGAAATCTGCGCGCCTAGAGCCTGTGCTCCGCAACAAGAGAGGCCGCCGCAATGAGAAGCCCGCGCGCTGCAACGAAGACCCAATGCAGCCAAATTAATTAATTATTTTAAAAAAAGAATAAGCAGAGTTATTTTAAAATTGTGAATCACTATATGTATACCTGCAACTTATATAATATTGTACATCAACTATACTTCAATGAAAAAAAGAAAAGAATAAGTGGAGTTGGATTTAGCCTCTGCCTGCCACAGGGAAGCCAACAGTTGAGACCCCCAACCCCACCCCTCACCCCCATCCCCACTCCCACACCCCCACCCCCAGGAAGGAAGGGTCAGAGGCCGCCATGGGCCGGGAGTGTAGGGTCACAGGGCACTCACCGGCAGCCCACGCCCATGAGGAAGCAGGTCAGGGCCACCATGTCGCACTGGTTCCAGGTGTCCGAGAGGTAGAGGTGCAGACGGCGGTGCAGTGGGGCCTGGTGGGAGTCTGTCCTGGGGGCCCCCATGGCCAGGCTGCCCAAGCTGTCACCCAGCCCCTGGCGTAACTCTTCACAGAGCAGGGTGAAGGCCCAGAAGTAGAGCAGTAGCTCCAGAGCGCTGGGCGTCTCGGGCTGGAAGTCGATGAGCAGCACGTGGGTGAAGAGCAGCAGGAAGAGGAGGTAGCTGACCACGTTGCCCATGAAGGAAGTCACCGGCGCTCCCCAGAACTGGGGCCAGCGACGCAGGCGGCACCCCCCACAGAAGCTCCTGCGGCTGGGCGGCCTCAACACCCCCAAGGGCATCTGCTCATTAGGGTCTGTGGGCCTGGGGGAGAGAAGGGAGAAGGGCTCAATCTGACTTCTGCACCTGACTGTCACCATTATCAGGACCTCTAAACTTCCATATCCTCCTCATCCTCCTTTCCAGACTTTCCCCACCTTCACGACTTCTGACCCTGCCTGACCTGAAACTAAGTCTGATGTCCACCATCACCTTGACTTTTGACCCCTGTATCTAATTTCTGACCTCTGAAATCTACCATCAATACAGCTGAGCCTGCACCTCTGACTTTTTCCACCTTTCTGACCTCTGGCCTCTGGGCTGACCTCTGACTCTTGTCTGGCTTTTGTCTCCAGGTCCCTTTTCTTTCACCTTCACAACCTCTGACTCTCTGTCTGACCTTGGACCATCTATCTGATCTCTGGCCCTCAAATATGACCTCTCACCCCCTCACTTTCATGGCCTTGGTTCACCAGGTTTGACAACCCCATCCCTGAATATTAACTTCTAACCCATAAATTCTGATATCAGATTATCCAGCACAGTTTTCTCAGATAACTCTTCCTTCCCTATATCTGATCTCTGACTGTACAGCCATATCTGAATTCTAAGCTTCTAGGTCCACTCATATCTCTGACCCTTCTCACCTGAGTTTTGATCCTCTGTCCCAGTTTCATCCTAACTCTTAATTTTGACCTCAAATCAGAAACAGAAAAATGAATAATACAAATAATAATAAATTCAGAAAGCTAAAAGGAAAAATAAACTGGCTTGGAAAGGCATCCTCTCTTTACAAACCAAGTGGAAAGAAAACCCCAAAGTGGAAACAACCCAAATGTCCATCAGCTGATGAACAGATAAATAAAATGTGGTAGATTCAAACAATGGAATATTATTCAACAACAAAGGGGCTTCCCTGGTGGCACAGTGGTTGAGAGTCTGCCTGCCGATGCAGGGGACACGGGTTAGTGCCCCGATCTGGGAAGATCCCACATGCCGCGGAGCGGCTAGGCCCGTGAGCCATGGCCGCTGGGCCTGCGCGTCCGGAGCCTGTGCTCCGCAACGGGAGAGGCCACAACAGTGAGAGGCCCGCGTACCGCAAAAAAAAAAAAAAAAAAAACCATAAAAAGGAATGAAGCATTGATACATGCTACAAAGTGGATCAATCTTGAAAATATGATGTTAAAGTTAACGAGGCCAGTCATAAAAGACCACCTGGTGTATGACTCCATTTATATGGAATGTCCAGAACAGGGAAATCCGTAGGGACAGAAAGTAAATTAGTGGTTGCCTGGGACTGGGAGAAGGGAGGAGTGGGGAGTGAGACTGTTAATGGGTACAAGATTTCTTGCTGCAGTGATGAAAATGTTTTCAAATTTTGTGATGATTTTACAACTCTGTGAATATACTGAAAATTGTACACCTTACATGGGTGAACTGAATGGTATGTGAACTATATCTCGATAGGGCTGTTCTTTTTTTGTTTTTTTCAGGCTGTTCTAAAGAAAATAAGCAGAAAGAACAGTAAAAGCTAAAGAAAGTGAGATGCAGAGAGGAGAACTAGTTCCCCAATAATAAGAGAAAACAGACCTGGTAACAAAAATATGTGGTGGGTCAGAATGCTCCCCAAAGTCTGCCATCTTGAATCACCTCCAGGCAGGAGACACACAGATTCCTGGATGCTTCGCTGGGGGAGAAGCATCCAGGAATCTGTCCTTTTACAAAGCTCTCCAGGGAGGTGGCTTTCTACAGTGACTAAAAGCACAGATTCAGGAACAAGAAGATCTGGGTTCAAATCCCAGCTCCACGACTGACCAATCACATGATCTGAGGTGGGTGACTTAATGCCTCAGTTATGTCATCTGTAAAATGGGGATAATAATGGACCCTATGGCATAGGGTTGTTGAGAGAATTAAATGAACTGATTTTCAAAACAATTTAGCGCACTGGCTGCCCACTGTGAGTGTTCTGTAACCTCAGCTATTGTCCTCATCATATGGTACAAATGTTGGGAACTCACCAGACAAGGATACCACTATGGCTCCTGACACTGGGAGCCTCTGTCTAATTTTTTTCAGTGGTCCAAATTTTTTTCTTAGTATTCTCTTCTACCTTGACAAATATTTTGTATTCTTTGTGCATGGTCTCAAAAAATTTTGTATATACATAATACATTTAAATTTGACTTGTTTCACAGCAGGTGGTAGGTTTTATAGACTTCTGGCAGTCTGATTATGTTTCTAACAGTTACCAGAAACTTTTTCTTCTGGAATATTGGGGCTGAGGTTCCTCCCTGTTCCCATTCAGATGATTAAAGTAGAGATGGAGGGTGCAAAGATGGGGCCTCTTCCTCTGTTTCTCTATTACCGTAGATTTAGACCCTTACACCGACACCTACACACACACACATACACACACACACCATTCAACAAAACAAGTGTATCAATAATAGCAGTAGTAATGCTAGTCCCCATTAACTGAGCACTTACTTTGTGCCAGGCACTACAATATGCACATTTAATACACATTATCTCCATGAATCCTCCCAACTGTTCCATCAGGCATTGTGGTATATTGTATTACTGTGGACCAAATATTTTGGTTCCCTCCCAGTGGGAGAATTAAGAGCTAAGAAATTATCATATGACTAGTTTTTGCCAATGAAATGTGGGCAAAAGTGACACGTGTCACTTCCAAGTGGAGGCTTTAAGGTCCAGAACCTGGTTTGCCATGTCTCTTTTCCCTCTACCATGAGACCAGCAACATCTCAGCTAGGAGGTGTTTGCTTATCCCAAAGTGGAGACCACGTGGAGCAGAGCCACAGACAACCCAAAAATGGAGCGTGAATGACAATTAAATCCTCACTGTTGCCAGCCCACTGAGAGTTTGGAATACTTTGTCATTGCAGCATTACTCAACCTAACCTGACTAACACACGTACAACCTTCTCTTTATAGCAAAGAAAGCTGAGGCTCAGGGGTGAAGCCACTTACAAAGGCCAAGTCGGGATTTGAACCCCGCTCTGCTTGACTCAGAGCCAAGCCCCCTAGCACCTCTGCTCTGCAGAATTAACAGAAGATCGATAAATATTCAATTTCATTTGCTTAGGACTGATTTTGCAAACACCTTCATGGGTACCACAGCACAGAGATTAAGAGCAAAGGCCCTGGAGTCAGAAAAAAAAAATTAGGCAAAAGATCCCTAAATGAACCAAATCCACCCGATTCCACTTGCTTTATCAAGACAGAAATACACGTATCATGAAGCAAACTGATTTTCAGTGAGGAACTCCTTGGTGGCAGAACCAAAGTTGAACCAAGCCTTGAGCCTGGCATTTGGGAAACTTCCTGTATTTTCAGCGGCTTCATGAAACCACCATCTCCCGAAGCCCCACTTCTCCCCTCTGGTCTTGCTCCCATTACCTGGTGCTCCTGGAGCTGCCTAGGGTGCCCCCTACCCCCGCACAGTGCTGGTGCTTCACTCACTCGCCAGGCCCTTCCCCACTGATGCCCCTGTCCATGTCAAATGCCAGGTCCTTCTGCATGGGCTCCTCATCTGGCTTCCTGGCATGGAGGGACACACAGAGTGAGAAATAAGGGGAGGGCAGGTGGGAGAGGAATTCTCCAAGCCAAACTCAGTCACCCAGAGACATTGCAGGGAATGAGAGGTATCATCCCAAAGTGACCTTCCCCCCAGAGCCATGGCCAGAGGACAGAGGAATTGCCACTAGAGATACTGCAGAGACCCACCCCAAAAGCTTGCTTCCCACAGCATGCTCCCAGTCTGGGGGAGGGAAAGAGAATGAACAAGGGTGGGGGAAGCACTGGACAGACCAAGTAGAAAGGCAGCCAGAATTCAGCAGGAAGTAGAGACTGCTCTCCCCTCCCCCCCTCCTCCTGCCAATCTAACCCCAGGGGACTGACCTGAAGGTGATGAGGTTGGTGTAGATGAGTGGGGGGCAAAAGAAGGCGAGAACCAGGGCCCAGATGGGTGTGGTGCTGTCCATCTCCCCCCACCACTTCTGTGTCAGCAGAGACTGTGGGATGTGGGGAGGATTAGGAACCTGAATCTCCCCACAGCCCTCTCCCAAAGACCCCAGACAAGGATCAGCCACACTCCAGAGCACAGGGCAAATGCTCACTGTGAGGGCCATAACTACTGGGGGTGGGGGGAAAGGAGTCAAAGGCAAGGAACAGCTGTCCCAGATTGTAGTAGAGTTAAACAGCCAACATTTGTAAACATGATATACCAGATACCGGGCTAAGCGCTTTACGTAGATTAGCTCACTTAACCCTCCACATCCCCAGGAAGACAGTACTAATATTTTCTTCTTTTTCACAGACGGAGCACAGGGAGGTTACAGAAGAGGCAAAAGCTGCAATCCATGAGTTTAACCACCATTCAAAGCAAAGGACTCTGGGAAAGTATTTGAAGTGCCAACAAATCATTCCAAGAAGTGAAATGGGACTTCCTGCTGGGTAGGCAAAACTTCTTGTACTGAGGATGGGACTCTCTTTGCCCCTGTCAGATTTAGATTAAGGAGACCGAGAGTGTTTTCAGAATGTCAGGATTAGCAGGATGGGAGTGACTATGGGGGCACACAGGTCTTCCCAAAGGAAGGGTAGGATTTCCTAAACCAGAGTTTGTCTATGTCCAAAACACTAAGTAATTGTCCAGTGACGCCATTTTAATTGTTGAAGCCTGGCAGTGGACGCCTCTTACGGAAATGGGAAGGACTTCTTGTGTGAGAGGTGAGACTTCTTACTAAAGTCCCGGCTATTCCTCTATCTGGAATATAACTTTTTTTAGTTCCCAAACCAGGGATTGAACCTGGGCCACGGAAGTGAAAGCCCCATGTCCTAAGCACTGGACTGCCAGGGGGATTCCCTGGAATAGAACTTTTTAGGAGGGTTGGCTTTCCTGTGGCAGGGTGTGAGGCTTCTTTTGGGAAGAGCAACCCTTCCAGGAGAAGGCTGGGACTTTCTGGAGAGGGGTTGTCTCCAGGTGGAGAGGCTGGTCAAGACCCCAGATTGCCCACCGTGGCAGGGGCTTATCCTCCAGACTTCCCACAGTCCAGCTGAGAACTGTTTGGGATGTTGGTGTATCAGATGCTCACCTGTACCCCATCCTGGGCAAAGAAGGCACGGGCATCAGCCTGCATGGCAAGGTGGAGGCAGGTGGCATCCCCCCAGAGTGGGCAGCGCCAAAGGAGCAGGTGAGCAGCCCGTTCCTCGCTGCTGCGGTAGCATTTTCCAAAGAGGTCTGGGTGCAGGAGATTTATGTGAGAGGGAGGAAAAGTAGTAGGAAGATGGTATGAGGGAAGAGATGAGGGGATTGAAGGGGAAGAGGCAGAGTGACGAGAGGAGGAATGGGTAGTTTTACAACCCCCTTCATGGCAGCTCCCTGTCTCTGCCCCGCCAGGCACCCATGCCCCACGCACCAACACCCAGCCCCTCAAACTTGGCTGCCAGGTCCTTCCTCCGTGCTGCCTCCTCAGTCTCAGCCTCCAGGCGCCCCAGCACTCGCAGCAACAAACAGGCCCCAAGAGCTGAGGCCACAGAACTGGAACCCTGGAGAGACAGAGACAGGCCTCAGGTAGCTGAGGCAAGCAATAGATACTCTGAACAGCTTGGGAGAGAAGAGGGAAGCAGCTGGGGAAGGAGATGCTTGGGGGAGTAAGGGGTTTTCAAAGCTCCTATGGGGAATTCCCTGGTGGTCCAGTGGTTAGGACTCTGAGCTTCCACTGCAGGAAGCATGGGTTAGATCCCTGGTGGGGGAGCTAACATCCCGCATGCCACGCAGCACAGCCAAATAAATAAAGAAGTAAGGGCTTCCCTGGTAGCGCAGCGGTTGACAGTCTGCCTGCCGATGCAGGGGACACGGGTTCGTGCCCCGGTCCGGGAAGATCCCACATGCCGCGGAGCAGCTGGGCCCGTGAGCCATGGCCACTGAGTCTGCACATCCGGAGCCTGTGCTCCGCAACGGGAGAGGCCACAACAGTGAGAGGCCCGTGTACCACAAAAAAAAAAATAATAAAAAAAAAATAAAAAAAAAATAAAGAAGTAAAAATAAAACAAAAAAATAAAAAGCTCCTACATGTACCAGGAAATCTAGAAGGCTACAAACATGACCAAGACTGGATGCATGCTCTGAAAAGACTATGGAAAGCCCTAAGCTTTCACCTCTGGCTCACCTTTAGGCTCAGCAAAAGCAGGCAGTGAAGGCCAAAGCCAGATTGTAAACAGCCTGCCTAAGTGTTAAAGGTCAGCTCCACAAAGAGCCAACCTGCAAAGTGGAAGGGCTTTATTCCCCCACCCCTGTGCATTTAAGGGAATCTCTGTCAAGTCACTAGCTGACCACTAAGCTAACAGAATGGGATTTCAGTGGCCATACATGACAAAGAATACAGACTTTACAAAAATAGCTTAGGAAAGTCACTGAACAAACAACAACCACTCACAACAAGCAGCAACAACAACCCCTGAAGGAAGGAGTCAAGCTGATTTCCAAAGCTGCCATATTATAATATTCAAAATGTCCTGTTTTCAACAACAACAACAAAAATTATGAGGCATGCAAAGAAACAAAAAAGTATGACCCATTCACAGGACAAAAGAAATTAGGAACTTAGCCACTGGATTTACTTACTAGAGAAAGACTTTAAATCAACTGTCTTAAATATGCTCAAAAAGCTAAAGGAAATTATGAACAAAGAGCTAAAGGAAGCCAGGAGAATGATGTGTCAGCAGATAGAGAATAGAAATAAAGATATAGAAATTATAAAAAGGAACCAGGGACTTCCCTGGTGGCGCAGTGGTTAAGAATCCGCCTTCTAATGGAAGGGACGTGGGTTCGAGCCCTGGTCCAGGAAGATCCCACATGCCGTGAAGCAACTAAGCCCGTGTGCCACAACTACTGAGCCTGTGCTCTAGAGCCCATGAGTCACAACTACTGAGCCCGCGTGCCACAACTACGGAAGCCCGCACCCCTAGAGCCTGTGCTCTGCAATAAGAGAAGCTACTGCAATGAGAAGCCCGTGCACTGCAACGAAAAGTAGCCCCCGCTCGCCACAACTAGAGAAAGCCCATGCACAGCAACGAAGACCCAATGCAGCCAAAAATAATAAACAAATAAAATAAATAAATAAAAATAAAACTTAAAAAAAAAAGAAACCAAGTGAGAGGGACTTCCCTGGTGGTCCAGTGGTTAAGACTCCAAGCTCCCAATGCAGGGGGCCTGGGTTCAATCCCTGGTTAGGGAACTAGATCCTGAATGCCACAACCAAGAGCCTGCATGCCGCAAACAAGATCCCATGTGCCGCAACTAAGACCCAGCGCAGCCAAGTAAATAAATAAATAAATATATATTAAAAAAAAAACACGGTGAGATCACACCCATTAGGATGTCAATTATAAAAAAGAAAGAAAGAGACAGAGAGAGAGAGGAAGGAAGAGAAAAGAGAAAAGAAAATAACAAGTGTTGGTAAAGATGTGGAGAAATTGGAACACTTGTGCATTGCTGGTGGAAATTTAAATGGTACCACCACTGTGGAAAATGGTATGGCAGTTCCTCAAAAAATTAAACTTAGAATTACCATATGGTCCAGCAATTCCACTCTTAGATATGTCCTCAAAACAATTGAAAGCAGGGACTCAAACAGATATTTGTACACTAATCACAGCAGTATTATTCACAATAGCCAAAAGGTCAAAACAATCCACATGTCCATCAACAGATGAATGGATAAAGAAAATGTAGTATATCCATACAATGGAATATAATTCAACCTTAAAAAGGAAGGATGTTCTAGTACATGCTACAACACTGATGAACACTTATCTCAATTTTTAAAAAAATCTATTTATTTTTAACCAATGACCGGATGGCTGAAAATAACCCAGGGCTGAAGAACTCCTGTCAAGATATTTCTTTGACATAAAGATAGGGTCTATCTTTGATCCTATTCGAATACCATGACTTCTTTTTAAACTTCTCAAATGTGTCCCAACACCTATGTCTCACCAGCTTTAATCCAGGCCCCAATCCTGGCTGCCTGAAGCGTTACCTTCCTACCTGGCATCCTTGCCTCTAGTCTTGTCCCCTTCTGCATTGCAACTACAACAATGCATCTAAACTGCAAGCACAGTTATGATGAAATGAATCCCCGTCAGCTACAGATAATGTCTAACTTCCTCATACAAGCAACCACTTTGAAAGGATGAGATTGATGCATATATACGAGCAAGGGTAAATGCCCAATATATATTGTTAATGGAGAAAGCAAGTTACAAGAAATGCATGATATGCGGGGTGGGGGTGGGGAGGAAGAAACAGCACTCGGGGTCATATATCAAGAATGGAGTGGGGTGGGGGACGAGTGATATCCTAGGTCAGGGAATCTTACTGCTCAAGCATTGGAGTTCGGTAGAAATAAAGGACAGGAACGTAGGAGCAAGTAGAATCAGAGATCAAGACAGCACTCACCATCTCCCAGAAGTACACGGCCATCTGAGCCCTGTTGAGCAGCAGTGCCCAGAGGAGCAGGTCACTCCAGGGTGCCTGCTCCGGTACAGCTTCCAGCAGAAATTCTGAGGTGGCCTTGTCCCACAGCGGAAACGACTGGAGGCGAGGAAGGCGTGGTGAGCGTTGTCTCCGCCCCAGACCTTTCCTGACTCCGCCCCAACCATCAGCCCCACACCCCGTGCTCTGACCACGCCCCATCCTGGCATAGCCCCGCCCCCAGACCCTTTTGTGCTTCCCCCATCCACCCCGTTCCTTACATTTTCCATGCTGCCATCGCTCAGGTGGGTGCCCCCGGCGGGGAACGTCGGCGCGCACGTCTTCCCCAGCAGCATCCGCAGCACCTGCCCCACCTTAGGGGGTTGTGGCTCCGCCGAGGGTTCAGAGACTGGGCCTTTGTTGCCTGTGCTGTGGGACACCTGGTCCAAAAGGCTGTGGATAAGTGAGTTGGGGGGCGCTGCGTTGTAGAGCTGGGCCAGGCGCGTAGGGGTCAGGAAGTGGCCCAGGCTAAGGCCATGGGAGATGAGCAAGCGCACGAACTCCGGCCGGTCGTTCAGAAGGGCGTCCATGAGGGAGGCTTCCAGGTGGAAAGACTGGTGGGGGTGGAATGAATGGGGGAAGAGTTGAGCACAGAGACAGGCAGAAGGCCAGGTGAGGTCAGAGATGAAGGACAAGAGATGGGGGTACAGAGCTATGAGTGACGGATGGATGGATGGATGGTCAGATTGATGGATGGGCGGAGGGATGGATGAGAGGATGGATGGCTGGGCAAGTAGATGGATGGATGGATGGGGAGAGAGGGAACAAGATGGGGACAGATGGACAACCAGAGATGGATGGACAATTAAGAGAAGGCTGGACATGCCATAAAGGAAGATAGAGCCAGATGTCAGAGGAGTCAGGGAGTGGGGGAAATGCATCCCTTTTGTCAGGATCCCCAGTCGCCAGGCCCCAACCCCTCACCCGCCATTGGATATCCCCCCGGAAGAGTTCACTCTGGGCAATGTCCACACGGTTCCAAGCCACAGCCAAACGCAACTCATCCAGGTAAGCTGAGGCTTCAGAGGTCCCACAGGCTGAAAGGGTGAGAAGGAGAGGGGGCAAGAAGTCAGGGGAGGTTGGGAAGATCTGATGAGTGTCTGTATCACTTCTACTTGAGATGCCTGACATTTAAACTCCGTATAAAGGCAGTGTTGTTGGGCAGAGTCTGGGGTCTTAAGAAGTTAGGCTATTACAAGCATAAGGTCATTCAACCCAGGGGCAGAGGTGAATGTAAAACTCTTCAGACCAGTGGTTGAGAGGCCCCAAGACAAGGAAAGGGAATCATTTATTCATTTAACATTTACTGAGGTAGGCTACAGACCAGGCAGTAAGAGGGATGGAGAGAGATTGGATACAGTCCCTGCCCTGAAGGAGCTCACTCCTGGGAAATATGTCCCAGAACCACATAACTGCCTTTAGAGTGATCGGTGCTCTTGGAGGAGGGCATAGAATGTGATTAGGACCCAGGGGAGGCTACAGTCAGAGGTATGGAGAGACCCAAGGGAGCCTCCTAGGGGATGCACATTGAGGTAGGGTTTTTGAAAGACTAGTAGGATTTGGAAGTGTGCATCTAAGATGAGAAAAGAATCATCAGGGCAGCAGGAGCAGCTTGAAAAAGCCTCGGTGCAGGAAAGCACAGGCTATGATGGCAAATGTGAGTCACTCTGGTTTCCTGCAACCTGGGAGTATTTGTGAGGCGAAAAGTAGCAGAAAAAATGTAAACGTTAGCCGGACTTCGGAAGACCTTGGAGGTCATTAAATAGAACAAGGAAGAACAAGTGGCCTTTAAAAATTTGATCGGATAATTTAATGGATCCAAAAGTGTGCAGTCAACCTCGTGTGACCTTGGGCAAGTCACTTTCCCCCTCTCTAAGCCTCAGTTTCTTCATCTGCAAACTGGGCAGACGGTCCTTACAGGAAGGGTTAGAGGATCAGGGGCAATAATGTGTGCCAGCTGCTCAGCACGGTGCCTGGCTGTTCCTAGACTCTTATGAAGCATTCATCCCCTTCCCTCTTCCTTCCTCACCTGCTGAAACCCCATCCCTTCAACCCTGCCAGCACTGAGACTGTCCAGCCATCTCCAGTTTCCCCAGCAGAGTGTGATCACTTGTACTTCTGCAGGCAACAGACTTAAAACACCACCCCCTCAAACCACATCTTAGAGAGCTGCTGTGTTTCCTACCAGGAGGCTGATGAGTTAACTTCTGTAAAGTAAATCCTATTTGCCCACTGACTGTCATCCTCTATTAAAGGATGTGTCCCCACAAGAAATGGAATCATATTAAGAAGAGTTCCCGTTTATTAGGCTCCCCCTGGGGACCAGGCACTGCCCATCAGCTGCCTCTGAGGCTCACAACACTCCTGCCAGGTATTATCTCAATTTTTCAGAGAGAGAAACTAAGGCTCAGAGAGGGAAAGTCTCTTTCTCAAAGTCACACAGCAGAGTGGGGGGCCAAGCTGATACTCAAATTTTAGTTTTATCTGATTCCAATGTCAAAAATAACTACCACACCACAGAACATGGTAGATGCAATTGGGGTGGGGACCTGGAACTCAGCACGCATTACAAATTGACACGATGCCTCTTGGGAGTTTTTATCTAAGTGGGTGTTTTCCCTGTAAAACTCTTCTGACACCAAAAATGACCCTCCCCACCCACATCCCCACAGAGCCCTGGGGATCCCCCTTACCACTTATTTATCCCACCTCCGCATCTTACTAACTCCCAATTCTACTGGCTCTTCAAGGCCGCCCAGTTTAAATACCACCTCCCCATTTTTCTCCCCTTTCTGACAGCAGTTCCTCTCCCATGCTTTTGTCTTGAATTTTACTTAAGGTTATGTCCAAACAACCCTGGTAGGATCTGCTTTTATCTCTGAGCCTAATCTTTGTTGAATGAATAATGAGCTCCATCCTCAGCCTCTACCAAGCAGCCATTATGCTCCCTACCTTGGTTTTCATCATTCATTCCTCTAGTGAAATATCAGGAGTTCCTTGCTGGGAGACAGCACTCTGGTTTTTCTCTGATTCCACCACCCCTCAGGGCTTAAAACATATTGGAGGCATATAGGAAAAGTAGAAAGGGTGAGTGGGTAGATAGATGGAAGAATGGATGGATGGAAGAATGATGAGTGGATGGAATTGTTACTAGATGTGTGAATAAACTGGTAGAAGGATGGATGGATGGCAAGATGGATGGATGCTTGGATGGATGGCAGAATGAAGGATGAATGGAATAATGGGTAGATGGAAAGATCAATGTACATATGGCTGGCTGGATGGATAAAGGATGAAAGGATGGGTGGATGGATACAACAGAAGGAAAGCAACGTTGGAACATAATGAAAGTATCTTGGGAAAATTGTCCAAATAGCACCATGCAAAGCCCCAAAAGGCAATGATAAAAGGAAAAAGATAAAAACGGGCACAGGGCTTCCCTGGTGGCGCAGTGCATGAGAGTCCGCCTGCCGATGCAGGGGACGCGGGTTCGTGCCCCAGTCCGGGAAGATCCCACATGCCGCAGAGCGGCTGGGCCTGTGAGCCATGGCTGCTGAGCCTGCGCGTCCGGAGCCTGTGCTCCGCAACGGGAGAGGCCACAGCAGTGAGGGGCCCGGGTACCGCAAAAAAAAAAAAAAACAAAAAACAACGGGCACAATTTAGATTAGAGAGGATGGATAAAGTGCCGAGGCCAAGAGAGGTGTCCAAAGTTGAGCTGACAATGGGGGAAGTTTTGGGACTCCAAGCCTTACCCTTGACAAGGGCCTTCAAAACTATGGTCTCAAATTCCTCAGGGCCATCATCAGTTGAATAGACTGTCAGCAGCTCCTTCCGACTCATGATCCTCTCCACCTGCAGAATACCAAGTTTTGCAAACCACACCCAACTCCCTGGCCCTGTCCATAGAGATATAGGAGAACATTCCCCTGCAGGACCCAGTAGTCTAGGTGCCTAGCACCCTCTACTCCCAGAACCTAGGGGGGATCCAGGCCCCCAGGCCTCTCCTCCCTTAGACCCAGGAGTCCAGGCTCCCAGCCTTTCCTCCCTCATATCCATGAGGCTGGGCCCCCATTCCCCTTCCCTTGGATCCAGGTCTCCAAATCCTCAGCATCCTCACCTCTCAAGGCCCAGGAGCCCAGGTTCCCAGCTCCCTCCCATCTCAGGTTCCAGAGTTGGACCCCCAATGTCATACCTGGGCCTGTAGGACCTCAGGGTCCCCTTTGGGGAAGAAACGTTTAATCAGATCTTGGGCTTCACATCGCCTGCCTCCTCCACTCCCTGGAGCCAGAGTGTAGATCTCTGCCAGGCAGTCTGCAGCTCCCCCAGACCCGGCCACCAGGAGGCAGGGGAGCTGAGCCTGGGTGGCCTTCTCTATCCGCTACAGGACAAAAGGGGGAGCCAGGTTAGGGAAGGAAAGTATTCACACCTCCTGGAGTCTAGATTCCCAGCCCCCTCCTCCCCTAGGACCCAGGAGTACAGCCCCTGGCTACTGCCACCCCTTAGACCCAGGCACCTGGGCCCTTATTACCTTCAACATCTTTTCATCACCATCAATCAAGAGAAGGAGGACAGGGATGTCAATTCCAGTCCCTGAGGAGAGAAGAGAGCACAGGGCTTGGTCACCTCCCATCAGCCTCTGTCAGCGATGGGAGAGAACCACGTTTCCCAGGAGTCCCCAGGGCAAACGCTGGCTTTTGCCTAATCCTCTGTCCGGAGGCTCATGAGAACTGTCATGCCTTTGAGGATGTTGGGAGGGGCCAGATCTTGAAGACAGTAATGTTCAATTTCTCAAGGGAGGAGAGGGCTGGGAGCCTGGACTCCTGGGTTCCCGAATGAGGCATGAGTCACTCCTATAACTGATTAACCATCCAGGAGCCAGGAGAGGGTGAAAGTGCAAATACAAAATAAAGGAAATAAGGAATAGAAAGGACTATCCAAATACAATAAAGATATTTATCAAAGCCCAATAGCAAACCCATGTAAGTTTTTTACGAACTCTATTCCCAATAAAATAAGAACTGAAACAACATTACTACCATTCACACTTATCTGGGAGTTTTGAGCTAATGTAACAATGCAAGAAAATGAAATAATTGGAATGAAAACTTGTACATATATTTTTTAAGCTGGAAGAGACAAAGGTATCTATTTGAAGGAAAGATGATTTATATTCTTAGAAAACTGGAGAGACTCCACTCAGAATAACTAAATAGGGCTTCCCTGGTGGCGCAGTGGTTGAGAGTCCGCCTGCCAATGCAGGGGACACGGGTTCGTGCCCCGGTCTGGGAGGATCCCACATGCTGCGGAGCGGCTGGGCCCGTGAGCCATGGCCGCTGAGCCTGCGCGTCCGGAGCCTGTGCTCCTCAACGGGAGAGGCCACAACAGTGAGAGGCCCGCTTACCGCAAAAAAAAAAATAAATAAATAACTAAATATTAATAAGAGAATTTGGTTAAGAGGATTAATACAAAAAAATACTCAAAAATAAAAAACTTTTCTACAACTATTATAATATGTATCTTATCCGTGTTTTCACAAAAATGATAAAATACCTGGGAATTAATTCATACAGAGAGGTATAATACTTTTATAAGGAAATTGATAAACATTATATAAGAACAAGGCCTGAATAAATGGAAAAACAAATGCCATGTTAACCTGTCACAGTGTAACACATAAATTCAATGCAGTTTGGAGAAAGAGGGAGGTAGGAGGAGGTTGGCAGTGTTTTCCTGTTTTTTTCTTAATGGAACAAAATAATTTTTAAATTCACATGAAAGAATTAATATCAGAGGAGTTAAGAAATTTTTGAGAAATGACAGTAGGGAGAAACTTTCCCTAATATATATTCAAACGTCTTTAAACTGCTGTAAACAACAACAACAGGAACAAATATATATATATATATATATATATATATATATATATATATATATACATAAAAATTTTTTTTTTTTTTTTGGCCATGCTGCACAGCATGTCTGATCTTAGTTCCCTGACCAGGGATTGAACCTGCACCCCCTGCATTGGACATGCAGAGTCTTAACCACTGGACCACCAGGGAAGTCCCAAACAAAATATATTTTTGGCACAGGAATAAATAGAGAGGTAGAAGAGAAAAAGGTTCAGAAATACTTCAACATATAAAGGAACTGAATATACAACTTAAGTGGCATTTCAATTTAGCTGGAAAAAGATGGTTTCTTTATTAAATGGACATGCAGAAAATGTGGTTTCCCATTTGGAAGAAAAAAATGTAGACTCCCTATCTCAAAACACCTAAATATCATTTCCAGATGGATTAAAAGTTTAAACATAAAAATATAAGATATTAAAAAAGAAGACTTAGAATATTTGTATAGCATTGGAGTGAAATGGACCTTCCTAAAAAACCAAGGGAAACCAAGGGGCTATAAAAGGAACAACAAATATATCTAACCACATAAAAATGATAGAATTTTTATGGAAGTAGACACCATAATTAAAGTATCTTCTAAAAATTTTACATCTAACAGTCAAAGAGTTACTAAGGACAGGATACAAAGAATTCTTACAAAAAGACAAGAAAGAAATAACCCAATTCAAAAATGTGCAAAGAATATGAATAGACAATTCATAATTGAGGAAATCTGATTGGCCAACAAAATATATCTTTTAATAGTGGTTAGATAAATTAAAAAATCAAATGAAAACTGGCATGTCACTTTTTACCCATCAAATTTGCCAAAAAAAAAAAATTTAAACCAAGAGTATCCAGAGCTGGTTAAGACTGGACAGAAAAGGAAACTCTCACACATTCTCGATGAGAGTGAAAACTGCTACACACTTTAAGAAAGTGATCTAGTACTATCTATTAGTATACACACAGAGCAATCTCACTTGCGGGATCTACTGTATAGAATTTAAAACACCTGGATGTAATTATGGATGTTCATACAAAGATATTTATTCAGCATTGTTTGTAGTGCCAAACACTGATAGCACTTTAAGTATCCACCAATTGAGAAAAATTTAAATAACAGATGGTACAACCATTACCAAGGAATATCATACAACTATTAAAAGGAGATACAAGATAGAGAAGTTTGTACCTAAAAGGGATGGTTATAAGAAAGTGATATGTATATGTATAGTATAAAAGAGAGAAAGGAACACCTCTGAGCATAGCATAGGATTTTATAAGCATAGACAAAGATATAAAAGGATTAACTCCAAACCATATAACACAGATTACCCCAATAGAAGGGATTGGAGCTGGGAAGGGAATTTTCTAACGTCTTTTTTTTTTTCTTCTTTGACCAGTGGGTTATTTACAAACTACAATTCAGGCAATGCTATGAATTTCCTTATATAACTTCGCATGGTTTGATTAGTTCCAATAAACACATATTAAAGCTGCCATAAAATATTATGTTGAGTGAAAGAAGCCAGTATCAAAAGGTCATCTATTACATTATTCCATTTATTTAGCTTCTGGAAAAGAGAAGATTAGAGTGATGGAAAACAGATCAGTGGCTGCCAGGGGCTGGGTGCAAAAGGAATGCCTTCATGGTAACAGAACTGGTCTATGTCCTGACTGTGGACGTGAATCTCTACATATGCCTAAACTCACAGAATTATACACCCCAAAAAAGTCAGTTTACACCCCAAAAAGATAATTTAAAAAATGAGATTAAAGTTGCCGAAAAGCTAAGTAAAGTTTAAGAATTAAATGGGGGAGTTCCCTGGTGGTGCAGTGGTTAAGAATCTGCCTGCCAATGCAGGGGAAACGGGTTCAATCCCTGGTCCGGGAAGATCCCACATGCCGTGGAGCAACTAAGCCCGTGCACCACACTACTGAGCCTGCACTTGAGAGCCCACAAGCCACAACTCTTGAGCCCTCGTGCCGCAACTACTTAAGCCCATGCGCCTAGAGCCCGTGCTCCGCAACAAGAGAGGCCACGATGATGAGAAGCCTGCGCACCGCAACGAAGAGTAGCCCCCGCTCGCCCCAGCTAGAGAAAGCCCGCGCACCGCAACGAAGACCCAGTGCAGCCAAAAATAAATAAATACTTAAAAAAAAAAAGAATTAAATGGACACTTTTTAAAATACAGGAAATGTTTATAAAGAAGCAGGTTTCTGTTTAGTTGACTTTCTACATTGGACATTTCTTTCTGTTTTAGTGATTTCTGCCCTGTCTTTATTATATCCTTGCTTCTACTTTCTCTAGATTTGATTTGCTCTTCTGTTTCTAGGATTTTTTTTAATTGGAGACTTAAATCATTGATTTTCAATCTTTCTTTTCTTTTCATTTTAGGTAAGCATTTAAGTCTACAGATTTCCCTCTAAGTACTGCAACAGCTGCATCCCCAAAGTGTTGGTATGTCATAACATTATCATCATTCAGTTCAAAATATTTTCTAGCTTCTTTTTTTTTCCTTCTTTGATCCATGGGTTATTTACAAACTACAGTTCATGAAATGATATGGATGAATCTCACAGAAATAATGTCGAATATGAGAAGGCAGAATTTAAAACATGGGTTTAGTGTGATTGTATTCATATGAAACACGGTTAGAACTACTCTTTGCTGTGACAAGCAGGATAGGGTGGTTCTTGGGTGTGGGCAGAAAGCTTCTGGGGGCTGGTATTACTGTTTCTTGATCTGGGTGTTGGCTGCATAAGTGGATTCAATTTGTTAAAAATTCATCAAGCTGGGCTTCCCTGGTGGCGCAGTGGTTGAGAGTCCGCCTGCCGATGCAGGGGACACGGGTTCGTGCCCCGGTCCGGGAAGATCCCACATGCCGCGGAGCGGCTGGGCCCGTGAGCCATGCTGGCCACTGAGCCTGCGCGTCCGGAGCCTGTGCTCCGCAACGGGAGAGGCCACAGCAGTGAGGGGCCCGTGTACCGCAAAAAAAAAAAAAAAAAATTCATCAAGCTGTCCACCTTTCGGTATTGTAGATTTCAAGATGATTTTTTTCAAACACAGCAAATGATGGGAGGAGGCACTTGACCATAGGAAACTCCCCCTGGCCGCAACCCCCAAATTCCTACCAGATCTGACCACTGGGATCCTGAGCCTTGGGCTGTGAATCCCCAGTGGAAGGAGCCACTCACCTCCCACGCCCGTCTTCTGTTGGGCAAGGTAGGACTCGAAGCCCAAGCGGAAGCGGTTCTCGCCGCCCAGGCGGCCGTGGGTGCCGTCGTCCACCAGAAGGAAGGCCGAATAGTTGTAGTCGAGAGCAAACTGGACCCCATCCTCGGGATCACCGCGCCACCGGTACCTCGCAGGAAACGAGCCCTGGGGGACAAGTGGCCAGACCAGGGAGTCTTTCCATCAGGGCCAAGATCCTGTTCTCTCAGATGCCTTCGGAGACCTGGACTTCCTGGGTGCCGGCCGCAAGGTCCCGTTCTCTCTCAGACCCGGAACTACAGGTCCCCAGCCCCGCCTCCCTCATACCCAGGAGTCCAGGCCCCCAGCCCCGCCCCCCTCAGACCCCAGACTCCTGGCCCCCAACCCCCTCCTTGTCCAAGACCCTGGGTCCCACCTTGGGGTTGATGAGGGTGTCTCTATTCCGAACCACACCCCAGGGGGCCACGCCCATGGCCACCACCTTGTTGCCCCCAGTCCTGGCTGTCTGGTGGTCCCGCACTGCCACACCCACATGCCGTCCAATGCCCTTGTGCAGCCCTCCGGTGACAATCCAGGCCCCTACGCAGCGACACAGACTGGTGGTGAGGTCCAGAGACACACAGGCGTGCAGAGACAGACAGAGACTAGAGAGTGAGACAAAACCCCACACACAAAGACGGGAGTGGGGAAAGACAGAATTCCAAGGAAGTGAGGGAGATGGGGGGGGCAGCCGGCCCCGGCCCAGGAGGGAGATGCCCACCCTCAGTCACCTGTGTTCTGGGCAGCCCGCACCAGCCCGCGTCGCAGCAGGTCCTGCAGCCAAGTCTGGAGGGTGGGGCCCCCCGACCCCCCCAGCACTGACACCACCAGGTTCGGGGCCTGGAAGCCCCATATGTTTGTGACCAGATTATAAACTGTAGCTGGATCCGTGCGGTCAGACAGCCGGAGGAACTGTGGACACACAAGAGGAAGGGACACGGGGAGGGGGACAGAGAGAGAGAGAAAGGGACAGAGACGCAGAGAGAGGAGCACAGAGATGGGGGGAGGGGGGACGGGGACAGAGACCCAGAGGGGAGGGATGGAGACCCAGAGAGAGGAGGACAGAGACCCAGAGAGAGGGGGACAGGCTTAGAAAAGACAGACAGGGGTGGAGGGGACGGGGATCCAGGAGAGGTGAAGATAGGGATTGGTAAATGGGGAGACACAGCGTTCAGTTGGGATACCCCCAGACCCTGGCTCCGGGAGCCCCTGAGGCATGCAGCCCCACTGGTCAACCCTGGCCCTGCCCAGACATGCAAGTCTCACATTGCTGGCCTTGCGGCCGGCACCCAGGAAGTCCAGGTCTCCGAAGGCATCTGTGGGCTTCTCCGTGGTGTGCAAGTCACTGTCCCATACGGTCACCACGGCTGCCCCGAATGCATCCTCCACAGCCACTGATGGGTGGGCACACCGGGGTTGCCCACACTGGCACAAGGTCCCCCTGAGGGGGGAGGGGAAGGAGGAGGATGAAGCCCAGAGGCGTCCGCACCGACCCCAAGCATCCAGTAGAAATGTCCATATTTCTGCATCTCCCTCCAGAGGAGCTCACAGTCCATACTGACCCTGGCACTGGCCCTCCGTGGTTCTGACCAGCCTGAGGGAGAGACTGGAGCAGAACAACCAGTCACCTCACCCACCAGCAGGAAGCCACAGTGGCTCAAGAGCACCTGAGCAGGGAGGTCTGCATACCAGACCCCACACTCACTGTTGCCTTCAGGGCCTGAAGTGGAAAAGTGCAGGGGGCCATTGGGGATGTCCTTGCTGCCCCCAGTTCAAACAGAAGATATTCACATGAAAAGGAAAATCAAGAGTGATCACAGAGCACGCATGCACTAGAGGCCAAGGCAGCTGTGTGACTTTGAGCAAGTAGTTTCATCTCTCTGAGCCTAAATTTCCACCTCAAATGGAAAGACAATGATAGCCCAGTCTACGTCATAGAACTGTGAGGGACCAATGAAATAACACAACATTTCCTAAAACAGGGGCCGCATACCAGATCCGGTCTCTGTGAACTCCACACTGAGCTTTAAATGACCTTGAACAACACAGTGAGAAAGTCATTCCTTTTTGAGCTCTCCTGATTACTGTCAAGGAGAGAGGATCAGCTGGGTGCTAGAATGTTTTTAATGCCTAACTCTTTACTTTTTCTTTTTAACAGAGAAAAGCTGGCCTCAGACTCAGAAAACTGGGCTGGCAACAGCATCCACTTAGACGGTAAATACTTTTTACCTGGTTTTCATTGTGATTGTCTTTTATGGCTTGTTTCTTTCTCTTTGTGGCAAATGGAACAGATTTTGCATTTATGGTGATCACATATGAAACTTCTTTCCCCCTAAATAAATACGCAAGTATCCCTTGTTACCTAATGGGATTGGCACCTGAGTTTAAAAACAGCAAGCCACACAGGTTGGGAGATGAGGGATTTATTTGAAAATGTATCTAAATCTCTTTGGTCCCTGATTCCAGAAGGGATTCAAATATCGGGGGAGACCTGCATTTATGTAAACAGAGTGAGCCATGATTTAAGGACTAATTTTATGGAAAGGATAGCACAGGTGGTCCATGGATTTGACAAGAGTTGTAAAGTCACTAAAAGAATGGCCAACAAATCCAAACAGAATATACCAGCTCCTGGCACAGTGAGAACTATAGGATACACCCCTCCCTCTTCCTGAGTCTACCTCCAGGGTCCTGGCATGCCTCAGTTTACCCACTTGATCCTTTCACCTATCTCAACCCCGTCCCTGGACCCCCCTCATTCCTGTCCATCTACTTCCCACGAGCCCTTCCTGGCAAAATTTCTTCATGGAATGTTCCAGAACCTGAACTGTCCAGTACAGTAGCCTCTAGCCACACCGTGCTCCTTATAGTCAAATAAATTAAAATTAGATACCACTAAAAATTCAGTTCCTCAGTTGCTCTGGCCACATTTCAAGTGATCAGGAGCCACATGTGGCCAGTGGCCGCCATACTGGCTGTGGATATAGAACATTTTCACCATTGCAGAAACTTCTGGTAGACAGCACTGGCAGACTCCCTCTCTGTCCGTCTCATCTCCTACCCCCCTTTCTCTGTGTGGCCACTGAAAACGAAATTGTTCCCGATAAAATCAGCAATTACCTGCACATCCCCGAATACAATGGCTCCTATTCAGGTCTCATCTGACTCCACAAAGTAGCACTGGTCATATCTAAAAGGCTGATTCCAGAAAACCTTTTCCTTGGCAGAGCACACCCGTTCCCCTGGCTGCTCTGTCTCTGCCTCATCTGTGGCTTTCTCTTCCTCTGTGCCTCCCTCGAGTGTAGGTGTTCCCCAGAGCCAGGACCACATGCCTTCCCTACGTGGGTCTCAAACTCAATGCCCCCAAGGGCCAGGCAGGTAATTACGTAAGAGAAAGAAGCATCAGGAGGAAAATTAGAAGCGGATGTGCCGGCGGCTGTGCTGACGTGAGGCAGCATGTCTGTCTCGAAGCATTCAGAGACAAGTTTTTAGCAATCCTTTCTTCCGTGGAAGAAAAAAAAGAAAACATCGGCCATAGAATTGCCAGTTTGCAACCTCCTCTGATTTTACACTTTCTTCCCCCCATCCTACTTCCACTTCAGTTTCCATTACCACCTACAGCTAGGACTTCTCAAATCTTGGATGGAAGTCACAGACCTTTCCTGGGTCCCTGAGCCAAGTTTGCAATGCCCCTGGCTCCCCCAGGCCCCTCCCACACACGAAATGCCACTCTGAGCTGGGCAACATTTCCCAAATCTACTCATGCACCTGGGTTCCCATCTCGGGGACAAGCTCACTGTTTCCCAGGCCCCAGACCAGATGTCTGGGCCCATCCTCCCCTCTCCCCTCTCACTCTACAAATCCATCGGTCCCCAAGCTCCTGCCCCTGAATCTTTGCCCTGTCCCCACCTCTCTGTGTCCCCTCAGCCCTGGCCTGCCGCAGGCCTGTTCTCCTCCCACCTGTCCCCTGCCCAGCCTCTTCCCCAGCTTCCTGAACTCCTATTCATCCTCATGTGGCCCTCAGGGCATCTTTCCACACCCAGAGCTGACTCTGCCCCTCCCATGGCTCCCCGGAACACCAAGACTCGGTCCCAACCCCTCGGGGTGACATTTGAGGCTGTGTGACTACTGGCCCTGCCCTCCTGCTTGATATCCTCTTTCAGATGCTCTCTGCACCTTGAACTCTGCCCCTTTTGCAAGCCACATAGTCAAAAGGGGGCAATTTATACTTCTTGTTCCCACTCCTGGAATCCAACCCACCTTCAACTGTCAAACTCCAACTTTATCACCTTCCAATGTCACCTCATTAGTCCCTCCTCCTACAGAAGCCATTGGTGACACCCTGTGTCCCCTCCCCGGACTTAACCAGATGCCTCCTCTTGGCTCCCAATGGGCCCAGTGGCTTGTCCTTTGCAGCTCCCATCTCCTTGCCTTATAATCATCTTCCTCCCACCAGACCAGAGGTTCCTAAACTTCCTTGACCGCCCTTTCCATCAGTAAAAGTTTTTGAGCACTCACCCCCAAATAATATATATGTTTATTTATACATAATTCAAGCCATCCTGCACTAATATAGTCATAATAAAACACACACTAAATTAGGAACGTTGACATTTCCCATACCCCAAAGATTGCCTTGAGGACACTAGAAAGCTAGAACCCACTTGAGAGACCATCCCTGAAGGCCAGGAGCTCCTAATGGTGGCCACTGCCCACCCCTCAGCCACCCAGCACAAGCGCAGGCCCTACACATGCTAGTAATTGCTACCTTCCGGTGGTTCCTATGGACATATTTTCCAGTGATTACTACGTGCTGGGCACTGTTTCAGAAATATCACAAGCAGTAACTTGTTTAATTCTCACAATATCCGCAGGAAATGGAGCCTGTTTTTTTGTTTTTTTTTTTGTTTTGTTTTTTTTTTTGCAGTACGCGGGCCTCTCCCTGTTGTGGCCTCTCCCGTTGCGGAGCACAGGCTCCGGATGCGCAGGCTCAGCGGCCATGGCTCACGGGCCCAGCCGCTCCGCGGCATGTGGGATCTTCCCGGACAGGGGCACGAACCCGTGTCCCCTGCATCGGCAGGCGGACTCTCAACCACTGCGCCACCAGGGAAGCCCTAGAGCCTGTTTTTATGCCCAGATGATAGATGAGGCCCAGAGAAGTGAAATGATTTGCCCGAAGCCACACAGCACGTGTCCCAGCTGAAATCTGAACCCTGGCAGGGCCTGTGCTCTTGAAAATAATGCCCCCTTGGAAGTGCTGAGTGAGAGTTTCTTGGAGGAATGAACGAACAAGTGAATGGATGAAACAGAGACAGCCAAGAAAGAAAGAGAAAGTGACACCAGGAGGCAGAGACACACAGAAGGGACACGGGGAAGGAAAAAACCAGAACCCAGCCCTGGGTCTTGAACACCGAACCTGAGGGGGAGGATAGGAAATTGGAAGTGTTTGCAGACTGACCCAAGCCCTCCCCGAGGTAGAGAGCCACCAGGGAACGCCCTTGGGAGTATCGGCTCTGACTGGGGAAGGGAAGGAACCGAAAGGCGAGGTCTGCGGTGGGCGGGGTCAGCGGACCCGGGACACTCTGGGGTCTGTCCCCGGGGCGAACTCCTCACCCCGCATCTGTGGGGTCAACGATGAAAGTCGTGCACGTCTTCTTCTTGAAGATCTTGGGGATCCAGCTCTGGAGACAGGAACAAGGAGTGGTGGGGTGGATCCAGTTAGGTCCTATGGGTCACGGAGTGACCCACCCGCGCCCTAGCCGGAGATCCAGGAGTCCGGGACCCCAGTGCCCTCCTCTCCCGGACTCAGGAGACTCGAACCCCCCAACCCCCTCACCAATCCGTCCCCAAGGACCCTGGAGTCCGGGCCCCCAGCAACTCCTTCCTTTGTCTGACCCAAGAATCTGGGTCTCAAGCACCCTCCTCTCTGGAAACCAGGAGGCCAGGCCCTAGCTCCCTGTTCCCTCAGGCCTGGGTCCGGCTGCTGTACCTGCTCCTTCTCTGCACCCACCATGCTGCCGCAGCCACAGAAACCTATCCGACTCCCGGCATTCGATCCACCAAACCGGGTTCTAGATGCGCCCTGAACAAACCGGATCCGCCACTTCCCAGCCCAGCCTTGGGCGGGGCCAGGTCTGGGGGGCGGGGAATCTCGGAGAAGCGTAGAGCGGGAGGCGGGGCACAGGGTCGGACAGGATCCAGAGAGAGGCGGGCAGGGACCCAGGGAGAGGGGGACAGGAACCCAGGGAGAGGGGGACAGAGACGCAAAGAGGAAATGCCAGCGATGAGAGAGAGGGCACACTGACCCAGGTCGGGGGATGGGGGGCGGGAAACACTAAGACTTAGGCGGGGGCAGAGAATCAGAAAGGGGGAACAGAGATTGGGGGGCGCTACATTGACCCAAAGAGGGAGAGAGAAAGATTTAGATGGGTGACAGACACTCAGAGTGAGAGGGAGAAGGGGACAGAATCCTCAGGAGGGGGGCAACAGGGACCCTGAGAGAGAGCTGGTGAAGAAACAATGACAGAGAGAGGGAGACCCGTAAAGAAGGATGGGAACCCAAAGAGCGAGCGGGACAGTGACAGGATGAGGAGTGGGAGGTACTGCTATGCGGACAGGCAGGGCCACATGTCTCCTGCCCACTCTCTGACAGGGACAGCTGCGGCCTCCTGGGTAACCTGAGCCCCTTGCCCCCCCTCGCTGTATTTATAGCCCTGGCCTGGCGCCATCCCCTGCCCCCAGATCTGAGTTCCAGGGACAGGAGGTCATGGATACGTGTGCTGGAGCAAAATTCCTTTCACGCCATTCCAGGGCTTCCATATTGGCATCCACCTTCTCAGCAAAGTAGCCCATTCTGGCCAGAAACTCCCCATAATCTAACCCCCAGTCCTTCCTTGGCAGGGATTTCTCCCCTCAGATACATCCCTCCTGCTACCCTCCCCCATGGCCCAGGCTCCCCCCAAATTGGCCTACTAAAAATCTAGCCATTGTCTTTGCAGCTGCCAAACATGAACTTGTTGGCAACCCAAAGAAATCCCTTGGCTCCCCTCTCCTGGCCAAGGAGAGACCCCTTCATCCACCCCCTCCCCAGCTGGGAGGGGGAGGAGCAGGAGGGGAGGGGCAGGTGGGGACTGACCCAGAATAACTCGGGGCTGAGAGTAAATTTAGCCACAGAGAGGGGAGGGGAGAGACCCTATTGGCTGGGAAGTGGGAGGGAGGGCCGGAGAGGAGGGTAAGGGGCTCTGGAGACTGCCTCAGAGGGCCTTGCTGTGAGGGCCAGGGGACAGAGGCCGAGAGAGACACAGCAAAGGAACAACACAGGGAGAAAGAAACAGAAGGAGCCCAACATTCATCCACGTAGCCATAGCCACAGTGGGAGCCAGCCCTGGGAGAAGCTCTGCTGCCTGTCTGTCCCCATGGGCAACCGTGGGCCATGGCTGCACACTTTTCTCCTCTGGGCTGCAGTGGCCAGCCTGCTTCTCCCCACTGCCGTGACCCAGCAGCTGAGAGGGGCTGGGCTGGGGCCCAGCAACTGGAACGACAATGCAGGAGCTTCGGGACCCTCAGAGGACGCATCGGGCAAGTTTGGCCACCCCACGCACAGCCATAGAGGCCACGGAGATGAGAACAAGGATGTTTCCACGGAGAGTGGGCATCATTTCTGGGGCCAGGGAGACCACAGAGAAGAGGATGAAGATGTCTCCAGAGAATCCCAAGACCATAGGTACCAAGGCCACAAGGTGGGAGACGAGAACACCTCGGATGAGGAGGAACATACAGAGCATGCTCAGCAGGCCCGTGGGCACAGAAGCCATGGGAGTGAAGAGGAGGGTGATGCAGCTGAGTATGGGCACCGCTTCCCCAGCCACAGGAGCCATGGCCGTCAAGATGAGGACGAAGACGAAGTTGTGTCCAGTGAGCATCACCATCATATCGTCAGGCATGTACACCGAGGCCATGGAGAAGAGGAGGATGAAGAAGAGGAAGAGGAGGATGTCTCCACTGAGTATGGACACCAGGTCCACAGACACCAAGACCACGGGAAGGAAGAGGATGAAGATGTCTCAGATGAACACCACCATCACGGCCCCAGCCACAGACATCAAGGCCACAGAGACAAGGAAGATGAGGATGAGGATGTGTCCACTGAACACTGGCACCAGGTTCCCAGACATACCCACCATGGCCTTGGAGACGACGAGGAGGAGATCACAGTCAAGTTCAGCCACCACGTTGCAAGCCACCAGCCCCAAGGCCACAAGAGCACTAAGGAGGAGGACTTCCCAGAGGAACATGAAAGAGCAGTCCGTGGCCATCACCACCGCGGAGTCCCCAAGGAGGAAGATGAGGACACCTCTGCCAAGCTTGGCCACCAGGCTCCCAGCCACAGGCAGCAAAGCCACAGAGATAAAGGAACTGGCCACAGAGGGTCCATCAAAGAGGAGACTAGCCACCAGTCCCCAGAACACATGGGGGTAAAGGATAGAAGCCATTTAAGGGAGAGTGATTCTGAGGAGGAAGAGGAAGAGAAGGAAGAGGATCACAGCTCCCATGAAGATTATGATGAAGGTTCAGAGGAGGGAGGAAAAGGTACCCACCATGGCAGCCTGGACCAGGAGGACGAGGAAGACAAGGAGGAAGGTCATGGCCTCAGCCTGAGCCAGGAGGAGGAGGAAGAAGAGGAGGAAGAGGAGGAGGAAGAAGAGAAGGAGGAGAGGAGGGAAGAGAGGGCTGAGGTTTGGGTCCCACTGAGCCAAGACCACCAGGAGGAAGAAGATGAGGAGGAGGGGCTGGAAGAGGATGAGCTCCCCTTCACCATCATCCCCAACCCACTGGCCAGGAGGGAGGTGTCTGGAGGTGCCTCCAGTGAAGAGGAGAGTGGTGAGGACATGGGTAAGTGATCTGACTGGATGATGGGGGTGGGGAGGAGCGGAGTCAACCTGGGTCACTGCTGCCTTCTTGTCCCCACAGATCAGCAGGATGCCCAGGAGTATGGGAACTACCAGCCAGGGTCCCTGTGTGGCTACTGCTCCTTCTGCAAGGTATGTCCGCAACCCAGCTCCACCCACCAAGCTGTTCCTAGAGTTTGTTCCTGGGCTCTGGTGTGCCTTGGGAGGGCCCTGAGCAACGGGCCCGAGTAAACAAAGACACTTCTGGGGCCAAGTCGGGGACAGACTGGAGGCCAGGAGGCTGGGGAGGAGCCTGGGATAGTGGTCCAGGAAAGAGAGGGTGAGGCTTGAGCTGCACTTGCAGATGTGGGGACAGGGAGGAGGGTTCAAGGCAGAACCGAGGGAAGTGGGACAGGACTGGAGACTGACAGGCTATGGGGAGAATAGGAAGAGAGGGGGTGAAGAGAGTACCCAAAGGTCCAGCCCACAGTGACAAGGGGACGTCGGGGCGCCTTGCAATAGGGAAATGAGGGGGTGGGAAGCAGGTTAAGCAGGTTGGAGGAAGATACTGAGCTCAGTGTCAGAAGTAATGAGGCTGAGAAGTTGGGGATATGTCCAGTGGGCAGGGTGGAGGACTGGCGGGTGGCTCCCAAACGTCCCTCCCTGCCTAACCAGGTTCCTCTGGTCCCCAGCGATGCACTGAATGTGAGAACTGTCACTGTGACGAGGAGAACATGGGAGAGCACTGCGACCAGTGCCAGGTGAGACTTCTCCCAGACTCAAGGATCCACCAGGTTTCCCGACAGCCCGGGACCATCTGAGCACCCCCAGCCCCAAATCTGCCCTCAAACTGACCTAACCCCTTACCCCTGATGCAGCCTTGACTCCAAACCCGATCCTGCCTCTGACCTTAACCTCCGCCTAGCTAGCCTCCTGCCCAAGTACGGCCCACGCCCCATCCTAACACCGCCCCTGACCACCTCGTACCGCTCATTCTCTCTCCCCACCCCCGCCCCCAGCACTGCCAGTTCTGCTACCTCTGCCCGCTGCTCTGCGAAACTGTCTGCACTCCGGGTGAGCATGGGTGGGGCCCAGAAGAAACCTGATGAAGGGGCGGGGGCCTGGTGGGTGGAGCCAACCTGAGGAGCAGGCTGGAAGGTTGTGGGCGTGGCTATGTGCGGAGGCGTGGCCAAGGCTGGGACTCTGTGAAGAGCGGGAGGAGCACGGAGGGGCGGGGCCGGGCAGAGGGGAGGTTGGCGGTAGGTGCCAAAACCTAAGAGGTTCGGATTGAGGGGGTTAGCCTAGAACCAAGAGGTTGGGGCCAAAGCAAGTGGAATTCGAAGGACGCGGCGGGGCGTGGGGCTATTGGAGAATGGGAACACTTAGAACACTTAGAGCCAGGAGGAAGGGAGGAGTCGCTGTAGAAGGAATTAGTTTGGGGGAAGGAATCCAGAAAAGGGGGCGGAGCTAGTCCTGGTCCTGCACTGATTGAAAAGTGGCCCCCAATTTCACCCGTGGTGTACCCCTCAAGCCTCTTCTCTCCCACAGGAAGCTACGTCGACTATTTCTCCTCGTCCCTGTACCAGTAAGTGTGTGGAGGGAGGATGTTTAAGGGCCCCGTTTAGAAAGGTGCTGTCCCGCTATGAATTATTGGACAGCCCTGAGCCTCTAGTCCCCCCTTGGTGAAATGAGCAGGTTGACGATCTCTAAGCGCCCTGGTGTGAGCTTTAGACACTTCGGCTGTCCAACCTCTGCGTCCTTCTCTCCAGAGCCCTGGCAGACATGCTGGAAACTCCGAAACCCTAACCCAGACACACGGCTGCGGCGCAGATACATCTCCCTGGCCCTCCAACCCCTTTCCACGGGCCATATTTATTTCTCTGAATAAACGTGCTCCCCGAAACCTCATTGTCAGGCCTGGGGTCTGGATCCTCTGGGCACCGGGGAATGCGGGTTGGGTCTGAGGGAGAAGGGGCCTGGACTCCTCGAAGTGGTTGGTTGCTAGGTCCTGATAAATAAATCAGTCAACACGGGAGCTTTTTGAAACAGTTCTCTTTACCCGTGATCACTGAGTGACGCCTGGGGCAGGGAGGCCGACCAAGAGTCGGGGGCGAGGGCTTCCCCACCGTCTTTCCTCTCCCCACGCCACGTCGCCCAGGGGCATCGTGGAAAGAGGATTCTCCCATGCAAACCCCGGAGCTGGAGCGGAACGGGGAGCGCAGTTCTGCACCCCCTACCCCCCCCGGGGCACGGACACGGCCACAGCACGGGGGGCGGAGGGGCCTCGGGGACACGAGACACTGGGGAGAGAGAGGGAGCCCCGCCCGCGGCTGACCCCAGGCACCGGCGACCGGACGCCGCGGGGCAGGGCTGAGTGGCACAAAGGGCGAGGCTTTTAGCAGCGAGTCCTCCCTCCCCTCCTTTCGGACGAAGAAGGACGACTTGGGCCCCGCGACTGGGAAGAAAGGGGAGGGGGCAGCCTCTCCCCGCATGCGGCCCGGGAGGGAAGCCCCGCCCCCTTCCCGCGGGGAAAGGGCACCCATCTCCCATCGGAAACTGATCAATAAATTACAAAGTATTGGAAAGAGAGGCGGAAGTTTGGGGCGGGATTTCTTCCTGCTTTCTTCTTCCCCCCTCTCAGTCCAGTGCATGTGGTTTGGTCCAGGCCCAGTCCATTTGCGAGGCAGGGACCGGCATTCCCCGCTTGTCTGTACAGATGGTCCAGTCCGTGGCGTGAGCTCCCCAGCAAGCTCTCTCCGGCGAGACCATACTCTGGACAGGAGGGGAAACAGCCCAGCCTCTGAAAGGTTCTTCCGTCCGAGTAAGGTCACCTGCATTGACGCCAGGCAGTGCGTGCAGCTGTGAAGATCCATTGTGCCGCCCAGAACCCCAAGAGCGCCCAGTACAGTCCTCACCTGGAGGCGTACACTAGCAGGAATAGGTCCGGACAGAAACGCCGTCTGCCCGGGAACTCCCAGAAGTCTGGCCTGGAGGGAGAATGAGCAGCGGTTCAGCCTGGAAAGCGCGCACGCACACACACACACACAGACACACGCCCACTTCCCCCCTCAGTATTTCTCCGATCCTCAACCCCAAGCGTCCTCCCTTGGATTTCCCCTTCCGAGATGACAACGACCGCCTAGATCCAAGCCGGTTTCTCCCCCTTTCCCATAGCCTTGCATGCCTTCAAAGTATCCCAGGTGACACTGGACGAGTTCATTTCCCACCCTGGAAAGGGGGTGTGGTGGGGTTGAGGAGGTTGGCTTATAGGAGCGGTCCATTTGTCAAGGTTGGGGGAGAAAGGACCAGGCCATTTCAGAACCTGAAGAGGGAGGTTCCTACCCACGAGGAAAGGGAGGGGAGGAGAGGCTGTCGCGTTTGGGATCCGCCCACCTTCCGGCTGCAGCTTGCGGAGAGGGAGCCCCGGCGAGCCCAGGGCCCCTGCTGCGGCCGAACGAAAGTTGGGGGGCAACATTTCAGCTGAGTCAGGCGTTACGCCTCGGAGGTCCTTCTCTCGGAACATCTTCCGCCAGGATGGGGAGCGGCTGAAGGACTTGGCACTGTCCTAGGTATAGGGGCCCGGCAGCCGGTGAGGGACTAGGGCCGCGTTCCGACTCCGCCCCTTCATTTGACCCCACCCCTCTCCGGGTCCTTCCCTCCTTTAACCCCGCCCCTTTTCTGGCACCTCCTCCAACCACGACTCGCTGGCAAAGTCAAGCCCCACCCCTTCAGCTCCCAGACTAGAGGTGCAGCTGGGAGTGGAGTCTCCTATGCTGCTGCTGCGCCCACCTCATCCAGCCGCCTGTCTGTGCCCAAGGAGATGAGGTTGCTGAATTCCTTCTCCAAGAGCTGCCGGGCCTGGGGAGGAGAGGTGGGAGAGGGGTTTCAGCGTGCAATCTGTGAGGTGGGGATGCCCAGTATGCCCAGGGCCTAGCGGCAGCTCACCTGTGCATTCTGTGTGGGGATCTGCAAGAGCAAGGCCAGGTCAGAGTAGTCGAAGGTCTCGTCCAGGGCGAGCAGCGCCCCGTGCACCCCGCTCTCCGTGAGGTTCGTGGCGAATTCCTTCAGGCCCAGCCCGGACACCCAACCCATGACCCGCTCATTGGACCACACCATCACGTCTGGGGACAGAAGGGACCCTCAGCTGCTCCCCTCCCGCGGCCAGGCCCTTCCAATTTACCCCATATCTCCATCCCCACTTCCTCTTCCTGGCCACGCCCCAATGCTGGCTCCACCCCCTCTTCCCTGGCCTCCCTTCCCTCCCCTATTTATGCCTCCTCCAGCACTGCTCCAAACTCCTCCAACCTGGCTCCCAGCTGGACGTTTACCCTTTTCTACTCACCTCGGATCTGGGTCTGACTCTCTTCCCGCCTCCGCTCCAAGTCCTTCCGGTCATAGTTGAGTCGTTTCAGGCACATGATCCCGTAATGCAGACTCACCCTGAGTAGCAGAGATAGTGGAGTTACAGATGAGCCCTCATACCCCAATGACTGCTACTCCTATTGGGCTCTCCCCGTTGTCTGTGGTCTTCTGGCAGAGGTTGGGGAATTGCTCCATTGGATCTGTTCTACTGACTGCTGACCTTCCCAGGAGTTGCCATATTTTCAAAAAGCAGTTCCTATTAGCCCACCTTTAAGGGGTATGGGGTCAACTAGCTAAGCTGTCTCAGGACTTGGGCTTTTCCTAGTGGGCCTTCTTATGGGTGGAAGGGGCACAGGAGTCTTGATTGCCTGACAATCAGGGCTAGAGGACCAAAGATAGTCCAAGGAATTCCCCATCACTGGTCCTATTTGCCAAAGACTCTCTAGAAGTGGGGCTTACCCCCTTGGACTGCCCCCACGGGCCAGGCGACGCCCACCTGTGGAAGCTGTCCACCATCTTGAGTTGGCCCCGGAGCTCCTTCTTGTTAAGATGATCTAACATTCGGGCATCCACCAGCGACTCCATGAAGTAGCTGCGGTACTGGGGCAGCCCCAGGCTGGGCAGCCAGTCGTTCCCCACCCATTCATGGTTCATGTCGCCATATGCCAGGATCTGGGGCCATGGGCAGGTGGGGGAGGAGTCAGGCCCTCTGACCCCATCCCATGTATGTATGCAAGGGTACAGTCCAACCCCCCTCCCCCAGATCCGAGGTTGTTCTTTCTCCATCCTATAGCAGGACAATGGCCAATCTGCTCAGGACAATGGACAATCCAAAATTGTCTCCCTTTCCTTCATTATGACAGCATAGACCCTCGTCTACTCAAAGTGTGGTCCTTGGACCCACAGCATTATCATCACTTGTGAACTTGCTGGAATTGCAGAATCTCAGACCCTAGGCTACTGAATCAAAATTTGCATTCTCACAAGATTCTCAGGTTATCTGAACTGTACATTAAAGTTTAAGAAGCTCTAGTCTAAAGTTGTCCCAACTCAGAACAATGGATCAGTCCAACATCACTACTCCCCCAAGTCAGCACAACGGATTTTCCAATGTAGCTCTCTCCCCAACAAATGATAATGGATCGATCCACCACTCTTGCACTGTCCCCAAAATACTAGTCTAGCTATATCTGACCCAGGACAATATTCTGGATCAACCCCAAATCCTTCACTCCTCTTAGCATAAGGAAATAATCCATACCTTCCCCTTTGCTGGGAAACAAAGACCCAACATAGCTCCTCTGTCTCAGGTGAGGTCATCCCGCTCCCCTCTTGAGAACAAAATGTAGCTCCTTCTCCCCAACTTCTCACCCTGACCTGCCGCCCCCCGCCCCAAATGCTTTCCCTTTTCACTCCAGTACAGTGGAACAATCCCACTTCCCTCATTTCTAGGTAAAAGAGCTGCTTAGCACCTCCCTCTAGTTAGAGCAATGAAACTGCCCCTGGAGCCCCCGCAACCCAGCATAATGGAATGATCCGTGCACCACTAACAGTGGAATAGCCGGGCTTCTACGCCGACCCCCACGAAGCCACAGACAAGAGCAGAGCTCCGCGCAGCGCCCCCCTCCCGCGGTGAGGATGGAATGCTCCGGTGAGGGGAGGGGCGGGGCTCGGAGAAGGAGGGGCGTCCATGCAGCGTGCACAGCCTGTTCATGCGCCCACGGCCCGCCCCGCCCCCCCTACCTGCTCCCAGCTGATCTCCTTGGTCTCCTGACCAGTTAGTGGGAAGAGGGGAGAGAAGGGGTGGGTTAAGGGGCAGGCGGAGGAGGGCGGGAGGGACGAACAGACGGACAGACAGCTACAGATTCATCTGCCCCCCCCCCAACTCCGCCGCTCCTCCCGAAGGAAATTTAGTGCCACCCAAGGCCACCGGCAGGGGGCACTCACAGGCTTGGTCGTCGCGGTAAGGGACTCCATCTCTTCATGTGTCATCCACACGTTTCCTGTGGACTGAGGGGCGAGGGGTGTTACAGAGGTTGAGAGAGGGCTTCTGAACAGGGGAGGGGAAGGGGGTCGTGCTCCTGGAGGAGCCGAATTAGGCATGGGAACACATAATTTTCTGTATGGAACAAAATGATAAAATTTTAGAAGTCAGTATGTGCTATGGGAAAAAAAATAGGTGTTCATGTGTTGGGGTGATGGGGCCGGTACTAGTTTAGCTGTTGAGTTAGGGAGGCCTCTTGGTGGTGGTGACATTTGAGCTGAGACTTCAAGGATGAGCAGGAGCCAGCCTTGGGGGAAAAAGAGGGAGGGGTGCTCCTAGGAAAGGGAGCAGCAAGGGCCAAGAAGCAGAGTAGAAAAGGGAGGGGTGGGTAGGGGCCCCTCATCAATGGCCCTGTAGAGAACCATATGAATTTGGCTTTTTCTCCGGGATGGGATCCCTCTGGCTGCAGTGTGTAAAACAGCCTGAGGGGAGGCAGAGGGACCTGAAGGGAGCCCCACTCTCAAGAGATAATCCAGGTGAGAAACTGTGGGGAGCAGGGTGTATCAGACAGAGCGGGAGTGAGCGGGCCCAGGATTGGCTACTCTGAGGACAGTAGGCGGGGCCCTGAGACAGCAAGGGCTGGGATTGGCCCCTGGACACTCACAGTGCGGGAGGAGGCAGGAGCAGAGGGTGAGGTGAGTGAGACCATCTCCTGGATAGCGAGGCGCAGCTTGAGCCGGTGCAGTGGGTTGCTGATGCCGATCTCGCGCTGGATCTCCGTGTCTGACAAGTTGGCCATGATGGCACCACTCTTGACATTGGCCCGGCAGGCGGCCACATACCACGCAGGCATGCCTACCCACAGCTGGACCAGAGGGAGGAAGGGAGAAATGGGGAAAAAATGAGACAGAGAGACAGAGACATACGGGAGGAGAAACGGGAGAAATGGGAGAGGAACAGAAAGAAAGGGAGACAGGGAGACAGAGAGATGGGGAAAGGCAAATGGGCGAGAAACAGACATGAGAAAGCAGTGAGGAGGGCAAGGCAAAGAGATGTGAGGGTCAGAGGGAGACACAGGAAAACAATGGAGGAGAGCCATAGAAGGGTAATACCAGAGTCAGAGGGGAAAGAGAGAGATGGGGAGAGACAGAGACGAGGAGAGACACACAGAGATGAGAGGCAGAGATGGGGAAAGAAAGGAGCAAAAGACATAGACATGGGGAGAAATACGGGGAATGACAAAAACACAGAGATGGGGAGAGAGGCAGGGAAATAGAGACACACAGAGAGAGAGAGACATAGGAAGACACAAAGAGATAGAGACAACAGGACCAAGGTGGGCATGGCCAGAAGGACAGGGGTGAGGGGAGAAGGAAAAAGAGTAACAGGAAGATCTACAAGAAGCCTGACCCCTCCCAGGGCCTCCTCCCCACCAACTCCTCTCCACCGCCACCTCTGAGTTAGGAGGATGGTACTAGGTGGACCCAGCCAGCCCTAAGGGTGGGGTTCTCAGACCAGTTGGGGATAAAGAGTCAGGACGTTTCTGGGCCCCAGTACCTCTAGCCAGGAGACCACAGTGGGCCCATCCCAGGCAGCAAAAGGCAGGCCCTGACGGCAGGCCTCTTCCAGAAGTTCATGCCTGGGGAGAAGGGCAGGAGATCGCAGGGACAGAGACACCTAGCCCTCTTGCATGGCCCCCTTCACCAACCGCATCCCCCCACCAAAGCAATTTTTATGAATGTAAAAAACATGGCAGAAGGCTAAAAAAAAGACATGTGAATCTTTGTAATCCACCTTCCCTCCCCACAACAGATCCACACTAATCAAGAGAAAAGGGGAAAAAAAAGAAAAGAAAAACTCTAGGGGTTCCCAAGTTCCCAGGCAAGCAAGTTCAGGATCTTGGACACCCCCTCCCAGAATTTTCTCCTCACTTATGACCAACCCTCCCCGCCTCCACAGCACACACCCACACTCACTTCCTCTTGTTCCTTCGGTCCTTGTCTCCTGGGCCTGTCAGCTTGGCTAGCCCCAGAGGGTCAGTGGCCAATGTCTCGTCTGAGGGTGTTCCAGCTGGAGGCAGGGAGGGGCCAAAATTTGGAGAGTCTCAAAGGGGAGGCAGAATCTTTGATGCTGGGGGGTTGAGAAGGATGCCAGGAAAGCAGAGGCCCAGAGGGATTAGTAAATGCGGCCACACAGAGGGAGTGATAAAACCAGACAGGGACCAATGTCACCTCCTAGGCAAGGAATTGGAGAAATCCCCAAAATAGGGCTGGATTCACTGGGCTGGCCTTGGTAAGCTGGCAGTGGTGTGCTGGTAAATATTTAACAACTGGCTCCCTGGGGAAGGAGAAGGTATTTCCTGATTTGTAGCATATGCCAATTTCCATGGTGTAAATAATCCCACCAATTTCAAGCTACCAATGTGATGTCAAAGCAGCTCATAAAATTCCTGAAAATTTAACTAACTTGGATTTCACAAACCAGACAAGCAGGCTCCAGCCCATCAGATGCCCTGCTTTTAGGATGCTCCTCCCTCTTTCTCTATTTAAAAAATAGGTAAATAACATAACAAATTCATTTGCCCACCAGTCACTCAGGTAGGCCTCAGAGTGCCCTTTCCTTGTCCCTTCTCCCCTCTACCTCTGCCAAGGTTCCAGCGTTCTAAATGAATTACCAAATGAATGAAGACAGGATTGTATGTCAAATGAATATGTAAAGAAGAAGAAGGAAGGAAGAAAGGAAGGGAGAGAGGGAATCAGGGGACTCACCCAGAGAAGAGCTGTCCCGACCTGGTGGTCCCATTCGCCCCTTCTCCTTCTTGCCAAAGAGACGGCCTATGGATGACTTGATGCTCTTCTTCTTGGGAGCTTTGTGCAGGGAATCTGGGGTGCCCTCACTGGGTGAGCAGGACAGATAGATCCCATCTGGGATGCCTCCTCTCATCCCAAGTCTTTGTCCACTCCCACCGCCTCCTCCCAAGCAAGTCCCGCCCTGTCCCATCCCTTATTCTTACTGACCTTCCCCGTGAGGGCCCTCCATCTTCCAGGGATCCCGCCTGCAGTGCCAAGGCCTGGGTCATTCTCTCAAGGCGGGCAGAACGAGGAGTGGGAGGTGGGGTGTCTCCTGGGATTGCTGGTCCCTCCATTCGTGGAGCCCCAGCTTCCTCCTTGGGGGCATGATTCTGGAGACAGAGGTGCTATATTGAATCAGAGGGGTCATGTTGGGGGCTCATTAGCTGGGATGTCTACGAGGTGTCTGGGATACCCCTGATTTGTGGAACCACTTCTAAAGATAGCCTAGATTAAGTGCGGGTGAGTTGCAGAAATATAAAGGCAATAACTGCAGTCCCCCTGGAGCTTGATAAGCCCATATTTATACTGTCTTAGCTTCTGGTGTCAGGAGTGGGATCTGCTCAGCCTCAAGGAAAGCTAATGAGTTACAGGTTCTGAAAGCAGGAAATCTGAGTTTAAGGCAATAAAATAGGGCACATAGATATTGTGCCTCCCTCAAAGGTCAATTCTAAAAAAAAAAAAAAAAAGGTCAATTCTGAGGATCTAATGGTAGTTCTCAAATGTATATTTGGTCACAGAGACATTTTTCTAAAAATCCTATGCAGTGGGAATTCCCTGGCCATCCAGTAGTTAGGACTTGGTGCTCTCACTGACAGGGCCCAGGGTTCGATCCCTGGTGGGGGAACTAAAATCCCTCAAGCTGCATGGCATGGCCAAAAAAAATAAAAGTAAAAAAATAAAAATAAAAATCCTATGCAGAAACTTAATGTGTAAAACAGGTAAAAGTAGATCACATCTGACTGAAGTACAAGTTAGGGTTCAGGAACCCAGTGGCTCAGCCTCCCATTTGCCCTTTGAGTTGGAACTTTTAGGGAAAGCTAAGGTTGCTTTTGAAAATCACTGGTGTGTTGGTCATTGTTGCTTTTTGTTAGGGAGCCCTGTTTATGACCTCCCACCACCACCACCAAGCTGAGGAGACTTAAGAATACTCACAGCTTTGTCGGTGCCCTCACGGGCAGGGCTAGGGGGTGCCAGACGGGGTGTTGAGTGGCCAGAGCTGGGAGGGGAGGGGCTGGCAAGGGTAGAGGTGGTGAGGGAGGGGGGCAGTGAGCAGCTACTGCGGTAGCGGCCCAGTGAGTCCAGGCCCGAGCCAGACACCCGGCTCTCCAGCTCTTCTGCCCTCTGTTCTGTTGTCTCCTTCTCCTCTTGGATTAACCTGAGGAGGAAAAGGGGGAGATGGGGTGAGAGGACTCAGGCAGACAATAGGAGAGGGAGTTGGGGGATCCCAATGGGCCAGGAAGGCTTGGCGGAGCAAAAATAATTCTGAGGAAGGGATAATGAAGTTAGAGGGTCTTGGTGGATCCCTGACGGCCTCACAGGTTCAAGGGGAGTCAAGATATCATGATAGGCTCAGTAGGTCATGGAGAGATTAGGGATGACAGGATGATCAGGATCTGCATCAGGACTACGCTGGTAATAAACAAGTGGTTATGGAAAAGCATAAGTGGATTACTATGGGCAAGAGGTCAAGTTCTAAGGAGGACAGCAAAAGCAAGCTCATGATAAGAGCAGAGTGAGATCAGGGACTCTGAGGTCAACCTAGGATCTGGGAAGGTCATCCAGACATTTGGTGAGAGTCACTGTCTCAAGTCACAAAAAGTTTGAGTGGAAGATGATGGTCATGTTGATACATTTGCTGGGGCCCATGGAAAGTGTTTTAGTTTTATTAGAGAATTGTTAAATAGGGCAATTTCTGAGGAATCAGGGTATACTTTATGTGATGGGGGATTCTTAATAAATTGAGGATTGTTGTTATATTAGGTAGAAATTCTTGTTATCTAGAGTTGAGGTTCTCAAGGTGTTTTGGACTGGGGGACCTTGTGTTGTGTTGAGATTCGCAGGGTACTGGGAGTCACTGCGTAATTGTTGCGTGAAGCCATGAAAGCCATGATGTAATGGAGGATTCTTGACGGGTTGGATTGTGAATTTTGGCATCTGGGGATGCAGTCTTGGGTATATTGGGAAATTGTGAGTACCGGCCGGGGCGTGTGTAATGTATATATAGCACGTAGGAGACTTCCTGGTATCTCCTCAGGGATTCCTGGATAGTGTGTTGGACTGGCAGAATTCCTTGATGTTTAGGAAAGGAGTTGGGCTTAGGTGTGCAAATCAGTCTCCAGAGCCAGAGGGGCCTTGGGCTAAGCTTAGGCAGGGTGGGGAAGAACTGGGCCAGTGCTCACTTGATCTCTTTGTTGATGGCCTCCAGCTGCTCCTGAAGCATGATGGCCAGTGTCTGTACATCAGCCTGCCCACTGGGAGACAGCAACTCAGCTCCAAACATCCCCTCCGCCTCCTCCTCATCTGAGCCATCCAGCTCCCCAGGGAATGGAGGTGGCATGGACCCCGCAGGGGTAGACCGCTCCCACTCCTATCTCTGTGTGGAGACAGAGAGATGCCAGGTGGACAAGGGCCGAGGTAGGTGCTGGGTCTTTCCTCACCTATCCTGACCTTGCCCACCCTCTATAACCCTGCCCATGTCCCCTGACACTGACTGCCCTCACCATGTGACCCAGCCCCCCACACTTTTCCCAGTCCAGCTTTCTCTCTTGGTGGGTCCTTCTTCTTGACCACCCATGACTCTGCCCTCTCCCCTGATTCCACTGTTTCCTTTGACCCAGCCCACTTCCTTTCTTCACTTGGCCCCATCCATTCTAGGATTCTACACCCTGCATACCATCCCCCCAAACCCACCCCTCTTCCCACCCCATCGTTCCTCTAAAGTTCTCACCAGGCAGCAGGACATCCACGTGAAGAGCCATCGGGGCAAGTGGGGATGACGGAAGAAGAAGAGGAGACAGTGTGGGTCCAGGAGACCTTGCTTCTCAACTCAGTCCCCGCCCAGAGCCCTGCATGTTGGGCTCCACCTCCTACTGCTGCCCTCCCGAGCCCTGCTCAGTCCAGGCCCCAGAAGTGGCTGCTGACCTTAGAGGGCTCATCTTTGACCCCTGACCAGCGACCCCTCTTGCTTGCCCGGCCACTGCCAGCCCCATAGGGATCCAGGTGGGCGCCAGAAGGTAATGTAGGTGCCTGGGAGTAACGGAGCTCCAGAGCACTGCCAGGGAGAGATCTGTGGGCATAGAGAGGGCAGTCAGAGACCAAGGGGTCAGGAAAAGGAAACAGAGGTTAGTGGTCATGGGGAAGGGCTTGGGGTCATAGGATTGGGAGAGGGATCTGAAGTCAAAGGTCAGGAAAAAGGGTCTGCAGTCAGAGGTCATGAAGTCAGGGGTCAAAAATAAAAGGGACCAGTGGAAATCTCAGGAGGACAGGGAGTGGGGTGGGGGAGACTTCGTATCAGAAGGGATGTGCTTGGTCAAGGGGGCTCCATGGGCAGAGGTGGGACAGGAAGATGACTGTCACCTGGAGTAGGAGGATGGTGGCCTCCCCCGCAGCTGGTCAATCTCCATCTGCATCCGCTCCATCTCCGCCAAGAGCTGCTCCTGGGGGGAGGAGGTTGGAGATGTCAGGTCAGAATCTGCCCCCTCCCCCCACCACTGAGTATCAGCCCCTCCCAGCCAGGCTGATTCCAACCCCAGCAATGCCTGCTCCATTTCTCTGGCCCTCACCCAAGGCCCACACCCCCGGCCCCCTCCCTACCTTGTTGAGCAGCAGCTCATCCTGCAGCTTCTTCATGTTGGCGATCTCCTCGCTTAGTGAGTTCTGTGGGGGGCAGGGGTGCAGTGAGGGGGCGGAATCAGGAAGCAGCCTCCAGTGAACAGAGACAGGCCTGAGGGGACCCCAGGGGGAATGAGGTGGGCTTGAATGGTGAGCTGCATGGGGAGAGGGTTGTGGAGCCGAAGATGCTGCTAAGGCAGGGAGTCCCTGGGAGCCCAAAATGCAGCGTCCTGTGAAATTTCCACGGATTCAGAGTGTGAGGGTCCATAGGGTTAGAGGCTTGGGCAAAAGCCAAGAATTCAGGCTGTGGGTGCCCCAGAATTCAGCTCTAGGGTGTTTAAACTAGGTGAAAGTGTGGTGGTCCCAGCAATCGAGCAGTCTATCAATTTCAAATTCAGGATGCCCACATTTGGGGAGATCTCAGATAACTGTTTGGGGAAAGGTCTGGGGCCCCAAGATTCCAGCTTATTGGAATCCTAGGTTGGGGCCCACCTTCTCTTCCAGCGCCCCCATGCGCTCCTTGAGGTGCAGCTGCAGCCGTTCGTTGGACTCACTCAGCAGCTTGTCCACTGTCTCGGACAGCCGCTTATTGTGGTCATCGTTCATCTTCTCCCGCTGCCGGGCCTGCCCAGAGGAGAACAGAGCAGAGGCGCTCAAGCCCTGAGCGTTGTCCCTGCTCCGAGCTCCCGACCCCCGGCACAGCCCCCTCACCCAGGCGTATCCCCCAAGCCTCAAAGCCTCCTCACCCGCTGCAGCTCCTGGTTCTTCTCCTCCAACTGGGCCTCCAGCTGCCGAAGCCGCTCCTCAAAATTCCCATGACGTTCCTCAGCCTAGAGGATGGAACCCATGGCATCTGACTTTGTCCCACTAGGATGCAGTCAGCCTCCAGGCCCCACCTCCTCCAAGGCTGGCTTCCAGGCCCCAGGCTCCTCCCCCACAGGACTCCAGACCCTGCCGTTGTGATTCAAGCCCTGCCCTCTCCTCTAGTCTCCAGCCCGGTCCCCTTCTCATGTTCTCCCCATCTGTTCAGTCCAAACTAGAGAGCACCAGCCCCCACCAAACCTCCAGGCCCTTCAACCATCCCAAGTCACGTCCCTTCCCTGGACGCCAGGCCCTACCCTTTCCAGCAGAATTCGGGCTGTGGGTCTCCTATCCCTCCAGACTCAGGCCCTGCCTCCTCCAAGCCCCGCCCCTTTGCCCCAGAGACTCAAGGCGCCGCCCCAGGCCTCCCTTCACCTTGTTGAGCGCCGCCACTCGCTGGGCCAGCTGTGCCTCTATCTCCGGCAAGGTTTCCGCCTTCTGCAGCGTCTGCTGCAGCTTCTGCTTAGCGTCGTCCAGCCACTCGGCCAGCTGACGGCTCTTCTCTTCACTCTGGGGGACACAGACAGGGGGGAAGGGAGGAGCTAGGTGAAACTAGCCACGGCCTCGCCCCCACCGCCCCTCCTCGGCCGTGCTCCCACCTGCCGGTACAGCGACTCCTTGCTGGCCAGCTCGTTTTCCAACTTGTCGTTGGCGTCGTGCAGAGACGTGGCCTCTCGCTGGGCACTCAGGTAGCGCTTCTCTAGCGTTGTGATCCGCTCTTCCATATCCTCCCGCTGCGCCAGCGCCTGCAGAGGTGACAGAAGGCTGCGTGGACTACAGCTCCCAGAAGGCCGTGGGGGCAGCCTAGGCTTAGAACCCCAGTTCAGGCACCCCAAGGTATCCTGGGAAATGAAGTCCCCTGCCCTCCGGGTGTCAGAATGGTGGAACCACACCTGCCGAGAGCTCCCAGGCATAGCCAACATTAGATCCCCTGCCACCTGATAGTTAAAATGGCGGTACAGCCCCTCCCATAAACTTCTGGGTCAGTACTGGCTTAGACCCTCCTCATATGGTTGACCTAAGATCCATGAGATGGAATGTCTCCACTTTTCTTAGCCCACTAGCCTCAAAAATCCAGGCCTTAGATTTTTCAGCAACTTCTGGCACAACTCAGGTTTAGAATCACAGAGCAAGTGCCCTAGGGTCTCATAGGAAACAAAGGTCCCTTCCACCTGGGAGGCAGCATCTCCCAAGGGCCCCCAGGGTAGCGCATGCTTAGAAAACCAGAGAAGGTGCTCCAGGGTCTCACGGGGGAAGGACTCCTGCCTGGGAGCCGGTGTGGTGGGACCACGCTTCCCAATAAGCCCTGGGGCCATCCACAATTGAAATCCGAGGTGAAAGCCCCAGTGGATGATGAAAACTAAAGTGCTGTCTCTTCTTTCTCATTCAATGCTTTCAAGAATCCATGCCCTACATTTCACAGCAGTCCCCGCAGCGTGGGAGTTAAGGTCAAGGAACCTCAGCCAGAATGGGGTGAAATGCAGACAAAGGAGTTCAGTTAAGAGGTGCAAGAGAATTTCCCAATGATAACAATAATAACTACAACCAGATACTGGGTGACTACCAAGTATGTGCCATGTGCCAACTCTCTGACAAGGATCATAAATACCATTAGGTGAGGAAATTGAGACTCAGAGAGGAGAAGAGTCCACATAGCTTGTGGACTGAATCCAGATTCGTGAGTTCTGTGACTATGGGCAAAGGGGGACAGGAAGGGTTGCGGGGAGGGAAGGGACAGAGGGCAGCCCACCAGGGGCTCCGGCCTCACCTCCTTGAGGTCGCGCTGGAGCTTGGCGTTAGCTTCCTCGGCCTTACCCAGCTCGCGGTGGGCCGTGCCCAGCTCCTCCTCCAGCTGGCTCATCTGGCGGCACAACACCGCCAGGCGCTCCCGCAGCTGGCACACCTCCGCCCGCTGCCGCTCCAGGGCCTCCTCCAGCTCTGCCGTGCGCCGGTTCGAATCCCCGCCAGGACCCAGGCCATTGGCAAGAGTCTGGAATGGGGACAGTGAGGGAGGAAGGGACAGAACTCAGAGTGGGGAACACAGAGATCGAGAATGCAAGGAGAAAACTGATGGGGGTGAGGGGGGATCAAAGATCAGTAAGGGCCATGGAGGTCACAAAAGTTAGCTAGCTGACTTGAATCAGAGGTCAAAAGTCAGTAAGAGTCTGAGGCGTTCAGATGTCCTAGGGTCAGTGAGAATCATACCAAACATTAAAAGGACCATCACAAAGTCAGGGGGCTGAGTGGGATCACAGTGAGGAGGACCAATGAAGAGCAAGCGGAAGGAAAGACTTCCACCTCTTACCTGCCCATCCCCATCCTTGCCGGTCTCCTCTAGCCCCGACCGGCGCCTAGACAGCTGTTCTCGAAGGCTCAGAGTCTGGCAATGGGAAAGGGAAATCAGGGCAAAGGAGGTCCTAGAAACCCTGTTTCTACTTCCCACTGGCACTGGTCCTGCTGGGCCACCCTTATCCCACAGTCTACCCTTAGACCCTGTGCCGTCATTATATGTCTCCTTAGCCCCCCACCAGAGAAGAAGTCCACCGTTATTCTTAACCTTAGCCTCCTTGTGGAGGTGTCCTGACTTTCCCCACCCAGCCATTTCCACCATTGTCAGTTCTTTCCCTTAGCCCCAGCCCTGGTTCTCACCTTAGTCTCACTGTCACAGGGCAGTACTCCGCTTAGTCCTGCCCAATGAGTTCCTCCTTAGGAACCTCACTGGTTTTCTCTATAGTCCTACCCCATTGGTCTTCTGCCCTAGTCCTGCTCCCAACAGATTCTAGGACCCACCCAATCAGTTCCACCCCATTGGTAGTTCATTAGTCCCTCTTCCTTCTTGGTCACGCCCCCACCTCCTGATTGCTCAGCTCCAACTCTTCCTCTAGCACTGCCACCCGCTCCAGCGCCATTCGCAGCCGCTCCCGGACCTGGGGAAGGGGGCAAGACAGTGTGAGATGGAGATCAGACCTGATGGAGGACAGTTGATGCAGAACACCTTTGGGATGGACCTGATAGGGTGACATTAGCATTCCTCTATTTATAGTATGTGTGCATCCCCAACTAGCTACCAAGGCAGCCTCACCCGCTGGTATCCCCCATCCTATTACATTTTTCTATTATCAGCCACTCAGGTCCCAGTCTGCATAGCCTGTCTCAGTCAATTACAGTCAACATTCTTCCCACTTGGGCCATCCCCAACCAATCACGGCCAGAATTTCTGCCGTTCAACACAGCCCCAGCCAACCACGAGTTTCTGTTCTACAACCAGGCTCTTCCAATTCTCATACCTTCTCATCCAGGGCCTTGTGGTGCTCGAAGAGGGATTTTAGAGCCTTGAGTACCTCCACCTCAGAAGAGACCCCTCCCGGTGACTGGGCCTGGCGCTTTACCACAGTCATACGCAGTGACCTCTCGTGCCTGGACACCAGGCACTCCAGGTGTTCTAGGAGAAGCTACAGAGATAGGGCACAGGACCAAGGAAAAGTGTGAAGGGAAGAGAGGCAGAGTGAAGGAAGAGGATTCAGACAGGTGGGGCGGACGCATGGAAGAGGTGGAGCCAAGCAAAGTGGTATGGAGAGAGACAGGTCAGGAAAAGAGAGGGATAACAGAGGTGGGGGGCAGGTCAAGGAAGGAGTGGTACAGGAAACGAGAACAATTATGGAGATAGGGGAGGGGACATGAAGGAAGGAGGGGACCAGAGGAGACCCACCAAATTGTAGGAGCAGGGAGAAGAAAGGAAGGCGAAATAGAGGGGAAAAAATGGGTCAGGCTGCAACACCCAAGGCCCCGCCCACCACACTTAGGTCCCGCCCCAAGACCCCTCACCCGAGTATTGTTCCGCTCTGCCTTCAGCTCCGCAATTTCTTCCTCCCGTTCCAGTAGCTGCTCCCGACACAAGTTCAACTCCTTCGTCAGAGCCGCAAACTCCTATCCAGGTGTGGGCAGGATCGGACAATCAGATCAATCCCTTTCCCCATCTCCCTCATTCCTTAGGATTGGGAGGTTTGGAGGCCCCACCCATCTCTGCCAAGTCCCGCCCCTTCAAGCGGTTCAGGCCCCGCCCATCACCGGCAAGCCACTCCCCCTTCCAAGTGCCAAGTTCCGCCCCTTCCGGACCGCCCTCCCTGTGCCTCCGCGAGTCCAGGCCCCGCCTCCCTCAGGCCCCGCCCCGGCCCCGCCCCGACCTGGGGCAGCGCGATGCTGAGCTGGCGCTGCAGCGAGTCCTTTTCGTGGCCCAGCTCGCGCAGCCGCAACTGCGCCGTAGCCAGTCCGTCCTGCGCCTCGCGCAGCGTCTCGAGCAGGCGCTCGCGCTCCGTGAGCATCGTGACCATGAGGCGCTCCAGTTCGCCGCCCGCCTCGTCCGGGCCCAGCGCCGAACCCCGCCGGCCATCCTCGCTGATGGTGGGCATCACCTCGCACATCATGGCGGCGGTGCTGGCCTACAGGGAGGGGGCAGGGAACCGAGAGGGGCTTCGTTAAAGCACAGGCAGCGAAACTGAGGCACGGTCACTGGGATACTACATAGTGAAAACTGAGGCAGGACAACCCAAGCACTGCACAGAAGAAACTGAGGCTCATCCATTCCAATCATGGCACAAGATAAACGGAAACCCATTGCTCCCAGGAAACCAGGCCTGGCTACCTGGGTGAGAGCATTTGGAGAAACAGGTCAGACTCCATCAGACACTGGCAGCAAATCTAGGCTCAGCCTAGTCAGAGAGACCGAAGCCGGGTGCCCCATTGCCTGAGTGAATGTGGAAAGTTTGCAGGTCCCTCCCCTCCAGTCCAAGCCCCGCCCCTTCAAGCGACTCAGGCCCAGCCCATCACTGTCTATTCTGGCCCTGCTGAGAATCCCCTTCAACCTACTGCATGAGCTAGAAAACTCAGGCCCAGGCGAAGGAGACCATGTCTTCAGAAGGCCACAAAACTGGGGTCACAGAATTAGGTCACTGGTACGTAGTCACCTGTATAATGTCACAGGGATGGTCCTCACCTGCTATTCAGCCCAACTCCTGCCTCCTTCAACTTCCCAGATATCTAGATATCTAGCTCCAGGAGAATCTAAAGACCCACTCCAGTCGGGAAAAACAAAAATGGTGGGGACAATGCTAGCCATCTCCCACTACACAGGAGTCTAAGATCCAGCTACCTCTTCTCTCAGGTCACAGGAATCTAGGTCCCCTATCCCTCCCTTCCCCCAGACTGAGGAGTCTGAGCCTCCAGCCTTCTCCTCCCCAGTCCCAGGAATCAGAGACCACATCCACTTCCTCCCAGGACACAAGAGTCTGGGCTTTCAACCAACAACCCTAGACCCAGGAATCTCAGCCTTCAGACTTCTGCCCCCTCAGAACTCAGAAGTCAAGGCCCCCAGGACCCAGGGGTCCAGGTGCCTGAGCCGCGGGTGGAGATGAAGGGAGGTCTCCTGAGCCACTCCTTCCACACACATCAGGTCGGACGGGTCCATCTAGCTGAGCCGAAAGCAGGAGGGACTTTGACTCCTTCTCTCCTTTCTTTCTCTCCCTTCAGGCAGAGGCATAACCGGTTCTCAGAGTGGATAGTTTCCAGCTCCACCCAATATTCGCACTATGTCTTAAGCCTGGGACTGGGGCCTTGGACTCCTGGGAGGACAGGAGGGGACTGAGGGACCCGGGACCTGGGAGAGGAGGCAGCTGGGTGCCTGTAACCTTGGGTCTTTGAAGAGGTGCATCTGGGAATCTAGACATCTGAATCCCAACACTCAGAGGTCAGATTCAAGAAAATGTTTATAAGAGGGCAGGCCAGACTTAGACCAAAACCCAACATGGCATCTAAAACCCAGAATCTACTCATGAGATGCCATTAGGGATGTTTTAGGGAGGCTGTTCTAGAACTTCCAATTCCCTGAGAAGGAAACAAAATTCAGCTAGGCTGGGTGTAGAATCTAGAAGGCCACGTGCAAGAAGACACAGTACAGAGTGCAGAAAGGCCATATACTTCCACATTTACAATGTGCTCGGGGTAGGATCCACACATGGGGCCAAATAGAAGGGCATATTCTAGAGCCCAGGTCTGGAACTTTGAACAAGCCAAGAGCAATCCAATAACTTAAAAGAGTGTCTGGGTCACCCCAGAACCCCAAACACAGAGGGGAGGGTAATGATATCTAAGAACAGACCTAATGCAGTACATAACAAACCTAAGTCAGGAGACATAATCTAGAACTCAGAACCTACCAGGGATGAAGGCATAAAGGTATATTTTATCTTTACAGAATAAAGCAGAGATCGCATGCTTGGTTTTTTCATGCATCTAGATAATGTTAGAACTCAGAAGGCAGAATATATGCTCTAGAATTCAGAACATGCCCTGGAGGCAAAGGAAAACCTAGAAAATAGCAAGGAGTTTGCCTGGAACTTAGAATCGCCTGGGGGAAGATGCAGAAAGATGCATTTTGGCAATTGAGAATTTCCTGGCATAAGGACTGAGCTGGCAAAGGGGGTGGGGATGGGGGTGGTGTGTTCTAGAAATGAGGACATTTCTAGGCTGAAGACTCCAAAAGAGGAGAGAGCATAGAGCATGTTTAGAATGGTGAAGTGGCAGATGGAGGAAGCCCCCAATCCACCAGGGGACAAGTTCTAAGCCAAGGTCACACCAGGGAAAAGATGGACAGAGAAGATGGGAATGGATGAGCAGAGAACATAGAACCTGAGGAAGGAAGATGCAATGTACAACACTTCAGTGGGAATCCTCGAGATTTAAGACTGTAGAATTGGATGGAATCTAAAATAGGGAAGTGCAGGGACTTCCCTGGCAGTCCAGTGGTTAAGACTTGGCACTTCCACTGCAGGGGATGTGGGTTCGATCCCTGGTCACGGAACTAAGATCCTGCATGCCACACAGTGCAGCCAAAATAAATAAATAAAAATTTTAAATTTAATTAAAAAAAATAGGAAGTGCATTCTAGAATGGATAGCACAGTTTGGAGAAAGGCTAGAGCACATAACTGCAACACACATATTCTATTTTTTTTTTTTTTTTTTTTTTTTTGGCGGTACGCGGGCCTCTCACTGTTGTGGTCTCTCCCGTTGTGGAGCACAGGCTCTGGACGCGCAGGCTCAATGGCCATGGCTCACGGTCCCAGCCGCTCCGCGGCACGTGGGATCCTCCCGGACCGGGGCACGAACCCGTGTCCCCTGCATTGGCAGGCGGACTCTCAACCACTGCGTCACCAGGGAAGCCCGGAACACACATATTCTAGCCCTTAGAATGCCCCTGGGAAGAGAATGGAATCTAGAGCAATGCCAAGGATGTAGCTAGAACCTAGAACACACCCAAAATGAAATTTTAGAAGAAAATAAGCAAGGACTGGCTTCTTAAAAATTGGAACATGTCAGTAATTCTCTGGTGGTCCAGTGATTAGGACTCTGCGTTTTCACTGCTGAGGGCCTGGGTTCAATCCCAGGTCGGGGATCCAGCAAGCAGCATGGTGCAGCAAAGAAAAAAAAAAAAAGGAACTTGTCGAAGGGGAGGGTGAGATCAGAATTTGGCTTGGGAGCATTAGCTAGATGTTTGAATTTACCTGGGGAAAGTCATGCCTCGAATTTAGCACCTAGCCTAGACTTCAGAACAGTACCTTGGGTGAAAAAGGAAGATGTTGACTGGGAGTGTTCTAGGATTTAGGAAGAATCTAGAACACGAAGCATTGCCAGGGCGCATGTTTAGATGGAAATGTGGAAGACAATTCTAGATCACAGAATGAACCTAGGCCATAGAACACATCTGGAGGAAGGGATGTATGTTTGGCTCACCAGTCTGAGAGTGTACTCGAAGGATGTGACATCATGATATGAAAGAATCGTGATGGAGTGCTGGAAACATCTCAAAAAGCTGGGTCTCAGGGGAGAATGTTGGAAACCCCAGGGAGCCCAGAACCTGAGATGATACGGAGATGAAGCAGGGGTTTTTCAAGGCCACCAGAGATGTCAATTTGATGGGCAATTGTGAGGCTGTAGGGACTTGGGTTCAAAAGAGTAACAGCTGAGTGGCTAGATACTTGGGGTGGTGGGTGGCAGAGCTGGGGAACTGGACTCCTGAATCGCTGTGGAGGCCAAAGCCAGGAGATGGAAGTTTGGAGCCTGAGTCCCTGTTGGATGGAGGGCTGGGGTAGATGGCTTTGGTGGGCCGAATAGAAGGTGGGGTCTGAACTCCTGGGTCCCTGAGGGGAGGCAGGATCAGGGACAAGGCATCTAGGTCTCCAGGGGGCAGCGTGGGTAGAAGCCAGAGAATTGCATTAAGAATTGCATTCTGAGTCCCTGAAAGGAAGAGAGTCATGGCGCCTGAATCCCTAAGGGAGCAGATGCTGGGGTGCCAGGTGGATGGGTATATTTGTCTGAGGGGCACAGGGGCTGTTGAACTGTCTCTGAAGGGAGCAAAAGCTGGAAATCTGGATTCCTAGATCCTGAGGGGGTGAGGGCTACCAGCTGGGGCCTTTAGCCAGAGGAAGTGAGGACTGACAGGGCTCCCAGAGCCCGGTGGGATCTGGGTCCCCAGATGCCAAGATCCCTAAGGTGCACCAGGCAGGAACATTCAGAAGCCCTGACTCCTCAAGTAGAAGCTGGGGTCTCCGAAACCTGGGTTGTTGAGGGTGGAGCTGAGAGCCTGGCCAGTGGAACCCTGAGGCCCGGGCGCCCAGGTCGGGGAGGGCCTGGGTATCCCCAGGTCAAAGGCGCGACGGGGGAGATCCCCGCGCCACCGGCGCCGCCTCCCCGGCGGCAGCAGCAAGAGATGGGGGACGCGAGGCTGCCGAGAACGTTGACCATGGACAGCTCCAGAGCGGGCCTGTGTCCAGGGCGGCCGCCGAGCCGGCCGGGACTGAGGGACTCGGCCGGCTGTTCAAGCCGGCGGACCGGAGATGGGCAGACTGGGTGCGCAAATGGGGGACTATGCGGACGCGACGGGGTGGGGGGGGCGGCCGGCCCTAGCTGGGGGAGTCTGACACAGCTGCGGCCGGTGTCTGGAGCTCCCAGGACTGGGCCGAGGAGGAGGATCTAGGTCCAGAGGGGCTTCCTGGGGCTGACCTGGGAAATCCAGGCTCCTGGGCCCCGGAGGAGGCGCAAGGCGGCAGTACGCCTGGGATTCCAGGGTTCGGTTGGGGACTCTGAGAGCCGGGAGGGGCACGCCTGAGTCTCTGGGGTCGGGCTGTGAAATCTGGGCTCTGAGGTCCCAGGGGATGAAGAAGGGAATCCAGGATCTCAGGGAGGCGGGGGAAGCTCGGCGACGGGTCCCCGGGATGGGCGCTGCCAGGCGGGCCGGGCTGGGCTCTTACCTACCTGGTCCGCGGCGGCTGCGGGCGGAGCTGGGCTGCAGGAGGGACGTGGGGTGGGGTGGGGGGACCGGGCGGGGCCCCTGGCGGCGGCCGGGGCCCGGATCTGTGGCTCCGGAGCCCTGTCTCCGCCGCTCGCGCGGGCTCCTCGTCTCTTGCTCCGGCTTGGGCGCTGGGGACCCCCCCTCCCCTTGACGGTCTCACAGCCCTCTACCCCCTAAAATAGCCCCCTGCCCCTTTCACCGTTCAGCCTCCCCCCGCGAGGCCGCAGCCGCCAGATCCAGGGGTGCTCACCAGCGCCCCCCAAATCCCACCTTCCCCCGCCAAAAAATTCCTCCTCCCTCCTCCCGCCCCCCCCCCCGCCCAGCAAACCAGCTCCGGGGCGGTCGTGGCCCCTTTAACAGGAGACTGACAGACGGGGCCGCGTGGCCAATGGGAGGCGGTGTCTGCGCCGGCCGGCGGCTAAACCCCACCTCCGAACTGCCTGGGAGGGGTCTCACGGGCGGAGAGCGGGAGGCGGGGCTCAAGGTGAGACTGCCAATAGGCAAGCGGCGTGCGGCGGCTGGGGCGGGAGGCGGAGCCCGGCAGGGGGATGATGTCACCTGGAGCGAGTGGCGCGCGGCGTGGAACGCGAGTCGCGACCCGGGATTCCGGCGGTGGCGCGCGCCGGCCCTCGCGCCGCACGGGACAGGAGAGTGGGAGTAAAGAATGGATTTTAAGGCGGGGGCAGTCCCCGGAGACACGCGCTCGGGTTGGAAGGTGGGGTGGATGCCGGGTCGGCTAGCGCACCTTATTCTGTACCCCTTGCGCCCGCCTCGGGAACTGCACGTGGCACCTCCACCCCCGCCTCCCACTCAGACGATTACGCGGCCGGGAGGGCTCCCCCGGCGGGCTAGGCTAATGGTTCGCTCCGCCCCGCCCACACAGAGGCCGCCCACTGACTTTTGCGCGTTTCAGGCCTCCTCTGTCAGACCAGATACGGAGGAAGGGGGCTTGGCCTCCGCCCTCAGAATCTCTGAAAGGTAGGGGGAGTTGTCTTCAGTTCTGACCCAGCGCTCAGACCCAGACCGGGTCCCAGCCTCCAACCTAGACTTGCCGCTAGGAAGCCGGCCAGCCTCTGCCTTCGGACCTGGGGAAAAGTCTCAAAGCTCCGCTCTCAGACTCTGAAAAGGGTCTGGTAGTGACCTCTGCTTCTCTCCTTCTCTCACATCTCCAGACATTCTAACCCCCGGATGCAGAACAGACACAGACACTCAATGAGGGTCAAAGATCTTTAAATAAGGAGCTGGTGACAATAAATACTGTACAGGGGAGGGGGTGAGGGTTAGGGTCCAGATCTGTGGTTTCAGCCTCGAGACTCCAAGGACCTAAAAGGAGGGTGAAGAGAGGGGAGCCAAGCTCAGGGGAGGGGACCGGGGGAGGCATGGGAGAGATCCAGGACTGGGGTTCCAGAGCCAAGAGCCCAGGGAAGTGGGCTGAGGGTTCCAGAGGGAGTAGGTTCCCGATCTTGGGATGGGAGTGAGCTAACAGTCCCTAAGGTATTTAGTCAGAATGGCTTGGAGTGAGAGCCTGGGTCAAGGGTCAGAATCCCAGGGAAAGGAGCCAGGGCTGGAGGTGGCAATCAGGGCCTCAGAAATCATTGGCCTGGTTTGGGAGTCTGGGGATACCCGAGGCAGTGGGGGCCCCAGGGGTGTGGTGGCAAAGGGCTCACGAGTAGCTCTGATGTTGCTGGCGCCGCCGGGCAGAGCGCATCTTCTCAAAGCGGGCCTCCATCTCCTCCAGCACTCGAGGTGTATAGCGCACCACCAGCTTCACCGAGCCCTGGGCAGCCTTCAGCAACTCCACTGCCTTCTCATGCTGCTCACCCTCAACGCTCTGCAGGGGCGGTGCAGACAGCTGGTCCTGGGGCCCACCACCCTCACCCCGCCCCCACCCTGGTACCAACCCCAAGATGCGAAGAGAGTACTCATGAGAGAGTCACTCTTGGCTCAGAGTCCTCCCCCCAAACCTTCCAAGTTCCCCATGTCAGGGACAAGCCCCATATGCCCTCAGTCACCGAGCTAGACCTCCAGACTCGTCTTTATTCCCTCCCTCCCGGCAGCCCGATGATCCCCAGCCCCATCCCTCCTGCCCTGACTCCCTCTTCTTTTTCCCCACCACCAGGCCCCAGCTCAGACCTTATCCTCTCCCCACTGGACCTCACCCTAGCCTCCTCCTTGGCCTTCTGGCCTCCAGTCTCTTCCCTCAGTCTATCCCCTATAGAGTCCCAAAGGGGTCTTTCTATGCCTCCAGGTTGAGCCTATCCTTCCCCTACTCACAGCCCTCCCATGGGTCCCCAGGAGGCTTGAGACAAAGTCCCAGCTTCTCAGGCTGGCACTCAGTCCCTGCATGATTGGCCCCAACCACCTACCTAGTCGTGCCTCCATCTACTCTAAGCACAGTGATTTTAATCACCGGCACGCCCCAGTCCTTCATCAGAACCGAGCCCTTTCTCTTCACCTCGTAGGAGTGCAGAGTCACAGACCCTACCCACAACACCCTCTGCCAGTAACACCCTTCTCCACCAGCTCCTACTCATCCTTCAAAACCCAACTCAAATATTCCTTCATCTGCAAAAACTCCCCTCATCTACACTGGTCTGCTGCCACGTCTGGGCTCTCACAGTGCTTTGTGCTTCCTCATTATCTCCTTGGTTTAGGACTGTTTCAGTCAGGGTCTATCTCCCTCACCAGAGAGGGACTCCTCAAATGTAGGAGCAGTGGCCAATTACTCTCAGGGTCTGCAGCAAAGCCCAGCACAGGGCCGGACACAGAGGCAGTGTTCAGTGCGTGTTAAGTGAATGTGAAAAACAGCGACTGTGCTACCTTGGGCAAGCTGTGACCCCAGCCAGCCCTGCCTCAGATCCCCACTCACCACACCATTCACTGACAGCAGCTGATCCCCACGCTTGAGGCCTCCGTGGCGGTCAGCCACACCTCCAGGGATGACACGGGAGATGTAGATGGGCGAATTCTGCTCCTTGCCCCCCATGATGTTGAAGCCCAGGCCCTCATCCGTCTTGGGTAGTTCCACTACCCTGGGATGTGCGTGGCCCTCACTGGCTGTGAAGGCGGCCACCGTGGCCTGGGAGAGAGAAAGCCTCAGGAGGTGAGGGCCCCTCCACGATGCGTATGCGGACTAGGGTGGAGGATCTGCGTCAGGGAGAGGGATTTAGGCCAGAGAGCTTCCCTCAAGCACGGGGCATCTGCCACAGAACTCAACACAAGATCACTCCGTAGTGACAGTACATCCCTTTTAGTCACTTTGGACACTTCAGACTGTCAAAGAGAAAGTCTCCATTTGGTGTGCATGCATCTTGAATACTCAACACTTGTCAATACCGCTTTTTAACAGAGGGAAACAAGGCCTGGACAGAGCTGAGAGCCTCCAGCAAGCAGCAAGAAATAGCATCTAACTGTAGTTTAACAAGATTACAGTGTTTACTAAAGCTAGTTCACTGTTTTCATTGGTTATCTTCTAGTCAGGCATTCGGTACTAGTTTCCATTTGTAGTTGCTGAAAATGTCTTTTTTTTTTTGTTTTTTGCTAAAGATGTCTTTATATGACACAAACTAAAAATGTGAGATTATTTAAAATACATTATAAATAAATCATAGCAAGGGTGGTACATAGATATGGCAAAAATCATGAAGGAGGAAACAGGAATGAATGACTGACATTAGATAGATATTGAGCTAGACCATGCGACTCAGTGGATACCATGAGCAATGGGCTGGGGGGCGCCTACCTTGGCTGTGGCGTGGGCCCGGATCTCAGCACTGCCGGTGATGTCCAGCGTGTCATAGAGTTGCTCATACACCTGGTGAGGACGCAGCAGCATCAAGGAGCCGCCAGACCCCTCCTCCCTTCAACTCAGTAGTCCAGGCCCCCCAGACCCTCCCACCCAAGGATCCGCCCCGCCCCCGCAACCTGGAGGCCGCGGAAACTACAGCTCCCAAAGAACCCCTGAGTTGAAGCGCGGGCAACCCAAGGAGGGCCGCCCCGGTAGCTGCTGGGAGGCGTAGTCCCCGGGCTCGGGGCGACCAGGAAGAGGATCACGGCCGCCCGATTGGGCTCGGCGCCGCGTTGCTCTCACCTCCCGGATGGCAGAGCAGAAGCGGCTCTGCAGGACTCGCTGGAGGGCCTGCAACTTCTGCGGGGGCAGCTCCCCGCTGCGCTGGAGCCGCTCGAGGAGCTCCACCGCCCGGGACACGTCTGCGGAGCGGGGGCGGGGCGCACAGACACAAGTGTCAGAGACGTGAAGACGCAGAGAAGGACGGAGAGATGCGGCCAGAGACCAAGTAAGGGCGAGCGCAGACCCCGGGAAGGACAGCAGAGTCCCAGTCGGACACCCGCAGAGTCGCCCGTGGCAGAGACTGCGGCCAGTCGGGCGCCCTGCGTCCTCAGGATCCCCATACACACCCAGGCAGGGGTGTGCAGCGGGCGCCCCCTCTCTGGCCCGCTCGCCCACGGACCCTCCCACACCCACCGACTGCCCAACTCTCGGCGCCCCGCCCCGCCCACCCGCCGGGCCCGCCCACCCGCCCGGGCCTTGCCGGGGGAGGGGCAGGGGACCGGGCTCCGGGACGCAGGCCGGGGCGGGATGGGCAGGGGCCCCTGGCGCGCTTACCCCGCTCCAGCCCCAGTGGCTCCACCAGAGCAGCCATGTCGGCGCCGCCGCTGCGAGGCACCCGCCTGGCGGTCGCCGGCGAGGAGGGCGGGGCTGCGCGAGGCCACGCCCCGGAGACGAGCGCCCCCTGCGGAGGCGAGAGGCCCAGCGAGCGCACCGTCCCATCTGCAACCGCTCGCGTCTCGCTGCCCTGCCCTCAGACCCCATCGGTCTGTTGGCTGGGTTTGTGACCTCTCCTACTGCAGCCGCTGTCTGTCTGCACCGCCTGACATCTCATCTGTCCTGCTGGCCACACCTGTCTCCTGTCTGTCCCTTTTTCCCACATTCATTGGACAAACTATGTTAAACATCTGGGCCCAAGATCATGGACACGATGGTGAGCAGGGCAGATAAGCCCACTGCCCTCCCGGAGCTTAGTCTATGGGTGGGCGGGGGGGCAGGGTAGACAAGCAACTATGGCTGTGATCAGAATTGAGAGTGGGGAGGTGATGATCTACGAAGGACACTGACATAGAGCCCTTGGAGGTAAGATCATCAAGAGGTGGGGCGTGGGTCACTTTCCGGACAGAAAGAGCCCACGTGGCTGGATAACAGCGTAAGGATTGGAGTGGTTTATAATGAAGGTGAAAAGTTGGCAGGATACAGCTGATGCACAGCCTTGTGTGTTGGCATACTCACGCTGAGGATCTTGGACTTCATGGTAACTCCTAAGAGTAAAATGTGATATTCAAATGTGTATTTTTTTTTTCAAATGTGTATTTTAAGATTACTGTGGACACTGTGTGGAGACTGGATTGGATGCGAGGAAGAGCGGAAGCATGGGGCAGATCAGGAGGCTATCCCAGTAACCCCAAGATGGCTTAGACCAGCGCAGAGGCATGGACAATAAGTGGACAGATTTAGAAATGTTTGGACGTGTCTTAACTGTATATGAGGACTGGGAGGTGGAGGAGAAGGGGATATTAAGGTGCTTGTGAGGCCTTTTGCTATGATGGTCTATGCTGGCGGAGGGATAGTGGATATTCTGACTTTGAGGAGCCCGTGCAGTATCCAAGGCCTGCAAGCAGTTTTGAGAATTTGGGCGAAGGTGGTAAATAAAGCCATAAGCATGGACAAGAAAGCTGGAGGCAAGAGAATATAGAATGAAGAGAACCTAGAATTGAGTCCTCAAAACTCGTACATTTAAAATTCAGGAAGAAGGGCTTCCCTGGTGGCGCAGTGTTTGAGAGTCCACCTGCCGATGCAGGGGACACGGGTTCGTGCCCCGGTCCGGGAAGATCCCGCGTGCCGCGCAGTGGCTAGGCCCGTGAGCCATGGCCGCTGAGCCTGCGCGTCGGGAGCCTGTGCTCCGCAACAGGAGAGGCCACAATAGTGAGAGGCCCGCGTACCGCAAAAAAAAAAAAAAAAGGAAAGTTCCTCTTTTTTTCCCTTAGCACTTCTAGTATCTAATCAACTACCAAATGCAACTACTAGTTAATTTCAGTTGCTGTTTTCCAGTTCTAAAATTTCCATTCGATTATTTTTTACCAATTCCTGTTAAACTTTAAAATTTTTAATTTAAAGACCTCTTTTTAAATTTTTTTTGAAAATATTGATTGATTTTGGCTTTGCCAGGTCTTAGTTGCAGCACGTGGGATCTTTGTTGGCTTCTTAGTTGTGGCATGCGGACTCTTAGTAGCGGCACGCGGGTTTTAGTTCCCTGACCAGGGATCGAACCTGGGCCCCCTGCACTGGGAGTGTGGGGTCTTACCCAGTGGACCACCAGGGAAGTCCCCTAAAGATCTCTTCAAATTCTCCATCTTTTCCTTTGGGAACATAGTTATTTCAGTCTCTGATAATTCCAACACTGGAATCAAGTCTGGGTCTGTTTCTTTTTTTTTTTTAATTTATTAATTTATTTTTGGCTGCATTGGGTCTTCATTGCTGCGCGTGGGCTTTCTCTAGTTGCGGCGAGCAGGGGCTGCTCTTCGTTGTGGTGCCCGGGCTTCTCACTGCGGTGGCTTCTCTTGTTGCCAGAGCTCAGGTTCTAGGCGCACGGGCTTCAGTAGTTGTGGCACACGGGATCAGTAGTTGGGGGCTCGCAGGCTCTAGAGCGCAGGCTCAGTAGTTGTGGCGCACGGGCTTAGTTGCTCTGCGGCATGTGGGATCTTCCCGGACCAGGGCTTGAACCCATGTCCCCTGCATTGGCAGGCAGATTCTTAACCACTGCACCACCAGGGAAGCCCTGGATCTGTTTCTATTGTCTACTGCTTTTCTCTTTGAATAGATGCTAATACGCATCAGTACTAAAAACCATGGAGGCTTTGAACCTCAACCTGTCTCCCCCAGGACTGCGTGGCTGCTCAGCTCTCTCCTCAGTAACTTAGCCTCCGTTATTGCTTTCCGATGAGACCATTGGGGGTCTCGCCACAACGAGCACCTTAGGAGTTGGCAGATGCCTGGAGGGAAGATTGCATGTGCATTCTGGGGCTCAATGCCCACCTGGGAATTTCACCCTCAAGTCTCAAGTGTCTGGTCCAACCTCCGTGAACTCTGCCAAGTCAAAGACTGCCACTTTCTGAGTTTATTCCACCACTGAGAGTTTTCTACCACTTTCTGAGTCTATTCTGCCACACTAAACTGGCACATGTGCTGAAAGGAAAAGCAGGAGTAAATATGAAGTTCACCTCTGTATGCTTTCCTTTCCCCTCAGGTGTGACCTACATTGGTTGTTCCCCAAAGCCTTTCACAAGTTACTTGTATGTGTTTTGTCCAGTCTTTATATAACTGGCCTGTGCCAGGCTAGTCCAAAATGGGTTGTTCTTCATAGCCAAGCCCAGAAGTCTAGTTTCAACATCTGGGATATCCATGAAAATACACTAGAAGTATTAAGTTCTTTTATTCTCTAAATTGTTTCCTCCCGGACCAGTTTCTCTATTTATCTTGTGGTCCTTTTGGCAGAATTTTTTCAAATGTCTGGGATCTTTGCTTATATGCTTATAAAAACTGAGGCATGGGGCTTCCCTGGTGGCGCAGTGGTTGAGAGTCCGCCTGCCGATGCAGGGGACACGGGTTCATGCTCCAGTCAGGGAAGATCCCACATGCCGCGGAGCGGCTGGGCCCGTGAGCCATGGCCGCTGAGCCTGTGCGTCCGGAGCCTCTGCTCCACAACAGGAGAGGCCACAACAGTGAGAGGCCCGCGTACCGCAAAAAACAAAACCAAAAACAAACAAAAAAAACTGAGGCAGTTAAAAAGCATGCTAGAGGACTTCCCTGGCGGCGCAGTTGGTTAAGAATCCGCCGCCAGTGTGGGGGACACGGGTTCGAGCCCTAGTCCAGGAGGATCCCACATGTCGCAGAGCAACTGGGCCCGTGGGCCACAACTACTGAGCCTGCGCTCTAGAGCCCGCGAGCCATGGTTGCTGAAGCCTGCGTGGCTAGAGCCTGTGCTCCGCAGCAAGAGAAGCCAACACAATGAGAAGCCCGCGCACCGCAGGAAAGAGTGGCCCCCGCTCTCGGCAACTTGAGAAAGCCCGCTCACAGCAACGAAGACCCAACGCAGCCAAAAATAAATAAATAAATATTTAAAAAAAAAGCGTGCTAGAATCCTGATGTATGTCAGTCAGATTACATGACAGACTGCCTCTGGTTTATCAGACCAAGTTTGCCTTGAGGCTGAGAAACT